>NW_024038786.1:0-582500 GCF_016077235.1 Cyprinodon tularosa
AAATACTGGGCTGAAGAAAGCTAAAGAGCTAATGACGCTAAAAGAGGACATGTGTTTAACAGATCATAAAGTGGTCACATATTAAAAAGTTAGAAAATTGAAAAATTTACTTTTTTACAGCCACAGTTCATCTGATTTAAAAATCACAACAGTGCCATCAAGGGGCGGATCTTGTTATAACCTTAGACCTGATACTGACTGTACTTAATACGGTGTATTAATCATAGAAAACATTTTAAGGCTTATATACATATGAAATGAATACATTACATATGAAAACAATCATTCATCCTTTTGTCTTTCTACAGGTATTTCCAGAGTTACCCTTTACAGGTGCTGGTCATAAAATTAGAATATCATGAAAAAGTAGATTGATTTCAGTAATTCCATTTAAAAAGTGAAACTTGTATATTATATTCATTACATTACATACAAACTCAATATTTCAGATGTTTATTTTGTTTAATTTTGATGATTACAAATGACAACAAATGAAAATCTCAAATTCATCATATCAGAAAATTAGAATATTGTGAAAAAGGTTCAAAATTGATGGCCCCTGGTGCCACACTCTAATCAGCTAATTAACTCAAACCACCTGACAAAAGCCTTTAAATGGTCTTTCAGTCTAGTTCTATAGGCTACACAATCATGGGGAAGACTGCTGACTTGACAGTTGTCCAAAAGACGACCATCGACACCTTGCACAAGGAGGGCAAGACACAAAAGGTCATCGCTAAAGAGGCTGGCTGTTCACAGAGCTCAGTGTCCAAGCACATTAATAGAGAGGCGAAGGGAAGGAAAAGATTGTGGTCGAAAAAAGTGTCAAGCAAGAGAGATAACCGCACCCTTGAGAGGATTGTGAAACAAAACCCATTCAAAAATGTGGGGGAGATTCACAAAGGTGGACTGCAGCTGGAGTGAGTGCTTCAAGAACCACCACACACAGACGTATGAAAGACATGGGTTTCTGCTGTCGCATTCCTTGTGTCAAGCCATCTTGAACCACAGACAGCGTCAGTAGCGTCTTGCCTGGGCTAAAGAGAAACAGGATTGGACTGCTGGTGAGTGGTCCAAAGTCATGTTCTCTGATGAAAGTAAATTTTGCATTTCCTTTGGAAATCAAGGTCCCAGAGTCTGGAGGAAAAGAAGAGAGGCACTTCATCCACGTTGCTTGAAGTCCAGTGTAAAGTTTCCACAGTCAGTGATGGTTTGGGGTGCCATGTCATCTGCTGGTGTTGGTCCATTGTGTTTTCTGAGGTCCAGGGTCAACGCAGCCACATACCAGGAAGTTTTAGAGCACTTCATGCTTCCTGCAGCTGACCAACTTTTTGGAGATGCAGATTTCATTTTCCAACAGGACTTGGCACCTGCACACAGTGCCAAAGCTACCAGTACCTGGTTGAAGGACCATGGTTATCCCTGTTCTTAATTGGCCAGCAAACTCTCCTGACCTTAACCCCATAGAAAATCTATGGGGTATTGTGAAGAAGAAGATGCAATACACCAGACCCAACAATTCAGAAGAGCTAAAAGCCACTATTAGAGCAACCTGGGCTATCATAACACCATGAGCAGTGCCACAGACCTGATCGATTCCATGCCACGCCGCATTGCTGCAGTAATACAGGCCAAAGGAGGCCCAACTAAATACTGAGTGCTTGTACATGCTCATACTTTTCATGTTCATACTTTTCAGTTGGCCAACATTTCTATAAATCCTTTGTTTTTATTGGTCTTCAGTAATATTCTAATTTTCTGATATGATGAATTTGAGATTTTCATTTGTTGTCATTTGTAATCATCAAAATTAAAACAAAATAAACATCTGAAATATATGAGTTTGTATGTAATGTATGAATATAATATACAAGTTTCACTTTTTAAATGGAATTACGTGAAATCAATCTACTTTTTCATGATATTCTAATTTATGACCAGCACCTGTTATACCTGGACTCATATTGCCAGAGAAAACAATATCTGACTGCTGATGGTGTTAGAGTTTGTGCATAACTTTGGAACGGTTTTAAAATTAAGATCGAATTCAAACCAGCTTACTATATTTACCCTTCAAGATGGATTGCTTAACATTGAAAAGGGTTTGCAGAAGTTGCAGGAGCTGCTGGTGGGCATGCTGTCTGCAGCTGAGTGTGATCAGGTGTACCTGCAGGGCATAAGGTGAGGGCCTGCCTGTTCATCTGCATCTTTTCTGCGAGTATTTAATGGCAAAGGACTCCAGTTTATTACATACTGATGGCCTTTTGAATGACCTTTTGTTTGAAACCATAAGTCATTTAACTTGGTTTTGGGCAAGAATGTAACTCATCATGGTTTAAACTGATATCTTATTAATTCTTATTAAGTCTGGCACCACTGGATTTGTCTGAAAAAGGTTTACCCTGTGCCATAACACTAATCTGACTCCGCCAGATGGATTTGCTCCGCATATCCATCTGGAAACCTTCCGTTGAAGTAATTTTGGGAGAAGGGGCGAATATACTGGTCAGCTGATTGGCCTATGTTGGTGATAGACGGGCACAAATAAACCAATTAGATCAACGAAGCATATGACGTACTAACAGAGCGACAAGAGGAGCCAATTGATAGATCAAACTCTTGCCGAAACCAGTCGGGAGAAGAGCAAAAACATCTTTTCCTCTGAGAAAAGCCTCCAGAGCAGTGTTTTGCTCTTCGTTCAGTGGAGAAATACTCCACTCATCGGCTGAAGCCGGCATGTTCTTTAGACTAAACTGTCGCGCTTCTCGTTGCGTCACACCTCAACCGCCTCAAAGCCAACGCTGATTGGACGTTCGTTTGGTGAACGGCTCCAAATTTTCTTTAACGGAGAGTCTCCAGACTGATCTGCGAGTGAAACCTTAAAAAGCTCGCGAGATCAGGATGGTCTCATGAGGCTACCATAACACATGCTTGATGGGACTTTGCACCAGCTACAGATCAAATAAACTTTTTTTTTTGTTTTTTGTTTATTTTCTAGTTCATAACACTTTTGGGAGGCCACTTGACCAATGTGGAAATAAACCAAGATAATGTGTTTGAGATTCTATCTACATGGAGGCCCACGCTGACCAGACCGATGTAGCAGCTCTGGCCCACAGCCTCCAGACGACGGCCTTCCAGGCTCACAGTCCGTCAGAGAAGGCCGCCATGCTGGTATTCTTGATAAATGAGCTCTGCGCAGTAAGGCGATCATCAGGAAAACTCATCCGCATTTTTCAATTTTATTTTTATTAAAGCAACACATAGATTCAGCAGCTTATTCCCATGATTTAAGAATTTTTATTTCACATTTAGTTGTTGCTGAACTATATACTTCTATATAATTAAAATACTTCTTTCCATGTGACTGATGTTGCTACAAATGTAAAAATGGGCCTTATTAATCGTAATCAATATATGGCCATGGTAGCAAAAAATTTTCTGCATGTAATCTGTGCTAGCTCTGCATTATGAGCATGCTCCAGTGTGGTTCCTGATTGTCTCCCCAGAGGAAGCAACACAAGGCAAGCCAATAAAATCTTCTGCTGTTTGTTAATATTTGATCAGGAACTACAAAACTTTAATCCTTTAATCCCCATTTATATAATTAATCCTTCTGGTAAAAAACTAGAGAACAAAGCATCTTTGTGAATTTAATAAATAATGAACAAAAATCACTTGAGCTTTTAAGTTAGCTCATACCTCTGATAGTTGAATAGAATGACGTAATTTATGTGTGAAAATAAAGTCTTTACTGAAATAATATATGTGAGAGAAACATGAGAAGACTTCAATAAGGTTGCCATCAGGCTCAGCGTCTTGCTTTAAAACACGCTTTCTGCACTCTTTGATTTGTCAGAATCCTTCTACATTTGGGGGCATCTTCATTAGGAGTTACTTGAAAGAGAAACAGCAGACTGAGTGTTAGGGAGCAGGTCTTTTAAATCCAGTGCAGACGGAAGAAGACTAAGGATTCAATGCTTGAGGCTATTTATTTCATTTATTAATCCACTCTCTTGCTGATGATACTACCGTACAGTAGATGCTCTTCTATCCCATCACTAACTGTTAGCTTAGCATTGCTGACACTTCCGTGATGTTTTATAGTGAGATTGACAAAAACAGAGATTACATGACAAAAACTGAGGAAAGAGAAGTGGGTTTTGGAGGGAAAGCTACGGAAGTGAGTATTTCTGTATGAGTCATTTATTCATTGATATCATATCAATTTTCTTGTTTTTTTTATTAAAATCTAATTTTACAATCATTTTGTTTCTGATTAAGTAACATCCATGCAAATACAACTAAGAAAAGATACAGCAGTGTTGAAGGAGAAAAGAAGAATATGTTCAGCAGCTATACCATCCAGAGCAAACGAGAGGAAAAATGGGGACACCGATGAAGAAGAGGAACGAGATGATTCCAGCGAAGACTAAGGGAAAGATTATGATGAAAAGGAGGGAAAAAAAGGGGGGGAAAGAAAAGGAAGAAAGCAGAAATATGTAAAGTTAGAAAACTGTAAAGGTTAGCAGAAAATTGTAAAGGTTAGGGAAAAAAATATGCAAATATTTAGAAATTTTTAATGAAAGCAAATTTACCACCTTATTTTATTTTTATTTTATTTATTTTTTTAGAAAGCTGCTACTCATTCAAGAAACATTAAGTCACTAGAGACAAAGATCCAGGGAAAAATACAAGGTAAATGAATATCTGTAAGGAAATTAGTCTTATTAAAATTAACTAGATGCATTCACATTCCCATTAATAAGAATATAATCAATTAATATTTTATTTAATTCACAATAATCAAAAAAGAAAACTTTAGCATTATTTAGATTACATCAAATCCAATAAGTGCCTCGCATCATATGAAGAAGACTTTAAATAGTAGCCTTCAGCATGCTGAGCTGAGCAGACAGAATATGCATACAGCATTAATAAAGACACCTGGTTTGATTTTCAGTAAAACTGAGCGAGAGTTTCTGGAGACCAGGGGAGGATCTAGGATTCTCGGAGATCAGGGGCTTAGCCCCGAGGGTGAAGATGAGAGAGGAGACTTTCTTCTAAATCCCGTTCTAATGTAAAATATGACAGATACTGGATTAAAGAAATTTCTACTATACTACATGCTATCACACCATAACAATTCCCCTCCATTACATGGGAAGAAATGAATTCACCTGCAAGTCTTTAACTGTGTTTATTCCTCTCTTCATCAACAACTAACTCTGTGGATTGGTCACATTTGATCATTATTTGCCAAAGTTATCAGAGGGAAATAATATATTTTAGCCACCTGATATAATCGTTTCCCCATAACACGGGCAAAAAATAACCAAATCCTTTGAAACTGTCATTATTTTTCATATATTATGTTTAAAACATTTATTATTTTATATTTTAAAATCCAAATAGTTGTTGGTTTGATTATCTTTATTTAATGTATTTTAATTCTCAATTCCAAATGTCTGCAGTAGCATTGCTCCAGACATTTTGAATGAGAAACATCTTCAACCTTGGAAAACAAAGTCCAGTTGTTTTGGTTGGAACTTTTTTTGAAATATTTATAGAGTGTTAGATAAACCTTTAAACAGAAAATATATTTCATAAAGATCATCAAAATGGGGAACCGATCAGGTGACTAAAATATATGATTTCCCTTTCATAACTTTGGCAAATAATGATCAAATGTCACCAAATCCAGAGGAATATGAATAAATGAATAAACACAGTTAAAGTCCTGCAGGTAAATTAATTTCTTCCATGTTATGGAGGAGGAACAGATTATTTCAGGCAGCTGAAACATCAAGTCTCTCCTCCTCCCATATCTTTGGGAAGTAAAAAGCATCTGTTTCCAGATTCTCAAAAATTGTTTGTGTGATATCATGTAGTATACTGGGAATGTCCTTAATCCAGTAATCTGTCATATTTTACATTAGAACGGGATAAATCAGAAAGTCTACACTCGCATCTTTTCAGGAATATTTGTGTTCTGCTATCAGCCGGTTTCCGTCCTCTGATATCAGCAACGAAAAATGATAAATACTCACTACTTGTTGGAAAACTGTGTTTGGTGACTGACTTTTATTTCTGTCAGGTTTAAGTGACAGAAGTTGGAAAAAATACGATTTTATTGGCGTTTAAAATAACACAAAATAGCTTTAAAGCACCTCGTCTATTTATTTATTTTAAAAATTTGTAAAAACAGCTGCTGATTAAACTGGATGTTACAACCGTGACATAATTATAGCTGATTTTAGCGAGAAATCGATCAGACCCGTCGTGAAAATGGTTCCATCCGCCATGTCCGCCTCTCTGCCTTCAATGCGCTCCCGACACAAGGGGAACAGAATTCCATAAAACACCGGGACAAACAACGTCTGGAAGTCGGTCAGAGCTTCACATCCCTGGAACACCCAGTCTGTTTAGCAACAGCCATTGATGAGAAGTTCTTCTTCTGCACGGGAATGCTACAGGCTGCTTTGCTGTGCATGCTGCCACCATCTGGTGAATTCCAGTACTGCACATTTTACTCAGATCGCTCAGAAGCGAGATCCGGGGCTCGGGGGGAAACATCCGGGGCTGCAGCCCAAGTAGCCGCCCCCTAGATCCGCCACTGCTGGAGACCAACAGAATTTTTGTGGGACAAAGATCAAAACACATTACCGGCCATTAAAGCACAATGATCCCATCAGTAGTAGAGCAGGTCCGGCTGGAACATGAAATCACCTTATTTATAAATCATGTCAGCAGCTGCTCTTGCTTTGAATTTGATAGTAAACCAAAAACAGCAGAAAATGTCACAGACTGTGGGAACGTCACACTGGACCTCAAGCTACAGGGATTCTGTGACTTTTCAGTTTTTCTCAACCCTCTTAGTCCTTGATTTCCAAATGAAGTGTAGCTTTAACCTGAAAAATCCAATATTATCTCAAGGTCACACTAATGTCTGTTGCTTGTGTAACTTTTTCTACCACTAATCCTCCACTTAACATTTTGTTACCGTGCTAAGGTAGTACCAAAGAAGCAAACAACTTTGAAGAAGTTAGCTTTTATCTTACTCTTCCTATGGAAAGTTGTTGCTACTGTCCACCAAGTCATTGTTACCTGTGCTTTAGCAGGTGAAACGATGGCCATTTTTTGATTATTTAAGCAGCAAAGTGAAATTAGTCAGAAGTTGTTTGAGGTGTCTCACCTGCTGCGCTCCATGATGGTTGGTGAGGATCGATACAAGCAGCGTTACTGGCTCCTCCCACAGTGTGGGGGCATCTTCGTTGAAGGAGTAGAGAATGGTAAACCTACAAATAAAGAATTATGAATGAGTTTTCAGTTTGTATGGTATGTTCCATGTTCCTTACCCTTCTACATGTTTATTTCTTTACAGGTTGGATGGAGGTGAAGAAGGTGGGAGGGAGACAGATGGCTTGTGTTCAGGAAGAGACGTCAGAAAAGTGGGCTGAAAATGCTAAAACCATTACAGAGAGCCAGGAGAACAATGAGGACAGTTTTTTCAAGAAGTCTCTGTCTAAGATCAGCGACCTGCTGCAAGCAGCGAATGTGGCCAAAGAATCAAACATGAGGTCACATAAGATTCCTCATAATGAAGTCTCTGACACACAGCCTTATTACTCTTATTGCTCCCAAATAACCAATAAAGTTTTATTCATATTCAGTGCTGCCCAGCTCAGGAATAACTGCATGACATGTGGCTCTCACCTGCCTCACAGCCAATCATCCAAGGTACTGACTGCAAAAAGCAGCAAGTGGTTTAGCCTCCTGCTAAAAAATCGAGAATCGAGACCAGGACATGTGTCTCTGTTAACAAGAATGAGACCACAGAGCCTCTGTATAACAATCCTACTTGTGTATCGCTCCCTGCTCAAGAGGTGGCCAAGATTGAAGATTGTGTTTTTCCTCGACCAGTTCCTTAAGGTAGAAGTGAAAACTCAAAAGCTAAACTCAAAAACCATCAGCACGCATGCTGTGACCACTTTCTTCCCCTCAGGAATGAGAAATATTTAATTCTGCATGGATGTTTTGGCAGAGACGCTTCGGGGCTGGTGGAGATTTTCAAATGTGGAGAACCTGCACAGTCTGGTGAAGTTGCTCCACAGCCAGGGTTTCAGAGAGAGGATGCTGCAGAAACAGATCCAGAAGAACATGAAGCATATTAGCCAGATCTTTGCCAACAGAACAAACAGTAATTTAATGTTCCAGTAAAATATAGTTGTCTTGTTACAATATTTTTAGAGGAGATGGCATTGCTTTAAAAATGTTCATATGCCTTGAATTCCCTTTTTTTATTACATTGCAACTGAAAACTCGATTGTATTTTTTAGGAATTTATCTCATAGACTATTTTAACAAGCCGAAATCTGAAAACTTTGGTGTATATGTGTTTTTAATCTAATTTTACTGTGACACCAGTAAATAAATCTGATTAGTAGATATCTTTTTGTTATTGTAATATGTTTCAGTAATAGGCCTTACAATACATGTTCAATGACCTAAAAGGTAAAATGTGAAAGCTGATATTTTACCCTCTTTTGTCAAAAATCCACCTCTTTTTTTAATCAGCTCTCTGGTTAAACAGATATCCTAGCCTATCACAGCCAAACTAGTACATATGCAACGTGACAGAGGCTATTCAGATATGAGCCTTATTCACATTTTGCTGACATTATAGATTTTGTCCTATGGAGTTTCTCAGATTGAACCCAAAAAGAAGTACATTCACTTCTTTTGTTTGGAGATGGTGGTGCTTACTGATGTTAGTGTGGGTAATAGACACTATACTAGTATATTTCCACTGGTGGACAGAGTGATAATATAATGTGGATGGTTACAAATTTATAATATGATAAAATGATTATACTTTTAGGTCTACGCTTAATATCTGAATTAAAATTATAAGACCTGGTAGTTCTATTAATTTTCATTTCTACTTATTGCCTATAAAGTACTTTTTAAGAGTAGTTTGGTGCTGAATGTTACATTTATAGTTTTGGAACAGATCATCTGCTTCAGTTTTATATCAAGCTTCTGTGATGGATTATTGTGGAAATTACAGAAATTCTGTTCATAAAGATGTACCATTCGTCCGATATTATTGTTGACATTGCTGATTGAACATAGTAAAACCTGCTATGACTGAAAATATTTGAATGACTTTTAATCAGCTTAATTAATATGGAGGGCTCAACAAAACAAGGAAGGTTGCAGATGAGAAGACAGGAGCGAGGGAGAAAGTTGATTTTTTTTTTTCTCGTACCCCCATGAAAAATAACTAACAAAGATTCCTTTTGTCCTCCCGAAAAGGACATGGGATTTTAACCCCTGCATGAGTGATTTAATCCCAGATTAAACAGAGTTAGCTCATAACAGCCTCAGATGTTTGTAAGGGAGCACTGGAGAAAATATATTATGAAGACCAAGAAACACAGCAGACAAGTAAGGGATTATTAGGGGTAAATTGTAAAATATTTGTTAAAGGTTAGAATTTTCACGGACCCTGTTAAATCCATTATCCGAAATGGAAACCAACTTCATTCACCATAGGCTTAACATTAAGAGCATTAATCACTGTAACAGACAATTAAACTCTGGAGCTCTGGAGGTAAATGGAAATGGTTGGTACTATTAAAGCAATTTATCAAGCCTGAGGAGCCCCAGAGCACTTTACACTACATTCAGTCAATCATCCATTCACACACTGATGATCGTAAGCTACAAAGTAGGGAGCAGAGTGAAAGAAGTAAGGTTGCTGCTATACCATGAGCACCAACACCAGGCAAGGTGTATGAAATGTCTGCCCAAGGATACAAAAATCTCTGGGAACAGGACAAACTTACACCGCCTGAGTCACTGCCACCTTTGAAGCAGAGATTTGACACGACAATTAGCTCACTTTATATGAATGAAGAAAAAGAGAGTCGATGTTAAAAGCCAAAAGACGTCGGATTTTTACCTCAAAGCCACATACAGGACACGGCAGACATTTCGAAGTTGCTCCGATCAGATGGTTTCATCTACAGTATGCCTTTAGACGGGAGCTTGTTGGGATGATAAAATGGAGTCAAGCACCATGTAAGAAAAACTGTTATTGCTGCATTGGACTTAAACCTGGAGCAGATTTTTCCCTTCCTGCAGATCAATGGGCTTAAACAACAGCAATTTAGATCAAAGCATTTTCATTTACTAGAATGACCCAGTCAAAACCTAAATGCACATGCAAATATTTAGAAAGACCTGAATATATTGCCTTACAGATGTTTTCCATCCAATCTGACTGTTCTTGAAGAGAAAAGAGAGACATGTGTACTGACTGGAGACCAAAACACATGAGTCCGTATATTTTTCATTTTCCAGCTGTCAACAGCTAAAAGAGACAAAGCTCCAAAACTTGCTGCTGTAATTGCAGTGAAATCGAAGTGTGTCTGGAAAGTGTTGCCTTGGACAGTTAATTACAACGACACAATTTTTAAGATCTTTATTTGTAAAAAAAAATATCGTACAAAGCCGTCATTTTCTTTCGTTTACACAATTACATACAATTTCATGTTGATCTTATGTACAAAAAAATCCCATTAAAACACATTCATGTTTTTTTTGGCTTTGATGCAAAATCATTTTACAGTTGTGGCCACTTTGGTATGCTCTGTAAGTTTACCGCAGTGTCCTAAATATTTAACTATATTTATGGTGGCAGATTTAGATACAAAAGACCCAGAAGTGCAAAAGAAAAGCAGGGAAATCAGCGAGCCATTGAGGTGGACACAGGTCTGCTTCTTCAGGTAGAATCTCTAGAGAAAAAAAGTAATCTCTGCAAACCTACATGCCCTACAAGCTTAGGTAAAGGCAATCTGTATGAGGCTAAACTCAAATCAGCATGTTTGTTCTTACAATGATCATAATGAACATATTTATCTTTTTTAGGGTTGGATGACCCGTGAACCCCAGTCAGACAGCAAGGATCTTCTATATTTTGAGCACAAGCATGCTTTTTCTGATGCTTTGGAAAGCAAATTACATAGAGAAACTCAAAAGGAGAGGGCTCAAGGCTTTCTGATACAACAATCCAACAATCCTCTTGACATAGCAGTCAGCAGGCTTGCAGAGCTGCAAAGGAATTACTGAGTGCGGGAAAAATTTAAAAGTACACCCCTCAGGCCTGACAGAACGAAAAGGGTTTAAAACAACTACTTTTTTAACTGTTTAATTTTTAAAGCTTAGAATCACTGTCATTTTTGTCCATTCCAGCATAAAAAAGAAGGTGGGTGCTGGGTTTGAGAGGGGGTGGCAAAAAGCCTTCGGTCAGGCCCGCAGGTCACCTGACCCTTGCCCTTTTTTGCATTAAACTTCTACAGAAAACAAAGGTTGGAAAAAAAGACTTTTAAGGGAAAGAGGTTGGTTTCACCTGCCATCCCCTCTCTTTTTTATTTAAAAAGGGTTTCCCAATTAAAACTTTAAAGGAAAAAAAAAGGGCCCAAAATGGG
Source organism: Cyprinodon tularosa (assembly GCF_016077235.1). Lineage (NCBI taxonomy): Eukaryota > Metazoa > Chordata > Actinopteri > Cyprinodontiformes > Cyprinodontidae > Cyprinodon > Cyprinodon tularosa. Next base: position 11,496 of record NW_024038786.1, read on the forward strand.
TTTTTTACATTGTTAAAAAGTGATTTAAAAAAAATACTTAAATGTTATCATAATCGAATTTTCCCCATTTGGTTTTTACTGCTTTTATAATTTTTTTTGTTTTCCCCTCATTCAGGAAAACAAAAAGGATGGTAGAGCTCATCAGAAAGGGGGGTTGAAAGCAGCTAAAATCCCAAAGAGAGTTTTAAAAGGGAGTTCAGAAAAGAAAAGGAGAAAAACCCATCTCCTTTTTCAAAAAAACCCTTAAAACCCACCAAAATAGAGCGCCGAAAAAGGCGGGCCAGTTTTTGTTGGTATGTAAATGCCTGTTCATTTGGTGCAGTAGTTGACACTTTTTGTCTAAATCAAAATGACTTTTTTGTTCTAAAAAAGAGATATTAAATTTTAAAAAATGGATTATTTTTCCCTTTCAAAAAACAGTCCAGTGTTTTAAGTTTTTTTTTCCCCTTCCCAGAGTGCTGCTTTTCTGAAAAAAAGGCCCATCGGGATGCGTGGTCCTTTAAAAAGCCCCCCCCTTGGCACAAAAATGTCCCGGGGATACAGAAAACACATAAAAAACCAATGGATTTTTCCCACCAAAAAAAGGAAAAACCCCAAAAAACTTGTGGTGGGTTTTATGTTAGGTTTAAACACCAAACTTTTTATCAAAAACCGAAAAAAATAAAGACACGGGAAAATTTTTAGAAAGATTTACTTGCAAGGAGGGATAAAGACTGTTCAGTTAAAATTCCCCAAAACCCAAACCCCTAAAACGTCGGCCCTACAAGCCTTTTTTTTAAGGGAACCCCCTTTGTTTAAAATTGTTGGTTCCGATGCAAAAAGGGGAGGGGGGGGGTAAAACCCCCAGTCGGAACCAGAAGTCTGAATTTAAAATCATACAGTACCCATGAGAAAAGGGAAAAGGGCTTTCATTTCCTTTCTCCCCCGGGTGTTAGTGCGTGCATTTCCCTGTTTTCCCTTCCTTAAAACCGTCAAATTTAGCGGGCCAGCTTTTCCTTTCAGCATCTTCCTTTTCTGCAAAAGATTTAAAAAACTTTAGTACAGAACAAGCAAGTAAAAAAACTTAAAAAACTCTTTTGATTAAAGTAAAATAAGGATAACAAAATGTGGTGAGCATAATTTTTAATTTTCCAGTGTGTAAGCAAAATTTAATTTGATTAAAGTAAAAAAACTTTTTAAAATTTAAACCCAACTTTTTCCCCCCCCCTTGTTTTTTTCCCTTTTTAACCCTATTTTTTTTTCATTTCAGTAAAAATTTCTTTTCAGATTTTTAAAAATTTATAAATCATTTTTTTGCGGAAAGGGGTAAAATTCAGAGGAAATTTTAAACTGGTGGGTTGGGGAAAATATCTTTGGAATTGGAAAAAGTCAGGAAATCAAAAATTTAATCCCCTGCGCTGCCCTTCATCATCAGAGGGGTATTTTTCAGTGGTCTGGGGGATACATTTCTCTTTCATGGGTTGTTTTTCCCTGGGGTTTAATCAGTCTATTTGGGCAGCGCTCTAAAAATTTGGAAATACAACAACATCCACAATAAAGGCAAGTTGGCGGCAAATACAGTAAAAGACTTTAAAAATTAGAAAGCACCAATTTTTTTGTTTTTTCCCAAAAAATGTCCCCAAAAAACCCCATCCCCCCTTTTTTTGTGTAAAACCTCCAGAAGGGTCTTTCATTTTGCTGTTAAGAGAGCGAAGGCCCCTTAAAAGGGCCTTTGTGAGGCTGCCTTTCTGAAAGCAAATGTTGTTGGGAAAAAAGGGTGCAACACGATCTCCAAAAATAAAAGCACAAAAACCCCCTTTTTCAGCAAACAAATGTCAACAGCAATAGGGTTTCGGGGAAACCCTCAGAGAGGTACCCTTACAATTTTTCCCCCAAGGGACGGGGGGAGAAGGCCTTGTTCTTTTTTATTTCCCAGCCTCGGGATTTTAAAATTGGATGTAGTTGATTCTGTTTTCATTCTTATTTAGGGGTACACCACCAGCATAAAAGATTCAAATCCTGCAGAAACTTGGGGGGCTATTTTAATACCTTTCGGGAAACCCCCTTGGGGTACACCAATCCCCCTTCAATATAAGTGGGGGGTAATCCCCCTTTTCATGCTTTTTCGGGTTTCCCTCCCCCTTTCAAAGTATGCCTTTTTGAGGAAAAATGCTGTTTGCAGCCCTTTTAACAATTCATCCGTTTGAGTGATTGTTAACGGGAAAGGGGAAAAAATGGGGGTGAAAACCCAGCACTTTAATTTCCGGGTGGTTTTTACTTGGAAGTTTGTCAAAAAAATTTTTTCATCTCCCACCCCCCACCAGATTGGCTGCGGGTTTTGGGGTTTAAAAAAAGGTGGAAACCAGAAAAAATACTTGCCCATTGTGTTTCATTTAGTGGGGCCTATTTCGGGCCCCCCCCGGGTCCTTTTTACACAGGGAAATTTTTGGCCAAAGCTACTTTTTTAAAAAAAACCGGTTTTCTTTTTTAGCTTGGTCAGGGGATAAAATGTTATCCCAATAGGTGTGCAAAAAATCAGAGGGGGCCCCCGTATAATTCTTTAAATTTAGAAGACATTGAGGGTTATGGTACCCAAGAAACCACACTTTAACAGGGGTTCGGGTTCCCATACACACAAGACAATCTTTTAGACACTTTTTTTGGGTTTGCTTTTTTGGGCCTTTAAAAAACCCAAAGTTGTTTTTTTTCCCCAGAGTTTCCCAGTGATGATTGGGAAAAAATTTTCATCTGTTTTAAGGGGAAACCATTAAATTTTAAATTTTTTATTTGTTCCCCTTGGGCAGAAGTAAGAATCCCCTTGAACCCTCATCTCCTTCTGGGAATATTTACGGGGCACAAATACAAAGGCCAAAATGGATGGGTTCCACGGAACCGTGCACTAAAAAATGAGGAAGAACAGCCTTCCCCCAAAAGGGGGTTCTGCTGGGAGTTTATTGTCAAAAGTGAAAACTTTGGAGGCATGGTTAAAAAGTAAAACCCTTTGATATTTTTAACTCACCCCAATTTCTTAGCAAAAGGGTTTCCATCCATACGACCCCCTTTTTCCCTGTCCAGGGGTTTCCCAAAATACGTCCCCCCAACCATTTTTGAGTTTTTTGAACTACGGGGGAGGAAAAAAAGGAAGAAATCATAACCGGGGCCAAATTTTCCCCGGGGGTCATTTTTTTAAAATCTTTGCGAGAATTTTTGAAAAAAATAGTCCCCAAAATTGATTACTTTTAGTAGATTATAGCAGGGGATAGACTCCCTTTTTCAAATAACCGGGATATGGGGGAACAAAAATCCTTGCCCTGATGAGAGCTAAAAATAAAACTAAAATGAATAATCGCAAAAACATCTAGGTTCAAACTTCAAAAAGTATTCCTAGGGAAATTTTTTTACCAATGGTCTATTCCAAAGACCTCTCGGCAGAGTTTGTTAAACCTTAAACCATTTTTGAGATGGTTGAAATGCTAAAAAATAAACCCCCTTTGTACGTTTGGACTTCCTCTAAAAAGGTCGGTAAAGGAAACCCAAATTTGTGTATTCTATAACGGCCCCCACATTTTAAAATTACTAGAGTGCAAACCCAGTACAAATAAGGTTCCAGAGAATAATTAAGAAGGTTTAATTTTACTTTTTAAACTCATCTGTTTAAAACTATCCCCTTTCCCTTGAAAACCCAAATTAGAAAACAAATCTATTAAACCAAAACAAAATTGAGATAAATGGGGTTTGGGAAAACCAAACCTTTTTTTTTTGGTCTTAAATTTAGAAAATTTTTTGACAGGGCTTTACAAAAGTTTTTTTGCAAAAGAATAAAAATCCATTTCTGTTTTAATGTTTGCTCAATGCTCAATAAATTTTAAACAACCCCCCGGTTTTGAGACATAGAAAAAATCATGACTCAATATACCCAGCCACAAAAAATTTTTTTTTTTTTTTTTTGGAAGGATTGGTTTATTTCGGCCCACATTTAGGTGCCATTATGGATTTTAAGATTTTTGGGCTAATTAACTTTTTTTTTCTTTGAATTTTACCCCTATTCACATGTTTTTAATAAAAAATTGTTATTTTAATCCCAATGTTACGAAAAAATTTAGGACAGCAATAAAAATTTAAATTTCGAAATCGATCAGTCTATCGTTAATTATTTGATTAATTGGTTAGCCAAAAGTTTCCTAAAGAAATTCCAAAAATGCCCTTTAAAACCCAGGTAAAACCAAAAAAACATCTCCCCCTGAAGAGCCCCGGAGGGAAAAAGTATTGACAGAAAAAAAACCCTTTTTAAATAATCGTATTTGAAAAAATGTTTAAAAATTTAAATTTTACTTTTTTGGTTTTATTACTAACCCAAGTGGGTTACCTGTCGGGGAAAAAGCCAGATTTTACATGTTTATAATGTGTTAGAGTCCCTATACTCCTTTTAAATTTGATAAAATCATTTAAATTTTTTTTTACGAATATGCAAATAATAAATTTTAATATGATTCATGTTTTCAGCCAAAAAAATAAAAATACATGAGTTTGGGAAAACACATTTTTAACTTCAAGCCCAAAAGTTCAACTTTCATATGGTTATTTTTTTTAAATAAAGAAAAAGTTGTTAAAAATTTAAGAGGGGGGTTTTTTTAATCGGGCACGATTCTATATATTCAGAAGAAAGAAATTGATTTCCCGCCCGGCCCTCAGTTTTTCTTTAAAAATTTCATTTACAAAGTGGAAAACAATTCTAATTCCACATTCATCAGACCCCGGTGTTACTCCAACATTGTAAACAGCATCTAGTTTAGTGTGGGTGTTAAAAAATGTTTATTAATGTAGCAAAATGCTCTTTTCCTCTTAAAAAAATAAATTTCCCTTCTAAATTCAGAAACGGGATGCTAAATAAAGCATAAAAAAAAAAAAAAGGGCCCATGCTTTAATGCATAGACCAAAGACACCAACCAATATTTGCCCCAAACCAGGATGGGTTTCCCCCAGCCTCTGTCTACGGGTGCTGGTCAAAAATTAGAATATCATGAAAAAGTAATTGTTTTCAGTAATTCCTTTTAAAAAATTTAAACTTGTATATTATATTCATACATTACAAAACAAACTAATATTTCGATGTTTATTTTTTTTTTAAATTTTTGATGATTAAAAATGAAACAAATGAAAATTCAAATTCATCATATCAGAAAAATTTGAATATTACTGGGAAAACCCCAAAAAAAACAAAAAAGGGTTTTTTTGAAATGTTGGGCCCAACCCGAAAAAATAAACATGAAAAATAAAAAGAGGGTTTTAAAAGCACTCAGTATTTAGTTGGGGCCTCCTTTGGGCCCTGATTTTCTGCAGCCCAACGGCGTGGCATGGAGGGCGATCAGTCTTGGGACTGCTCCCGGTGTTTTTATGATAGCCCCGGTTTCCCCTAATAGTGGGCTTTTAAACTCTTCTGAATTGTTTGGGTCTGGTGTATTTTCCAAACTTTTTTCTTCACAATACCCCCTGATTTTTTTATGGGGTTTAAAAGGGCAGGAGAGTTTTTTTGGCCCTTTTAAAAACAGGGATCCCCTGGTCCTTCAACCAAGGGACTGGTACTTTGGGACTGTGTGGGAGGGGGCCAAGTCCCGTTGGAAAATTTAAATCTGCTTTTCCCAAAAAATTGGTCACTGCCCGGGGAAGGGTGGAAATGCTCTAAAACTTTTCCCGGTATGGGGGCTGCGTTGACCCCGGAAACCCCAGAAAACACAAAGGACCAACACCAGCAGATGAAAATGGCACCCCCAAAACCCTCCTGACTGTGGAAACTTTTTAAAGGACTTCAAAGCAACGTGGATGAAGTGCCTCTTTCTTTTCCCCCAGGAAACCCGGCCTTGATTTCCCAAAAGGGAAAAGCAAAAAATTTTCTTTCTTTAGAGAACATGACTTTGGAACCCAAATCACCAGCAAATCCCAGTCCTGTTTCTCTTTAGAAAGCTTTTTGACGCGTCTGGGGGTTCAAGAGTGGCTTGAACAAGGAAAGCGACAGCAAAAAAACCCATGTCTTTCATCGTTGTGTGTGGGGGTTCTTTAAAACACTCACTCCACTGCAGTCCACTCTTTGTGGGAAAAACCCCCCCCATTTTTGAAGGGGGTTTTTTTTTCACAATTTCCCCTCCAGGGGGCGGTTTTCTCTCTTGCTTTTACAAAATTTTTTCACCACTTTTTTTCCTTTCCCCTTTGCCCCCTCTTTTTAAAGTTTCTTGGACCCCTGAGCTCTGTGAACAGCCAGCCTCTTTTTGCGGGTGACCTTTTTTTGTCTTGCCCTCCTTTTGGGGGAAAAGGGGCGTTTGGTCGTCTTTTGGACAAAAATGTCAATTTTAAGATCTTTCCCTGGGTTTTTGGGAGCCCATAAACTAGATGAAAGACCATTTTAAAAGGTTTTTCAGGGGGGTTTTTGGGTTTAAATTTGCGATTAGGTGTGGCCCGGGGCCATCAAATTTTAACCCCTTTTACAAATTTAATTTTCTTTATATGATGAAATTTTAGATTTTCATTTGTTTTTCATTTTTTTAATCACAAAATTAAAAAAAAATTAAAAATTTTGAAATATATGAGGTTTTTTTTTTTTAATGTATGAATATAATATACAATTTTTTACTTTTTTAAAAGGAATTACTGAAATCAATTTCTTTTTAAAGATATTCTAATTTTATGACCAGCACCTGAAAACAAAGCAATGGGTAGAGGGATCTCTGCCCCAAGAAGGGAATGGCATTCAGGCAAAGTCCCTACAGACAGCCCGGAAAGGGGAGTCCTTCAGGGGCTTCCCAAAAACACCCAAACTGGATCTCCTGCCCCGCCTTTTAAAAGACCTTGAGCTAATCGGACTATGAAAGTCTCAGGGCCTTGGCCAGCACCTGGGAAAATTTTTTTGTTTAAACAGTTGTTCTGCATGCAAACCCCTGTCACACAAGGGGAAAAAAGTTGGGGGGCTATTCAAATGTATAGTTAATACAACTAATCCTTATTTGTGCATATTAATTATTTTTTTGATAAAAAGGGTTTTCTAAAATGGGCCCTCAGAAGGCTGGAAAAAAGAGAGGAAAAAGGGGCAAAAAGAGAGGGACAAACCCAGAAAAAATAATGAATGTCTATTCTATTAACATTTTCTTTTTTTGAGAATGGGTCTGTTTTTGGTTTTTTGTCCAAAGGGGGCCCCCCGCCCATCCATGCCCAAAGGGGCCCCCCAAATTTTTCCCCAAAAACCCCCCCGCCCCAAGCCCCATGACAGGAAAAATGGATTTTTTAGCTGGCCCTGACCCGCCCAAAAGGGTTGGGCAGCTCAAATTTAAAAGGGAAAAACCTCAGTTTCAGGTTTTGGGTTTTTAGGGGGTGGCTGTGGGGAGATTTAACCTCCCCCCCTAAACTTTTGACCAAGCCCCCACCGGTCCCCCAGAACGGTAACCCCCCTTGTTGGGGGGGTGCTGGGCATAGGAAATAAGCCGGGGGATTCTCCAAATTTAGGAGCTGGCAAAGGGCTTTAAACAGAAGCCAGCAGCAGCACCAAGTTCATTTTTTGGGTTTTCTGTTTAAAGGGTGCTTGTGCAGCGCTTTTTGCTTGCTGTCTTTACGATGGGTAGTGCAAGGGTATGGGTTCTTTTATTGTGGTTCGCAGGTCCTGTATCACACAAAATTTTTAAAAAGGGGTGCCCCGGAAACCTCAGGGAAATAATTTTTGGGGGCTATAAAAATTTCTTAAAAAAAATTTTTTTAGGTTTTTGAAACCCCTATTTTCACCCTTATCTCTCTAATAGAAAAAAGGTTGCCCTTTCTAGTCATGCTAGCTTCCTGCTTTTTTGGGTTTTCTTTGACAGTGACTAGCATTTGGCCCTTTTTTTTTTACAAGAAAAAACACGCTCTGGTATTATCAGTTGAGGTGATCCAAAAACCTTTCCCCTACCCCCGGGCCCCGGCTTGCCTTTTGGGCCCCCACCTTGGACTGCTGATAAAACACAGTGTCCTTTCCTTTCCCGAAAAACCCCAGTGGGTTTCCCTTTATTGTGATTCTTTTTACTTTTTATGACTTTCTCTGCATGCAGGGCGTGATTTATATACTTTTGGAGTGTTGCACCACTCATCTCTATGTGGTGACGATTTACCCATTCTTGAATTACACATTCTTCCACATCCTTCTTTGGAGAGGGAATTCCTTCTACTGCTTTTCTTTGTCTCTCCTCCCTCTCTCTGTTAGCTCTGCACTCTCCCTCTTCTCTCTGTCCTGCCAATTTCATCCAGACCATGGTTTGCATGTAACCTTCTTTTGCCATCAAAGTGTCTTTATTTTTGCTTTTTGTTTTTATTTTTTGTTGCAAATCTTTTATGTTTGCGGTGCTCAATTTGCCATTAAAACCGTAGTTTTTTATCCAGTGACACAATGGCTCTACCGCCAATGGGTCATCGTTTTCGACTGCTTTCCAATCTTTGCACTGGAGTTTCTCTAATAACTTCTGTTTTTCTTTACTGTGCCCTTTTCCCATTTTGAACTAAATTTGGGCCCAGTGGGTTTTCAACACCTGTCGTGTTCTAAACACTGGGGCTTCAGACAAGATGGTGATCAACTACTTTTTGTGGTAAAACTCACTTCAACCTTTACAGGTGGAGTTTTCTTGTCTACAAACATCCACAAAAGCTCACCATTTAACCCTTGTCTTTTTGGTATGAAATACAGATATCTAGTGATATCTATATTTCCTTTCACACACACACACTCACATACACACTGCGCAGTTAACTTTTACTTTATTTTAAACACAGAGGACGCCGCTATCCTATGCAGAATTTAACTAGTTTACAACTCGGGGAGCCTGCCCTTACAAACTAGGGGAGCCTGCCCTCCCGTGGACTTTATCAGGTAAAACAGAAATTTTAAAACAGTTAGAGTCTAGAATTGTCAGGGTTTTAGTACAAAAGGGGAATCTCGTGACCCCACGCTGAGAGGACTTCAAAAGGGGAATCTCGTGACCCCACGCCCTTCACTTCTATCTTTTTTTTTTATATATATTATTATATTTTTTATAAATTTTTTATATTTTTATATATTTTTCTTCCAATAATTCACTCACTCCTTATTAAAAGAAAAACTACTCACAATTCTCTGCGTCCTCGAAATGCTTCAACCGTCGGACCCCAGCCTGTAAGGGAGAGACCAGTCCCGTAAAGGGTCTCTTTGCTGCGGCCGCAGGCTTATCTGGATCTCACTCACCTGCTGGGGGTCGTCGGGTATCTTGCAATCCGGCTCGAAGGACCAATTAATGTTAGGTTTAAACACCAAACATTTTATGCAGTAACCTGTAAAAATAAAGACACAGAGAATTTTAGTATGATTTACTTGCAAGGAGAGTGATCAGAGACTGTTCAGTTACAATTCTCCAAACCACTCTGAAACAGCTCTGCCCTCCAAGCCTTTATTAAGGAACGCCCTAGCTACAATGTTGGTTCCGACTGCTAAAAGGGAGGAGGAGGGGGTGAAACCCAGTCGGAACCAGAAGTCTGCATAACATCATACAGTATCATGAGATAAGGAAAGCTTTCACTCCTTTCTCCGGTGTTAGTGCGTGCATTTCCCTGTGTTCTCTCCTTGAACCGTCTGACCTTGAGCAGCCAGCTCTCACATTCAGCACTCCTTCTGCACAGACTTAAAACATTAGTACAGAACAAGCAAGTAAAATACTTCAACACTCTTTATGATATAAGTAAAATAAGGATAACAAAATGTGTGAGCATAATTATATGATCCCAGTGTGTAAGCATAATAATATGATTAAAGTAGAATAACTTGTACAATTAATCCAACAGTTTACATATGCAGCGGATATATATGTCGACATGCAGTCCCTTTCATATTATATTTCATATAAATATTTACTTCCACAGGCTTCACAGAATTTTTCTCTCACTGAAAATTCCCATAAACTTCAAAGTAGCACATAATTACAATTTGAATCAACAGTTTGGAAATTCCTTTTAACAATTAAGTCTGTAAAGATGGACTGAACATGCATATTCCAGTTTTCTTTTGTTCTTTCTTTGTACAGGTAAACAGCACATTTCTTCTTCTACGCTTGCATTATCGGCAGAGCAGACGCTGAATGCGCACTTTCATCTGGTTTGGTCTGCCGCGGTTTCCGTAGACTCGTGAACGCGCTTTTAGGAAATCCTATACACTACTGTTTATGCTCTAAAAACATTCTAAATGACTTCGTTTCGAGTAAATTATGGACGCTACCCACTCAGGGCACTTGGAATACATTGGACGAGCAGTATGGAGGAATATTGACACGTTTTTTGTGGACTTTTATGGACCTTTCTGCCTCGGGCGCCATAGACCTTCCATTATTTGAATGTCAGCAGACAGCAAGAAGCCTCCCAGATCTCCAGATGCATTTGAGATATCAAAAAAGTACTCCAGAGTGTTGTTCAGCATGGGGGTGAGTAGAAAATGATGGCTAATCATGTTTTGGGTGTACTATTCCATTAAGCGTCTTGCTCAGGGACCCAGAGTCAGGGGCATAGCCAGAAAAGTTTTACAAGGGTGGCCAGGCAATAACCAATGTACACTGAGGGGTGGCCGAAAGTGGATCAGCACCAGAACCTCAGGGTCAATCTACACCTTTCCAACAGGAAAATTAATGAGCACATATTTTCTAATTAAAGACAAAATATCCTTTCCTACAGCCTTAGCTAAAAGAAATAGATGCATATATTTAAACATATAGCTAGATAAAAGGTATAGTGGATACAATTCTTTCAGGTTTGAGTTCTGGGGCAAACGTCTTTTCCTTTGTCATTAGTTACTTTTATTAATAACCATTCTGCAAAAAAAAAAAACTATATTTACAAGTACTTATATCTACATAAATTCATTATTTAATACATTTTTACTAAAATAGTTATCTATGACTTCACTGAATACTCCTAGATGACTTGCAGAGACAAATCATTTTTTCTTTATAACACAAAATCTAGTTCTGAAAAGAGCAGGAATCCTGTTCTTATCATCTTTAATGTCAGTATGTTGATGTGCACAATTAACCACAGTGTTTTTATTGTAAAGTAAATGTTAATGTATGAAAAATTAAAAGGTTTTAAATATTCCACTTGAGAGTATTACGTTGCCACTGTCTGTATTAGAGGGGGAGAAATGGTAGGGGTGGCCACAGATTGGCTAAGGTGGGCCATGGCCCCCCATCTAGCTCCACCCCTGCAGGATTCCAACCTCTTTATCCTATCCTCCTGGTTTATGGTTAACATGAACAATCTGTCGACATTATGTAATGGAAACACAGCGTCAGCCTGATAAGAGGCGAGATAAACTCAATTTATTGGTGTGTTGAAAGGAGGAAACGGGGAAACTTCTCATAACAAGGAGAGGAGCCACATTTCAGCAGCTCAAAGTTTCTCAGCAGGTAGAAAGAATAGCTTCTCCCTGGTAGATTCTTCTTTTCTGCCTAACCATGGTTTCTTTAATTCACAAACTTCGCCATCATACAGATGAGGTGAGCTGCTGCGCCTTCTCTCAGTCTCTCCTGGTCACCGGCTCAGTAGATAAAACTCTCCGGGTTTATAACACGGCGGACTTCTCGGAGCTTCCCTTCTCTCCTCTGACTGGTCACGGCTACGGGGTTCACTGCTGCTGCTTCAGCTCCTGCGGAAACTACCTGCTCAGCTGCTCCACAGACGGCTTCATCATGGTGTGGAGCTCAGAGACAGGTGAGCGGCTGTCACAGCTGGAGCATCCGGGCCGGAGTCCGATCCGAGTCTGCGCGCTGTCGCCGGACTCCTGCCTCCTGCTGGCGGGGGCCAGTGATGGCACCGTGGCCCTCTGGGACTTCTCTCCTAAGACGCTACGAAGGTAAACTCAGTGCAATATCTCAGATTTGTAATGACACTTAGGCCACAGTGAAAGAGCATCAGTGATCGCCACAATAAGGGCTATCCGAATAGTGCTGACCCGTAATTTATTGTGACACAAGGGGGCGCTACAGGTATTTAACCACAGACGTCTTTAGGTTTAGGTTTCATTTTTGTGATATAAGGTTCAGGTATGAATTCCATTCCATGGGAGAGGATTAGGGCCACTGGAAAAAAAATAAAAAAGTTTACTGATTTTTAAATTTCATTTCAGTATAAAATGAGAAAAAAAATTTGAATTCTGACTTCAATCTCAGAATTCTGACTTTTTTCTCAGAATTCTGAGTTTAATCTCAGAATTCTGACTGAATTCTGACAGCTAACAAACATGTCAGCATCAAGCTATAGCCATGTCTGTTTTAAAGACTAAACTAGCTCTCTTGTTTCAATCACCTTTTGCTCTTCCATTAATGAAATAGCAATAATGGAAGAGCGTACCCCTTGCGCACGTAAAAAATCGCCTAATTCTGTCATTTTCCACCAATGTGTTTCTGGCCCACCCAAACCACTCACATCTTTGTCAGTGAAGATGAGCGCTACCTCATCTCTACCTCCATGGTGCCCATCTACATTAGGATCCAAAATTCTGAGATTAGAGTCAGAATTCTGAAGAAAAAAAAGTCAGAATTCTGAGATTAAAGTCAGAATTCTGACTTTTTTTCCCATATTAAACTGAAATAATATTTAAAATAAGTTAACTAATCTCAGGAAATGGAATTGCTACAGCATTTTTCCTGTCCTTCTCAGAAGACCAGTTTTAAATCTTTAACAATAACTCCCTGCCACACCTCCTCACTTAGTGGCCGTTCTTGCATGAATCCTGGTTGAGCTCCTGCTGCACCCCCTCTACCAAAAACAACCTACTACCCCACTAAACAGGACTATAAAAAAATAAACTTTCTGTAACCTAATAAAAACACCACCTGTTCTGCTTTGTATAGCTCTTACCTGAAGATGCTGAGATTTTTTTTCCAATTTTGGATAATTATGAGGATAAGACATTGAATAGCCTTTTGCTGAGATACAGTTATTTAAACAATATATAAATGTATATTTTGAGTACCAATGATGCACCTCCATGCTATACTGCACTTAGATCAAGTGCTAAAAAGCATAAGAATCCTTAATCCTTATATTTTGCCACTCCAATATTACAAATAGTAGAGCTTTCACAGCTTTCACGCCTGTCTTGGCAGCATCTCTAAGCCGTCATCAGCAGAGGGAGTCATCGTAACAAGCAACAGCTGTCACAAATGTCTACTGGAATCTAAATGAATTTTCTTTTTGGAGGGTGGGGTTCGCTCCTATCAGCGACTTTAAAACAGAGATAAGGCCTAGAACTGGGTTATGAAACAACATGCCATCTTTCAACATTATTTTAGGACAGTTGTAAAAACCTATGTTCATTAGACAAGTGGCTTTTATTAAGTTTAGGTTAACCTAAATATAAACTAAACTTAGCCTATTTTCCCAGACAAAGTGGTGTTTTCTGAATGATACAGCTCTGCTTGTGTTCTGTAGTTACCCATAAAGCTTCTTTCAGGTGTTTTAAACGTATCTAATCAGTTAAAGCGAGACCAAGCATTTTTCCAAAACATATAGAGCTCTATCCAAATTCAGCCAACTGTAGCTCGTATTCCTTCATCTTTCATGGGGTCAATAGGAACTCGGTTAATGGTACCAGGGACGTCCACAGATAGACACTAAGTGGTGCAAGAACACATGCAATTTTTCACCTCTGGACAAAAAATTGCCCACATGAAATCTTTTTATTTTTTACTTTTTGGCTTAGAATACATTTATGAATTTAAAAGCCCATAAAACCCAGACTCTAGATTTTAGTCATTTTTCTGCATGAGACACATAGTACCACCCCAATAGAGCCTTGCTCTGGCGAAGGGCCAGCTAACCGTCCAGATAAATAAGTTAGTTTGCAGCTTAACTTCTTTAATGGCATCTATCAGGTGCCAAGGAACGGTTTAAAATGCATCCCTTTAATTAAATAAATAAAAAAAAGTAAATTTAAAGCATCTCATAGATGTTATTATTGATTTGCTATAATGGTCCTTGTCAGGTACCCCCTGATGACATCTATTTAACTCTTTTGTTACCTTTTGTCTGTTGAACATTTAATTTACAAGCAAATAAGGTCAAACATAAGGCCAAATGGTCACAATTCATAATAATAACTTTAATAAAGTTCTATTCAGTTTGAGTGGGGTTGCATTTTGAATTTCTGTGTTTATTGACAAACATCTTGGACTGCATAAAGTGCATAAAAGACCTGGAAATATGTAACATTTTCTGAAAATACCTGTATTTGTCCCTAATCTGAAGATGGAAATGAGATGATATGTCAATGGAATGAGAGTTTTTAACCTTAAAATAAGATAGTTATATATTATACACTTCAAATAAGATAATAGAGTTACGATTTGTAATATTTAAATGTAAATATTAGTTCATCTGCTGATTGTCATATATACCCAATAAACAAAGATATGGAATCCTGGACTTTATTTGATTTGTTGTTATTGCTACCTTTGGACTGCGGAAGATCATTAAACGTCAGCATGAGGCGGTGTTTGGATGTTGGTGGCTGCATGTGATGTATAAGGTGCACCTTTTTCAAACTGAACACCTGCCCTGAAATATGTCTGTGCACACCACTGTATGAAAGGGTTTCAGGACAGCCTTTAACCCTCCAAAAAATATGCAAGTGGCATAAATGAAGACAACAGCTGAAACTTTCCATCATAAAACCAAAAACAGATGAAGGTGTTTTCATTTGCGTGTTTCACACAGATTCACATACATGTATGAGGAAATTAAGTATCTTTGTTAACACAGTGAGTTGGACTGTGTCTAAACCTGCAGTTCCAAAGGATTGTGAGAATCCATATCCTCATTTTTGCCAGATAGGAATATGAGGAGGTCACTATATTAAATGATCTAGTGATAGGAAGCATCCTGCTTCCTCCTCCTAACTCCTTATTTTAGGGCTACCCTAACAGTGCGAGCACTGTTAGGGTAGCCCTGATCATAGTCCTTACCGATTTTCAGTCTTTTGAGGTTCCCCAGAAACTCTTTATGAATGTTTTTCTCCCACAGATGTGCAGCAGTAAGTGAAGGCAGCATTTTGGCGTGCAGCTTCTCTCCCTGCAGTCAGGTGTTTGTGACCGGCTGCACCAATGGAGACCTGAAACTATGGGATGATCACATCAGCCTCCTCCTTGCTAAGAAAGACGTTCATGATTTGGGAGTCACCTGTTGCAGCTTCGCACCTTTGTTCAAAGTTGGTGAGTTGCAATTGATTAGGTTCATTATTCCAACATTTATTTACCATTTGAATTTGAGATTTTAGTTAGCTTTGGTCTCATTTGGGAATGTTTTATTATACTGGTAAATAGGCAAGAAAATGGGCAGAAAATTAGTCCTTCTGCTGGGATTTTAGAAATACTGTAAGAAGAAAAGGACTTAAGGATTTATTTCCATGCCTGGACTTAATTTTGTACAGTTTTTTTGTCCCAACCTATTGTAGATAATTTATCCTTATTAAAAATCATTTGATTTATGTTTGGTAGCTTTATAATCCAAAAATACTTATTTTTTTTTTTTTGGAAGGATCATCACAGTTGAACAGAAGGATTTGAAATAATTGGTGTGATGGTACAAAAAAGGTTATAGCTGTGATGGACCTAACCTCTGTTTACATGATGATTCTTAACTCCAGGAAACTGTAACTCCCTTTTAGATATTTTATTTTGTTTCAAGAGATTTTGGTTAGTAGTGTTTTTTTCTTTGATGGCTCAAATCCTTTAAAACTGTTGATTTTTTTTTTAAATGCCCATAGCTAAAAATAACTTGTTATATGTTTTGCGTTTTTTGCAAAAAACTTGAAAAAATGTGGCTTCCCTATACCTTAAGAATTTTAGCCTCCCTAAATCCTAACCTAGTGTCCTCGATGTCCCCTCTCTTCAAAGTGGGAGTACTCCTCTGGATCAGGTGGAGTTGGCGCAAGGAAACAAAGACTGTTTTTCTTAGATCATAACTTTTGCTTGGAACTGAGCATATGCAAGCTTCAGGCCCAGTTTTGTGTTTACTCAATCTTAAGCCCGGCGTACACTGTGCGATTTTCGGGGCGATTTTCCAGTCCTGCGAGAATCTTTCTCGGCCTAATAAATGAAACCTTTGGTCTATGAAAATAAACCCGAACTTCTTTAACCAAAATTTAAAACGGTTTAAGATAATTAAAAAAAGAAAACTAACTGGTACTAAAGCAAAATTCCACCTTTCTCATTATGAGACACGGTGGTGGTAGTATCATGGACTGTGGTCACTTTTTTACAGAAGAAACTAGATTTGTATGAAAGCAGATTAAACTGTGTTGTTGTACCTTAATTCTTTTTAAACATAGTATCAGGGTTATTTCTGGAAATCTGAAATTTATAAGAACTTTTTATAGATTATTGCATCTCTGAGTTGGAGCATAGATCAAAATAGGCAAAAATGACTCCTCTAAAAAAAGAATTGAATACTTGTTTGAGACCTGGCCAGTGTTCAGAACTAAATCTGACAGAAGAATCAGTGCGGTCACACATAGGGGATACATTCTCATCAATTTGCTGACCTTCTGGGAAGTACAATAGACAAATGTTAGAGGCAATAGACACTATTTCCACAGAGCCACACAGATACTACTAAAAAGAAAAAGTTTTTGATTTTAAGATTTTTACTTTAGAAAAACCCAACATTTATTAAGCGGCACGTTAACATTTAAGACCTATTGTTTTTATAAAGATCATATAATGAACCTGATGTTATTTAACAGGTCAGTTCATGTTCCACCTGTTTACCTACTCCCAGAGCAAATTCTAGGGAGTAGCTAAGTAGATG
Organism: Cyprinodon tularosa; assembly: GCF_016077235.1. NCBI lineage: Eukaryota > Metazoa > Chordata > Actinopteri > Cyprinodontiformes > Cyprinodontidae > Cyprinodon > Cyprinodon tularosa. The sequence continues at coordinate 28,308 of NW_024038786.1, forward strand.
CTTTTTGATTTTTTTTTTTAAACCAGCTTTTTTCCCACAAGCAAACTTATCTTTTCAAAACACCTCTGTTTTTATTGAAAGATGCCGCTGGTTAGTGTTCTCTGTATCAACTTGCTGTCACAACATATTTGTCTTCTTCTGTTTCTGGTTTGATCAAGCATGAAGTCTGGCTTTTTTCTCCTTACTTTGCAGAGGGCTGCTGTGTGGAGTTTCGATTGGCCTCCTGTGGTCAAGACAGCCTGCTGAAAATATGGAGAGTTTCTCAGTCTGAAGGAGCAGGTAGATCAAGACCTCTCACCTTATATACACTCTCAGCTAAGAACTCCTTTAATCTATTCTCCGGGAAAGAGAAGGAGACACCTTGATATATCTCTCTGCTGAATACAGTCATTTTTATGGGGTTTAAATCAGAGATGGACTCATTAATAATGGATTAAAACGTCCTTCTAAAATACAGCAATACTGGATGATTCTCTGTTATCAATCTGTGTCCATGTGTGTTTGTTCTGGAAGGTCACTAGGTTTTTTTTCTTTGTTGTTTAAGCTCTTGGAGAGGAAGAAGGTTTCACAGGTCCTTCATAGGTTATGTAATAAGGTTATGTGGTGCATTTTCGTTATGTGCTTGGGCATGCAACAGCGTTAGTTCCTATGAAGTGTTGCTATGGTAACGGTCGTTCTCTGAAGAATATGATGTGCCCCGCATGGCAACCCAAGTCCATGGTGGGTTTTTTTTGTTTTTCTGTCCTCTTGTCTCCTGAGCAGAATGTTGAAGGACGTTGAGCAAACGTCTGTCTTTGTTTCAGTGATTCGTAACCCTTCTGCTCAGTCGAGACTAAGCCTGAAACTGTCTTGCCTTTTATAAAAAATGATTATGAAACAAGACTCAAGTGTCGGTGATTCAAAGAAGAAAACAAAGAATTTTAAAGATAAAGTTGGAAACTAGGATTTTTTCTTATATGTAATATATTTTCTCTTAGTATTGATTTATTTGACTTATTTGTTTAAAAATATATATATTTCAAATGGTTTCATACAAAATGTGAATATTTAAGTACTTTGGTTAATTACTTGGCAAATGCACGATATACATATTGGCTGTATCTGAATGTCCACCATAAATCCTAAATCCCTCAATCACTATATAGATCGGAGACTATATAGTGGACTTTTTAGTGAATCAGTTAACTGACTGTTCAGACAGATGATCACTACTTTTGGCTCCCCGTTGGTCACGTAACTCCGCCTCCCCGCACAGTGCCTGTGCCTTGTTATTTATTGTTATTTACTTACAATAAATCCCATGATGCTTTGCGAGGAAAGCTCTTGCAAAGCAATCTGGGATATATCTGCTTTTCTAGAGACCATCAATGATCACTGTCGCTACCCGATCCGTACCGGTAGCACGATCCGTACCATCAGCTCATTTGCGCCTGCGCGAACAGAATAACTTCCGGGTCGCCAAAAAATAATGTAATTATGGTACTGAAAAAACTTTATTTATATCCTTAAATAATTAAAGAATACTAAACTACATCGTAAAGAAAATATTGAAGACTTTTCTGGAAGAAATTGATGCTTTTTAATTCAATCCATTGTATTGCTTGACGTCATTTTTCTGGAATAAAAATCCAAATTTTCGGGAAATGTTCCCTTATCAATGAAAAACTGCAGGTCACGAAAGGTAGCAAATGAATCCATTGTGGGATCAGTACTGCTGGAGTGCATAGTTAAGTACAGAGTAAATCAAATATTTAAACAAATTTAAATATATACGCTGTGTGACGTATATTTGCGCATGCTCAGAGCAGTCAAAGTAACTATCACAAGGCGATTGAACTTTTTTATGTATTTCTGGTTTTTTATTTTTAGAAAATGCAATATTGACGAAAATACAAAGGTATACAAAAAAAAAACCCATGCCTCTAAAAAATACAAAAGAATAAAAAAGTAAGAAAAGGGAAATATTGCCACCGGAAGTTATTCTGTTTGCGCACGCGCAAATGAGCTGATGGTACGGATCGGGTAATGACAATCACTACTTTCAAGGTGCATTGTGGGAAATTTCGAGTCTACTCTTTTTTTCATCCACCAGACATTCAGACCTTATTTAAAATGGTGTAACAACTATATAATGCCCTATATAGTGATTAGGGAGGATGTTTGGACATACCGGTAGCCCTCATGATCAACTTTTTATTTCACATGCATGTGCATCTCATAGTAGGTAGTTTATTTCAAAAAAAGGAAACTACACATATTAAGTGATTTACATTTACTTCTCTTAAGTTAAATGATTATGGCGTTCAGCTGAGCTTTTCTTAAACGAGAATAATAAAACTAAATTGTAAGGGATTTAGAAAAAGCCAACTCTTTGGAGTCCTGTATCCAAGCATATTAATGGAAGATTGAGTCGAATAAAATGTGTGGAACACTAGCGTTTAGCATAGATGCATAAACCATGCTGCCATGTGCATAAATGATTGAATGTAAGACCTTTGAACCAGGAACGATCATTAAGATTAATTGTCCAGAAAAGTTTCATAAGAATCCATGGAGTCTTAAGAATAAGATGAGACACATCAGACCCAAAAAGGGAGATAAACTGGGCCTTTTCAAGACCTCATTATCATTGAGGTGGAGTTCCAAGCTACATTAATGGCAGTATTTGTACCAAAGAGCAAAGAGAGTATATGCTTTAAAATATGCACTTAATTTTTTATTTCAATTCCCCAATTTTGATTTTACTGAATACATGCATTTTAGCCCTACATGCAGTACATACAATTAAAATAAATAGCTGCTTAAAATATATCAATCAATGTACACAAAACCTACCTACATAAATATTGTTTTGACAATGTAATTTTGGGAAATGGTTGTGATCCATGCATATATAAAACCATGTATTCTCAAATATATGCCTCTGTAACATGACATGAACAAAAGAATGCAGATATCATCCACCCATTCAATTTGTTTTATATCTAAGTCATATTACTCTGTTTATGGTAAGGGAGGACTGGAATGGAGATCTGCTCCTTCTGGCTTAAAGAGAAGCTGATCTCTGTTTCAACAGTACAGAGGGATAGAGGTGAAACTGTGCATAGTTATGCATATAGCCAAAGTAGAAATACCTGCAAATAAAATGTGTTTTGATTGTTAAGGGAAGCTGAAAAAAGAAGATATGTTTAATATTGACTAACTTTGCAGAGAATTTTGATTATTTAAACAATTTAAAGACATTGCTTATAGATAACATAAGCTATTTTGTTGAAATAGTTTGAAAAGAAGAATTGTTAAAGTTGAATTTTTTTTTACTTTATTTCAAAAAGGTATACCTTTTTTTGCCTCCAGTCACCCAACAGCAGGTGGCAGAGTCGCAGCAAAAAGGAAAGTTAAACATGTTCCTATATTAAAAGGAACAAGATATTGTAGTCAACATGAGCAAATGAATAGCATTTTAAGTCGAAAACAACTTTTTGTTTGAGCTCTTCATCTTTTTTTTTTTTGTATTCATGTTGTCCTTCAGCTTGGATCATGAAGCTTCTTTACAATCTCACTGGTCGAACGGCTCCAGTTCTGTCCTGTGCTTTCTCTGCGGATGGAGAGATGGTTGTCTCTGGGTGAGAAGCTCGTCACACCAACAAAAATCTATTTCTATGAAAAAAATGTGTTTAAATGGCAACTAACATATTTTATAACATCAAATATAAGTAAATCGCTACCTACTATTTCATTGTTTAAAAAAAAACTTTAAAACAACAGGAGCAACAGCCGGGACATGGACGTCGACAAATTGACAAAGATGTTTAACTTGTAAAGGCACCATCTAAAAAAATCTATCACAAGGTTCATAGAATATCATTTTCTTATTTGATCCTAAAAAAAAAAAAAAAAGCAAAATAGAAAATGAAATAGCGATTCGGTTTGCTATAAAAGATACAAACAAATAGAACTTTGTTTACAATTTTAGGAAGAGACAAGAGGCTGTCATGCAGGAAGGACTGCTTGAAGTAGACCACTAAGCTGACCTCATGTTTTGTTTGTCATCAAAAAACGTTTTCAATAACCTTGGTTTTCAGAAGCAAATGATCTGTTAAGGCCGGGCATACACTGTATGATATTTGCAATCATTGCACTCAAATACAGCTCAAACTGTAGGATGAAATTGCTTGATTTAAGATTTCACAGCTCAAGATGTATGTCCTTACACTGTGTGACCCAATGCTTTGATGAGATCTAAATGCTCACTCTGTATGTCTAAAAAACCCACACATCTGAGTCAGCGCATAGAGATGGCAGTGGTTGGACTCGTCAATCTGAAAGAAGAAGAACTCCCTTGTTTGCACATGCGCAGTGCGCAAGTTTCTGGTAAATCAGAACGTTGCTTTGCTTCGTCAGCAGGATTTATCCACGACCACCTTTCGATGGCCAACTGAATTTCCAACATGTTTATTATTATTTTTTATTATCTCCCAACCTTATGATTCCTGATCGGGAGGTGGTTGTGAAAAGCTAATTGCCCCTTGTTACCCTGTATAATACACGGCGGAGGATGCACAATAAGGCAGAAACTCGGTCCGACCAAAGAAATTCTCCCACGACTGGAGAATCAGCCCAAAAAGGGTGAACATTGTACAGTGTATGCCCAGCCTAAGCAGTCAAAGACTTAAAGGAATAGTACACCCAAAACATGATTAGCCTTCATGTTCTACTCACCCCCATGCTGAACAACACTCTGGAGTACTTTTTTGATATCTCAAATGCATCTGGAGATCTGGGAGGCTTCTTGCTGTCTGCTGACATTCAAATAATGGAGGTCTATGGCGCCCGAGACAGAAAGGTCCATAAAAGTCCACAAAAAACGTGTCAATATTCCTCTATACTGCTCGTCCAATGTATTCCAAGTGTCCTGAGTGGGTAGTGTCCATAATTTACTCAAAACGAAGTCATTTAGAATGTTTTTAGAGCATAAACAGTAGTGTATAGGATTTCCTAAAAGCGCGTTTACGAGTCTACGGAAACTGCGGCAGACCAAACCAGACGAAAGTGCGCATTCAGCATCTGCTCTGCCGATAATGCAAGCGTAGAAGAAGAAATGTGCTGTTTACCTGTGCAAAGAAAGAAACAACGAAAGAAAAATGTCTGAGGACTTCAGTGTTGAGGAAGAGCATGAGTTCTTTGCCGAGCTGAATGCGCACTTTCATCTGGTTTGGTCTGCCGCGGTTTCCGTAGACTCATGAACGCGCTTTTAGGAAATCCTATACACTACTGTTTATGTTCTAAAAACATTCTAAATGACTTCGTTTTGAGTAAATTATGGACGCTACCCACTCAGGACACTTGGAATACATTGGACGAGCAGTATGGAGGAATATTGACACGTTTTTTGTGGACTTTTATGGACCTTTCTGCCTCGGGCACCATAGACCTCCATTATTTGAATGTCAGCAGACAGCAAGAAGCCTCCCAGATCTCCAGATGCATTTGAGATATCAAAAAAGTACTCCAGGGTGTTGTTCAGCATGGGGGTGAGTAGAAAATGAAGACTAATCATGTTTTGGGTGTACTATTCCTTTAAGTTAATCGTAAGAGGCAGACTGGAGCTTGCCACTCAGAGCTTTTAGATCCCCTCTTTGGGGTTCCGGTTTGATGGGTGGTATTTCTCCTAATTTTCTCAACCACATTGGAAAAATCAAATAAAGAATCACATAAATTTTTACTTTTTGCCACAGACTTTCTGTCAGTATTTTATGTCATACGTAGATGACCATTAACATTCATTAATCCCAAAGTTCAGTGGTCCATTCCTAAAAGTGTTACTCTGTCGGCTCTTGAATACTTTGTAGTTTACTTTGTACAACCTTATGCTTAATTTTTATTCACACATACTGTTTGATCTCAAACATTTAAACACATAAAACTGCCATGCACTAAAAACCCAAATACATTGAAAAAGAAGCAGTTGTAAAAAATTATGTATGCCCTTTTAAAATTGAAACGTTAATGATTTTATGTCTTTATTCTGAGTAAGTAGCAGATGCCTCTGCTGTGTATAGATCTTGGTGTTCTCTCTGTCAGCCACAGGAGAAGTCTACTTTATTATAAAAGCTTCTGTTGGCTCCTTCTGTTGCTCTTGGCTGAAAGTCAAACATACTGAAGATTAATCTGTCTTATTCTCCTCTTGTCTTTTGCATTTTTATAAACTTCTAATCCTACATGATTAATCTGTAATGTAAATGCATGCATATGGGCTTTTGATCATGAGGTGACCTTATTTACTTTAATTATTACAGATCGGTGGATAAAAGTGTAACGGTATATGATGCGGTAAGTACTGTTCACAAAAGTGTGATTTTTATTATCCCACCTCAGTTCACATTGATAACAGGAGGATTTCTGAACCAAAAATGCGTATTCTCATTGAACAAGGACCCAAAAACAATTCAGCTGAACAGTTTGTACTTTGTTTACAGAACCTGGGTACCCTGCTCCACACCTTGAAGGAACATGACAGGTAAATTACCCAACCCTCCTGCTGCGATGCAATCTCTGCAGCTCTCAGCTTAGCACCAGAATAAGAAGCCCTGGTGTTTCAGATCAAAATGTGCGACTTTTGCTTGATTAGTTTCTCCCAGAAATGCTGGGTGCAGTGATGCAACAGTATATTTCTGCTCTCTGCACAGTCATTGATGTGGCACCACAGGTAAGAACCACCAAAGTGCTTTGAAGTGTTTGAAAGGATTTAGGGATGTTTTGAGACCATCTCTTCTTTTTTTTGTGGTAGGGGGGGTCTGATTTCTGAGAATGATCGCTTCCTGTGCCACCTTCAGCTTATCCAACACACCCTTCACTTTCCTGCTCTCTCACTTTTCTGTAGATATGTGACAGCTGTTGCTGTGTCTCCTGCCCTTGGCCTGATGGCGACTGGCTCATTGGACAGATCAGTTCATGTGTGGAAAATCGGCGATGGATGCAAAGACACCAGTAGATACAGTTGCATTTGAGTTTGTCACCTTTTTATAATTTTATCTTAAATTGAGTGGTTTTGTCAATATTATAAACCTTCCTGGAAAGATATTTACTGGTGCAGCGGGATAGGCAAGCATTGATACTCAGGACTGCTTTTATAATGGGAGTAATGCTACTAAAGATAAGTTCCTGCTTGTAGTGAGAGAAAACATGCAATTGATAAACATCTGGAGGCCTTTAAAGCCTCGTCGAAACAGCTCCTCCATCTGCCAATAGTCAGCATGATGTTGATAAAACAAATTCCCTCTACATTAAAACCTGTCTTTTAATACAGCCTCTCCATGTCTTCACTTTAATCTAGTTTCATTCTGCCTTTCATACAATAAATATATTCCCTTTTATGTTTGTTTTTTCTGCAGCAGCTGAGTCACAGGCCTGTCAAGGTATATAACCTTCACTCTCTTTTCCTCTCTCAAACCATCAAGTATTCAGTTGGCATGTGGATTTATTTGGTTGTTTCATGGTAATGGCTCCTCTTGCGTAACTTGCTCACACAGCACAGTCTACCACAAGTATTAAAATAATGTAAAGTGGTGACCTTGTGAAGAAAAAGAAATCTTTCTTTGTTCAATATTGCTTGAATAATAATTGAGTGGTATTCCTTTTGAAGAGGAAACATTCATTTGTCCAAATCCTGCTTTCACCCATGTAACCTGACTTGTTTATTTGAATTAAGAGCCCAATATTTTAAAGCAAACAATATTGAAATGCTGAATACTTCCCTAGATTGACAGTGCTTTAGAAAAACAATTTTTGTCTTTAAACTTCAATATCACTTTTTGTATGTTACAACCACAAACTTCAGTGTGTTCTTTGGCTTCATGTACCGTAGTAAACCAGCATATTCATAGAGCATAGGTGGATGATGACTGATTTTAAATGTGTATTTATTATTCATAAAAATACATTTTATGAAAGGCTTAATTATTTTAGCTTTTCTTATTGCTGTTGGCTTTCATTCTTCTGTAATAGTCCAGACTGGATGGAGAATGGCTCAAAAATGCTTTAATTCCAACTCTTGCCATAGATGCTAAATTAAATTTTGGTATAGCCTTCAACTTCTGACTGTGCAATCTGACTGGATCTTCTCCATGAAGTTCCTTGAGAAGACGTGTTGCGAATTGGTGCTCTATAGATAAACTGAATTGGAATTTAACTAAACTGGTTTGGAAGGTGAACCCGCCATTAGTCCATTAGATAGGGTGACCATATTTTCATTTGGGAAAACCAGGACACCTTGGAGCGGGGGGGTGATATTGAAAGAACAAATGTCTCATCATCGGGATTTGCTACGTGATCAGAGGAAATGTTACTTGGCGCAGAACAGTTGTGAAAATTTGAAGTTCAGTTTAATATAATAATACAACTCTGTGAATAGTTCCGTCTGAAATTAATGAAAATAGTTGTTTTAATGGTTATTGAGTCAGATATGTAGCGGTAATGTTTGGTTTATTTAAAGGTTTTAATCTGTTACTGTGTAAATGAGTTTGGCTATAATTTAAGGACAGATTCTAATAGATCTGCAGAGTGGGGACTATAAATCGGATAGGATTTTAATTTTTTTATTGTTGTTTTGCACAATATGCTTAACTAAGTATTTTTTGTTGTTGAATATTAGAGATTTTGCAGATATATTTTGTAGATACATTGTTTAGATTTACTTATATATTTCTAACCCTTTTATAGAATAGAATAGAAAATCCCTTTATTTTCCCACAATGGGCAAATTTACAGCAGCAGAAAGATTATTGAAAATGGTCACACAAATGAGGACCTTAGAGAAATGTATAAGAATAACATAATAGGGAAGAGTTAAAATATAAAAAATAAAATTCTGTAAAGTGTTTTAATAATATAAAACTGGAGAATTAATAACCAATATGCAGCTATGGACATTTTTACAGTAATGGATATTTGAAAATAGCAGCAACATCAGAGATGTGCAGAATGACAGCAGCAGGTTATTTAACTGACTAAGGTTTCTATCATTACATTTGATTTTATTTGTTCCTGCTCCCGGTGGTTGGAACATTTATTCCACTCTGGATTCTTGTGAGTGTAGTCTTTGTTCACTTCAACTTTTTAAAAAATAAATAAATAAACAAACAGTTTTGAAAACCTCGGTATTCATTCTTTTCCTGCTTTGTGTGTCAACTTTCACGGTTGCTAAGCAACAGAGCATACGGCGGTAAAACCCGCTGAAGGGTGGACCTGTTCGAATTTACAGACAGAACTCTTCCGGCCTCCTTATTTTCAAGGACTTCGAAGGATCCAGTCTAGGTAGACCGCGTCCTTGGAGGATGCAGCCCAGGTTTTTGAACAGAGCCTCTGATTAAGAGCAGGGCTGCCCGCACTGACGCGGCTCAGGGATTACGTCACACGGAGCGTCGTGCGCAGTGAAATCAGGACATTTCCTCACTTTCTAAAAAAAACCCGGGACGCCCGGGACAGGACGTGAAATACGGATATGTCCCGGGAAATACGGACGTTTGGTCACCCTACCATTAGAACTCTGCTTTCTCAGCTTCCCTCTACCTGCTGAAGAATGATATCCCCACAACATGCTGATGCCACCGCCATGTTTCACCATAGGAATAGTGTACTCAGGGTGATGTTTTTGGGTTCACACGCAGGTTTGTTGATCAAGAACCGACAATATATTATCCTCATCAAAGCACTGTGTCCTCTACATGGTTCACAATCTGAAAAAGGTTACTTTCCATGGCCATCTTTCAGAGAGAGCTTTCCTCTTATTATTCTTCCACAGAGTCCAGATTTGTGGTGTATCACAAGTGGCTGTCATCAGTTTCTCTCAAATTGTGCCTCTCTGAGGCTCAATGAGAGCAATTTCTCAGCAACGTCTCACTGAGTAATGTTCTTGCTGTAAGTTTAGCTAAACGGCCATTAATTGGTGCATTGGCTGTGAGATATTGAAAGATGTAGGCACTTTTTAAATCTCCACAATCGTATCCCTGACCTATTTGGCCTCCATGATGCTGTTTATGTGAAGCAGATTTTATTTTGAAGGTTTGTTTTCATTGAATCGAGCCATTCATTTACTGGATTCAGTAAAAGAGATGAAACCTTTACTTCATTCAACTGGTTTAGATTCTCAGTCCTCCAGGACACTAAAATCCTACATGTTTAATCAGAAGGCGGCTAGGCTTGTTCTCTTGTTTCCTGGAGGACATTGCCTCTCATGCAAAAGGCCTCAGAACTGAAGTAGCCTTTGAAAAGAGAGATGAAATATCATTAAGAAACACCAGAGGTCTAGTTGCTCCCAGCTTTAGGTCTTTGGTTACAACTTAAAACATTTTATATGACTAATAACATAATATGATCTGATAAAGATAGCTAACGTAAAACTAAAACAGAAGTTGATGTAAATGTTGGCAACAACAAAGCAGACTGCCATTTTGTTTTAAAGCTTTTTTGCAAAGGAAAAAAAAAACTTTTGACATAAAAAAATAAATAAAAGACAAGCCAAATAAGATGAGAGGTGATTTAAAGCTTTAGCATAACATAAATTGAATTTCAGAGATTTTTGCCAGAAATAAGTAAATATAAAATGAAAAAAGAAGAGAGAAAATCATAAGTTTTTAAGGCTCTATGTGCTGTTGTGTTTAGAGGTCAAATCAGTACTTAGAAATCTGTTTACAGTGTGAAACGTTTGATTATTTGATGAATTACTGATAAAAAAAATCACATAAATCACTTACTTTCATTTAATAATCTTTGTAACCACCAGAGACATTTTTCAGGTTACAAAGAATAATGCGAGTCACATACGTAAGTTTTATTATATAAAACTATAATGTTGAACCAATAATGATACCAGTATCTGGCACCGCCCCGTTTCAGCATTAAAATGGTGGTATATGTATCGGCGAGTACCAACAAATAGGGCACCGATACAATTTGAGAGCCAAAAGTTTATTCAGCAATTGTCACCCATTCCAGGTAGGCAATAAAATGTTCTACTGGATTCACTTTGTATTAGTCTTTTTCCTGCTACACAAAGGTAGACAGCAGCTTGACAAAGCCATGATGGCAATTATTTTATATCGAAGTAGTATGCAGTTCTTTATATATACACACACACATCAATTTCAAACAGATGGTATAAGTATGGTATCGGTATCGTCCGATACTGCACAGCCAGGTATCGGGTATTGGTATCAGCTCCAAAAAATGGCATTGGCACAACACTATATAAAACTGTAAATATATCTCCTTCTTTGAGACGAGTTTACTTTGAAGCTCATATTTAAATATCTAACGGTGCTATTTAAAGGACTCGATACTCTGCAACATTTTAAAACAAAACATTAACCTTATCTATTCCTAAAGCAATTGGTAAAAGGCACACTTGATCATAGACATTTGCACAGGTGGGTAGTAACTAGTTACATTTACTCAGTTACACTTACTTGAGTAATATTTGAAAAAATATAGCTTTAGGAGTAGTTTTTTACAACATTGTATTGTATACTCTTGAGTAAAAATATTTGAAGTATTACTACTTTTACTTGAGTAAGAATTCTGAGCTCTCCATCAGTGCTAAGTAAGTTTACTTTATGAAAACAAGCTTGTTTTAAACAAATATGCACCATTAAGAGATTTTCTTAAAGTATTCAAAGCTTGTTGGTTAAATGTTAATTTCATCTGCTGCGTCTGCCATATAATTCGGAGGTTGGGGGATAATACAGTAAACAGTATACCGTACTGTTATTTAGTCTATTCTACATACTGGAACTATGAAGTTTTATAACTCATAACATTAAATAAGTTGTTCTGTTAATGGGTAGTCAATTACTCAATACTTGAATAGTCTTTCTGCAAACTACTTGTTTCTCTCTTGAGTAATTCCCTCAAAGGCTACTTTTTACGGTTGCTTTACTAAGATGTGATGAAGTACTGCTACTTTTACTTAACTACACTTTTTGGTACTATACCCACCTCTAAATATTTTCAATAAGGCTGAACCAAAATTACTGAGAATTAGAAAAGGGTATTTCTTTAACCTAAATGTGGTTCCAGGTGGTCGTATTCTTTTTTTAATTTTAGAATAATTTATTCTCATCCAGGAGGTCATTTATCTTTTCAAGCAGTGGTAATCTAAAGTAAAGTACAGTATCTTTGTTTTTTTTTTCCAGATTTCTTTTGGTCAATCATTTTCTCTCATGTAGCTTTAAGATTTACTTGGTTGAGTATATTTACATTATATCATAAAAACAAATGCTTTGCTACTTTTCTCACATGTAGGTTTAAAGTACTGCTTTTATTTTTTGTTATTTCAAAAGTGAAACAAAAAGACTCCCGGCTTTAAACACTGCACTCTGTGACTCCTCTAACTGCGGTAAAGGACTGAAATTTCCTGGCTCTCTGCAAATCGTTCCAGTGAGTCAGCTTCCTAGACTGAGAGACTCCAGATGATACCCTGTATCAGCCAGTATTCTAGCGAAGTAGGGTCCTTCCTTATGATTGCTGAAACCTAAAAATAAATGTCCCCATGCAGTTTAGGTTTTACATTTGGCATTACTGTAACAGATGAAAGAAGAATTAAGGGGACCAGTTTTCTTTAGTTTGTTCAAAGTTAAGGATGTGGTCCTTCTGGGAATTATTTGCTTTTGCATGAACTGCTTTACTTTTACATTTCTGAAATACAACCATTTATGTCCTAATTTAGGATTCCTCATACAAAGGTAGTGTTCGAGGGAGTGTTTGCCTAGTGGTTACAGTAAAGTACCCGGTTCAATCCCCACAGACTGCACTCTGGGTCCCTGAGCAAGACCCTTAACCCCTGACTGCTCCCCAGGCATCACACAATAGCAGCCCACTGCTCCCCAAGGGGATGGGTCAACGCAGAGAATGAATTTCCCCATTGTGGGTCAATATAGGGATTTACATGACATTTTTCTTTACAAAAAAGTCAAAATATTGCTGTTTTTAAATCTAAATTAATCTAAACGCAGCTGATTATTTTATTTCTCTAAGCTGTAAGATCAAATTCAAATTTACTAAAGGCAAGTAGGTTTTAACTATGACCTGTTGGTTCTGGCTAAGTGTTGTAGTTTTTTTTTTAGATACTCTTATGAAAATTAAGCTTGATGCTGGGACAGACTAAAGTAATGTAACCAAATGTTTATTGTTGTTAACTCTTTTTGTTTCAGTGTGTTTTCAGGGGTGCATTTAGGTTTGCTTACCTTTACTCTTGTTTAAAAGGATATGCAATATAGTATTTTCTTGGTGCAAATTTTGAATACAAAGCATAAAACTTGATTTAAAGCAATTTCCTTTGAGATAATACAACTGTGTTTGTAGATCTTTTTCGGATGGCTGCACATGAAAGTAATTATCACTCCCATATCTGCTCAGAGGGAGTGTGTCCTTTCTGTGGAGCTTGAGAGGAAACTGTTTGTTTGCAGGAGATTGGGCTGTAATAGCTCCACACTTCCTCCCATCCTGTTGTGATTTTTTTTTTTTTTTTGCAGGAAGGAAACTGCTAGGTCACTCCAGGTTGCTGTTACCCGATTGGACTGAGAAGGATGTTCAGAACTGGCTGTGTGAAGAAGGTCTGAATGAGCTCGTTGAGATCTTCAAAGCCAACAACATAGACGGATCTGAGATGAATCACATGAGCAAGGAGACTGTGGCCGAGCTGGGAATAGGTGAGGACGGAGTATGTTTGTCTACTTTTAGAAATCGCACCAATACCCTCAACCTTCCTGTCATGAATAATGTCCATCATGGGCCATCATGCCACTAGTATCCTCTTTGCTCTTTGTGAGGGACCAAATCTAAATAAGGACAAAAGGTGTTCAAAAATTGAAAAAGTGCTTTCATTTAATTGTGTCAAAAATGGTTAACAAAGGCTCAAAAGCAATACAAAATAACTTAAATACAAAATAACATGGATCTGGGCCCAACTTAACTGAGGTCCACTGAGGATCCAACTCAAACAGAAAACTGACCTGCAAACAAAGGACTAAAGGCTGCTTAAAAAGGGATGGAGTAACCCAAGTCTACGACATGAGGGAGGCACAACATATCAAAAGAACCAATAAATACAAAATTAACCATTCTATGAAACTTTTATGAAACTTTTACTTAGCAGAAACAACAAGTGAGTATTTAATTGACAAACTAATTGAAAATAACTTGAAACAAGTCTCCCCCGTCAGTCTTTCAAAAATGGTACGCTCCAGGTTTCCTCCTCCAGCTGGTTTGCATCAGCAGCACCTCAAACAAAAGAACAAGTGTAAATAAACCATTCAGACAGACTTTAACTAAAGTGTGCACCCGTTAGAAAATACCTGTCTAAAAGAAATAACCAACTTAAACATAAATTGTAATATAATATAGAGCAAGAAAAAAATACTAACACTATGTAGTGGTGGGAGGATCATCCACCACACTCTTGAATATAAATTGTTTCATCAGTAGTGAGATTTTCCCCAAAAAATATGATGGTTTTCAAGATTAATGATGCTTCATGAGGTTTGGCTGAAGCAGATCAACATTTAAAATGTTTCGGATAACTTTAATCAACAAACTAATTCACTGATTTGAGGCAAATGTATCTTATGTCAAGTAAAAAGAAAAATCCTTAGGTTAATTTCTGTGATCTTTACAAACTTATATGCTTAAGTTACCAAGGCTTTGTTTCCCTTGCCTGTGAACCTGCTATCACACGGTTTCCTACTTTGCCAAGGCTATGGTAACATTTCAAATATTGATTTTATGGGCTTTAAACAGGAGGAAAAAAAATGTAGCACTGTATCTTATGATATGCCCTGTGTTGCATTTTGTGGATGCTTGCCCTAACGCATGAGGGAAAACAAATCAGTTACTTTTACGACAAAATGTTTATCCATTTGTTGTTGTTACCTTTCTGGGGGTAAAAGGTCAACACTCTATCCATGCTGTGAATGCAGCGAAATAAACCAGGAAATCAGTTGAACTAGGCTGCTACTGGCATCCTTTTAAGCATTAAACACACTGTGGTGAGAAGATATTCATCAGTGTATACAAAGAGTCTGCATAGTATGACATGAGATTATGTCCTGTCATCTTTTTGTTGAGGCTTTTGCAAAACATTTGGATTTGGAACAACTCAGAAACTTAGTATTGCATTAAAATTTAGTGTTGCTCCAGTAGTTTGTTACTGTTCTGCATGTCTTCTAGAGCATTGGACTGGATGTGAGCCAATGTCCTACTATTAACGCTCTCCAGGTCAAAACAATTAATTCCCACCATCCCCTGCTGTTGAACTAAGGTCAAAAGGTGAGGGGTAGAAGATATTTTTTCCAGTTGGTCCATTGACTTGTAATGTTATTATAATTTTAGGAGATTTCATCAGTTTCTACAACCCTTGCCTTGCTTCTGGTTGTCAGATTTGTAAATTAATTCAGCACCGCAAATATGACAACATATCTACTACTTTTGATGTTCTTTTCTACGGTAATCTATAAAATGTGGTGAAATAAAGCTTGCATTTCTGCTTTATGCATCTAAATCTCTGAAGGCTATCTGTCTGATAAATTATTTAGCGAAAGCTATTTCATCAGTTTAATGTTATTGGAATGTTGTGTTAAAATCAATAGACAAGGAGAGCATACCCCATTACACTTGAAATATTGTTTAAATTCTTAGATCACACATAAGTTTCAAAATGCATCCTTCTGTCTTCAGCTTACATACAAAACTCTGATAATAATTACAATCTTATGTCCAATCCTTTAATTTTATAGCACCAAACTGCCAAGCCAGACTCACATGCTGCTCCGTTATGCAAAGCATGTCCCATATCATCTCCATGTGTTTAGTATGGAGGACAGCTCTCATCATTACTGCAGAAGAAATGGACAGATTGCCACATTTTCTGTCATGCTGTGCAACCTACATCCCCACAGTATAAAACATAATTTTTGATGCATGCAAATAGGGGATGGATTTGCATAGGAATACACTCACTCACCATCTCTTACTCTAACACACACAGATGCACACCACACACACAGCAAGTACGATTTCAGTAAACTTGATGAAATATTCATACCACCCCTCCCTATTCCATCAAATGATCAATCTAAATGTAAAGTGGACTGTATAGTACTTATGATGAAAGATCCTGGAGTGTATAGAAATCCTAAACGAAGTATTACTTTGGTGAAGTGCTGCTTTTCTAACAAAGTTTATTAGCTGAAAGCCAGGACTTGAGGGGATGGAAGAGTTCACCTGATTTAATGCTGTCATTTTCCCAGCATAAACCAGACTCCCTGTGCTGGTTTCTTCTGTTTGTTTTTTACGCATTTGAATTGCAATGTTGTGATGAGCATAAGCTGGATGAGCTCTTGATGAGTTAACTGGCTCTTAGCAACACAGATACATGGTCTTTTTCTGTAGTGTGCGTTCTTTTTATTTATTATTCGTATTAATTTCCTGCACCATGACTCTAAAGACACCATTCAGTGCAAGCAGGGAAATATATAATTAATTGGAATTATGTGTTCAGATTGGAGGCTGAGTGACTTCTCCTTTAACGGTGAGAGAATACCTGAGTGTCACCTTGGTATATAATTGCATTCAGGTGAAAGTATTGCATAGAAATATATAGTCAGGAACATTAGATGAGAATCAATAGTCTCTTTTGAACAATATTTTTCGGTTTCTGTCAGAGCTAAAGTTTAAACTTTTACCAAAACACATTGGTATTGCTAACATTTTTCTGCATATTCTTGTTTTATAAAAGTTAAATTAAGTTAGTTTAATTAAGACCTTGAAGAATATTTACAGCTTGTAGTGGGGATTTACTGTGCTGTTCTTAGGCATCTGCCGACACTAATTTTCCTACTTAAGAATCTTAAGAAGTCAGAAAATGGTGGCTTGCAGGATGCTTTGTGTAGATGAGGGGGAAGATGTGTGGAAGCAATAGTCCCCAATGCGGTGGTCCTGGGTTTGATTCCTGGTCTCTAGCCATCTGCTCCACGCTTCAACTTCCCTCTATGCTGTTTTCTGTTAAATCACTGTTTTTTTTTTTATCAATGACCCCTAAAACCCCCACCATGGACTGTTCTCTCTGCTGCCCTCTGGGAAGAGGCTTCGCATCATTCGATGCAGGTCCAGCAGATTCCGAAGCTGCTTCTTCCCCACAGCCATCAGACAGCTGAACTGTTGAGGAAACTCTAAAATCATCTCACTGACTCTGCCAAACACCAAACCAAAACACTGCAAAACTGCACCATATATATTTAATGCTCTGAACTTCTATATCAATTTGGGTTTTTTTGCACCATGTTTTTTCTCCCACACTGTTTACATTATCACTACTGCACTTTAAAGAATAGAAATGTCATGAAACCTGCACAAAACGAAATTTTGTAATAAACGTTGTCGAAATCTAAGTCTAAAATGCAGGAATAATAATACACTGGAAGACTTCCATTTCTTAAAGAAATGGATGCCCTCTGAATTGACTGTGCTGCAATGTTTTATTTTTCTTTTTTGGGGTACTTTGATTGGGGGGGTTTAGATACATTTTCCTTCCACAGTCAATATTTTTGTTTGTTTGTTAAAATCTCCTTAAGTCTCCTTTTACTTTAATTCAACTCTAATTTACATTTATTTTTTTATCCCATAAAATCTAAAACATAAAAATACTAAGATTTTGTTTTCAAAAAACAGACATATTATAAAGGCGGGAATACTTTTGCATTGGATTAACATAAACGGCATCAACAGACAACCTTTTCTTCCCCTTTGTGGGAGATTCAGCTTAAGACTTTTTTTTTGCAGTGATGATTGAAGAAATAGACTGCTATACTGCGTGAGCAAGTCCTGAGCCCTGACAAGAAAAAAAAAGTTTGGTCGGGAGAGTTATCTACAGGTTACATCTCTTATAGCTGCCATTGGCACAATCAAGTTTTTAATTTAGATTGTGAATCTGAAAACATTTCAGCATCTGCATCAGCATCATGTACAAAAAGCCACTAAACAGTATAGCTCATTGAGTGTCCTGTCAGTTATATACATGTAAATATACATCTGAATCCAGAGGATACCATGTTTTTATTTTCTCCATGTTTTACAATGTTAAAGGTGATAGCTACAAAGAAACAATGATTTAAAAAAGAGTTTTAGAATCAGAAATTAATCTGAAACTAATATCCAAAGCCTTTTACAAGGTTCAGAAGAGTACAGAGATGGAACAGAGCGATTAGCTCAACGGTCATCCCAGCAAGCTAAACATCTATATGTTGAAGTCTTATCCATCCATCCATTTTCTGTCACACTTATCCCTGCTGGGGTCACAAGGGGTGCTGGTGCCTATCTAGTCCATCGCAGTGCAACACAGAGACAAACTGGACAAACAACCATTCACGCACACCTAAGGAGAATTTAGAGAAGCCAATTAACCTAACAGTCATGTTTTGGGACTGTGGAAGGAAGTCAGAGTACCCAGAGAGAACCCACACATGCTCAGGCAGAACATGCAAACTCTATGCAGATAGACACCAGGCCGGGAATCAAACCCGGAATCTTCTAGCTGCAAGGCAAGTGGCGCTATCCACTGCTCCACTGAGCAGCCTTGTTTAATTCTTTAATAAATGTAACACTTGTGAAAATTGCATGTAAACAGAGGCAGTAATTAAAGTGTTTGCCTTATCACTGCGAGTTTCTGGCAATGAAGTAATCGTTAGATAGTTGTTTTTTTCTAGCAGAACTTGCAGTTGTAGTTTAGGCTTTAGGAAATTATTCAGAATTTAGAATGTATTCATTTCCATAAACAAGTGAAAATCTTTTTCCTACTGCCTGATAATATATGAGACTAAACTCTTCCTAGTTCAAGTCATTTAAGGTTACAGAAATGTCTTTGGTTAAATAATGAAAGATACACTTTTTTTAAGACGCTGAAGAAAAATCCCTTGAAAAACCTTTAAAATATGGTTACATGCATTTTTGATATAACTGCTATTTTGTTTGAATGTTTTGTGTTGTTTTTTTTTAACCATCACTTGGGTCAAATATTTTGAGGTATTTGCGCGAGTCGCGTTTGTGGGTTGGCCCTCCCACAGCTTTTCCCACAAAGTAGGACTAGGATCAGGGGCTTTGTCACTCCATGTCCATTATGAAATATGTGCTTTAGCTATAATGTCCTGGTGAAGGTTTTGAGCTTTTGCTGTAATATTTTTCCTCATCCCATCTCTTTTGAAAAGTGTTCCAATGTCCTCCTGCAGCAAAGCACCACTCCTGATTCCCCCATCCTTTACATTTTTAATGTCATGCTTTTCATTATGGACAATTATTCCAATTTTTACTTCTGTCTGAACAGAGCACTCCAGTTATTTCTATGTAATAACTGACATTTCTTTAAATAAATCTCAGCAAACTCTCATTTAATTTGAGTCGGTTGTTTTTAATTTGAGTTGCTTTAATATCTTTAGCTTTATGTGTTTTTGTTATTATTAAAACAGGTCTCTTTTGTATATGACATATTGGATCTCAGTGAGAAAGCCTGTATTAATAAACGTTAAATGAATGTCTAGGGATGTACACAGTTTACAGCAAGGCATGAAACACTGCTTAAGTGGTTGCAATAAGAATCCACTGCTTTCTTGCCTTCTTCTTGTGATGATAGCAGCTGGTTACAATGTCCCTTTTTCTATGTTTTACTGTGACCTATCACTTACAATGTCTTTATTCAACGTATGGGTTATTGAAAGGAAGTTTAAATATGTTCCAATCTAGAGTTTTAGTGACTTTTTTCTGGGGCTAAAGCAAAAAAGAAATACTGCTTGCTTTGAATAGTCTCCAGCTATTCTCTAAGATATATAATTTGATAAATAAATTTCCGTTCTGCTACCTAAAACTTCACTATCCCTTATTGCCAATCCTTTTAAACGAAATTGCAACACTTTCATGGTTGCATTAGTGTCACAGAGCAGAAAATGGGTTCAAATATGTTGAATCATTTAGTGCCTTCTATTGTAATAAAGTTGTCAAGATTTGAAAAGTCATGCTAGAAAATGTCACGGCAGCTGTTCATGCTGCCTGAATGAGACATGCTTCTCTGCGGCTCAGCCATTACACACAGACACACAACAAATCATATTCAGCCATAAAGGTCGCCCTGCCGTTTTAGCTGTTTAGGAAATTTGCTGCAGATAAATTCAGAGGAGCGGGCATCAGCAGGCAGAGACGTGCACAGAGATTTTTGCTCTTTTGGACGTGCTGGACCTTTATTCTCTAGCACAATAACAGGAGCCTTAGCTGTGGAGCAAAGTGTCTGGTTCTTTGTGACTCAGCACAGATTTTTCTCCGCTTCTTTTCTTTGCTTCAGCCGCTTTTCTGTGCATTTACTCACTTTAGCTCAAGAGAAAGTAAATAAACCAAGTTGACCCCTAGAAAAGACATAGCTAAATATTTTCATGTGAACAGTGTCCTACTGACTAACATTATGTGGCTACTGGTGTTATTTATTTTTCCCCAGAGTCCATAGGTCTTCGTGGACGTCTACTAAGGAAAATTGAGGCCCTCAAGTTGGAGCAGAGTGGTTCAGAAGCTCCAGATGAGTTTCTGTGCCCAATCTCCAGGGAGCTGATGAAGGATCCAGTAATAGCTGCAGGTTTGTTCATAAAAAGGAAAAAAAAAAAATCTTTGCCCCCCATCGCTTCAGTGTTAAAAAGTAAAATTGGTGTCTTATTTCCAACTGCTCTATAGATGGGTACTCCTACGAGAGGGAATCCATCGAGAGCTGGATCCGAGGCAAGAACAAAACAAGCCCAATGACTAACCTGCCGCTGAAGACCACCCTGCTCACCCCAAACAGGTCCCTGAAGATGGCAATAACCCGGTGGAAGTCCAGTCAGTAAACAGTTTGTTTAGAATTGCTGTCATTAGAAAACAGATTATAAATGCTTCGACTGTTGAATCTCACTTTAAAAAATGATATTTATTCAACTGCAACTCAAAGACTTGTGCTGTAGATTTGTTAATGTTTCAATGAAACAAAGTATGGAACAATTTGATTCTGTGTTTTGTTGAGAGATACTGTATGTTCAATTAAAAACTATGATGATTAACTTTCACAGACGTGCTTGGTTTGGTACAGAAGCATATCAATAAATATGGCTGAAAAGGTTGTATCATTGATTCTAATAAAAGTTCTCAGAAAAGCAGCTTACAAAGCACCAGTGATGGAAATGAAAGTGTGAGAATCACACCCATTACCTGTTTGGAGTTTTTTTTTTTAGCTTTGAGTTAATCAGCCTGTGGAGCTGCTGAGGTTTTATTGAAAAAAGGACTGTTGAATGACCAGCAGCAGTCCCTTTTCTTGCTAAAAATGTCTCAAGATTAATAGTAGCTTAACAGAGGAAAGTGACTAACCGTCCTAGACATAGCCGTGTTGTGGCACTTGAAACAGGCTGTGTCCGAACGTCCACACGTCCATCACTCAATGACTATATAGAGCAGAGTCTATATAGTTGACTTTATAGTGAACTCAGTTAATTGACGTCCAGATATATAACAACTACTTTTGGTCACATAACTCCGCCTCCCTGCACGGTGTCTGTGCCATCTCTATTATTTACCGCCGCTACAACAAATCCCACTACGCTTTGCAAGTAGACCTCTCGCAAAGCATCATGGGATATATCTGCTCATCTAGAGAACATCACTGATCATTACTTTTCAAAGTGCATTGTGGAAAATTTCGAGTCCAATACTTTTCCATCCACTAGACATTCGGAAACTTATCTAAAATGGCGTGACACTATATAGTTAAATGTGTGTTCCCCTAAGTGGTCCTTGCTTCTCCTCTTTTGATTGCCTTTTTTTCCTTCCAAATGCTTTCATAAAAACTTATTTAAACTTTTGTCTGAATGGCTGTTGGAAAACCATCATCATCAGTGTTTTCAGTCATTATGTAAGCCAAAACATTACATTTGTACTTAACAATCCTTAAATATAAAACATTTCATACAAACAAAATTTTGCTTTTTCTTACTCAAACCATAATAATCAGTGTTAATTGATTTTAACACTTGTGTCACGTTCTATATCTGGAGTTCCACATTTGTTCTGAATTTTTGAAATATTTATTCCTGAAATGCATCTGTATATAACAGGGTCTCTGTCTACGTCGCTTCTGGTGTGAATATGAAACTTCCTCGCTAAGAACCCAACAGAAAACAGGTCTGTTTGGACTTAACAAGCCACTGTAGCTGTAAACCGAGTGCTGAAATCTTGTTTCATAAGCAATCTGTTGATCAAATCTGCTACCAGCATTCTGAGTATCTCCTGCCGATACATGCATGGCATGAATGAGTTGCTTTTTACCCTCAAAGATTTTGCAGTTGTGAAAAAACAAAAACAAAGCACAAACATGCAGAACAAAGGTGCAGCATGCAGGACTTCCTCCGTTTCTGGGTATGTGCTCCGTCTATCCTTGTCGTTTCTGTCCAATCATCACACAAGTAGTTTTAACATCAGCTATAGTTCACTTGCTATAAATACAATGTGAATGAAAGCTGTAAGAAATAAATAAAAAATCTGCTTTTGATCTAAACAAGTTAACCAAAGGACTTTCCTGGTAGAAACACGCTAAATAATTGTAGGTTTAGACCTTTTAAAATGTGTCAATTATAATCTGTTTAAGAAAAAAACTAGCAGACAGGTGTGTTTTTCCTTAGCTGGTCTTTATTTTGCTCTCCATGGTGGCAGTAATGTTCAGGACAGTATGTGATCACAGCTAATAAAGCTCACAATACTGATAACATGACAACAACTGCATTAAACGTACAGCATAAAATAAAGCTGATGGTGCCGAGCCCCCAAACCAATTCTGTTTTACTCTTTGATATAAACTGCAATTGTAGCATGCGCTGAATTCTCATTGCTGAGTCATAAAATGTAGCTGTGCAAAAATAACTATATAAAATATATTGCTTGTACAATTAACCAAGCCATTGGCAATGTAAATAAATTAACTAGACAGCAACGACGAGCAGATACAGAAAGGATTCAGTGTTAATGGTGGCTTAAGCAATGTACAAATATTTAACACCATTTCAACAACATTGTGCCAAAAAAGTCAAAATACACAAGTCTGAACTTGTCAATACACTTAACATAGACCTTCACGGAAAAGAATAAACAGTAAATATTTATATAATATACACATGAGGATCTATAACATCCTTCGTAAGTCACAGGAATGCCCATCCCTTAGTTGATCTTTCAGACACTTCTTGAAGAACTCTGACTGAATCACTTTTATCACAAAGTGTACTAGGGTTCATTTTTATTCTTTAGGCTCAACTGAACAGGTTCAGAACATTTTGGAAATAGACTGAAAAATATCCCAAAAAATGAAGGCTAAAGGGACATTTTACTTATTTAACCATAACTTTTGATTCTTTTACGGCAGTTACATGGTGAAGTGAAACTAAAGCCCCTCTTAGCTCTACAGAAATGCTAAGAAATATAAAACTCTTTCAAATAATTTAAAATCAATTATACAGAATATTTACTTCCTCTGCACATAAAACCTAAGACATCTGTCTAGGATTTGAAATCCTGCAGATAAAATATGGCAGGAATGTGGAGGTTTAATTTCCATTAACTACATAAAGACATTCCTCGTGGTTACTTTAATTTGCTACTTAAATAACTTATATCATGATGGTTTTCGACGACAAACCGCTAACCTAAACAGTCGTTTCACACAGTTTGTGTAAAAACAAAACAGTCGAAGAGAAATGGCAATTTTACTGAGATGTTTTTCGTTTTTTTTCCATGGCTATTCTGTAATCAGTCTTATTTCTACTGCAGGACCCAAGGCTAAGAAGGCCTGAAAGGGTCAAACCCGGTAGGATGAACCAAATGTAATGTCTAATTTATCATGACCAATTTAAAACATTAAACCTAAACTTAAAAGACCCTTTAAACAAACAGGATGTCTAGAAAATTGTTAAAGTGTACTTTATGAAACAAAGTGTACAAAGTGTGGGGAAAGTGAATCTGCCAGGAACTCCTCGAAACCCGTCAATCAGCACCATAGACGTGATGGACATAGTTCAAACCTTTATTTAAAATGGTTCAGTATTAACATTTCTCTCACTGCATGTGTTGTCGAAGCACTTGTTTGGCCTAACTGTGTGTAAAGCGTTCACGGTCATTGCTGCTTTGATCAGGATTGTATGACAGGTCTGCAGATCTCCTTCAGTGCAACCATACCAGCTTGGCTAAATAACGGCGAGCGTGCTGTCGTGTAACAGAAGTTGCAGACTGAGAGGGATAAAACTCTGATCTGCCTGTTTTTGTTCACAAGCAGCCAGATAACCAGAACTTCTTAAAAGATCCTGTGAAAAAAAAAATCTGTTCCTCTAATGAATGATTTTTAATTGTGTGCATCTTAAACAGTAAAGAGAGAAAAAATTTTTACACATTGGACTCTATAAAAGATCGCTTTGGTTTCATTGAAGCTACGTGAATGGCAGGATTATCTCGACCCAGTCCGAGCTGCTTGGGCTTACTGTCTATGAAAGTGTGCGGCATGGCCAGCGCTGGCTTGGACTCCTTGTAGCAGTTGGCCGCTTGGCAGAACTTCTCCGCAAATTCCTTGGCAACCATGCCGTTGTGTATTCCACTCATCGCCGCGCCACCCTTTGGCAGCGGAGCCTTGTGCTGCTCCTGGTAAGTGCTCACCGTCTTGCCATAAGACAGCTCGCTGTCACCTCGCGGCAGACCTATAGCTGATGTGTTGTGACACAATAAGCCATCAGCAGAGTGGTTAAACCAGCTGCGACCGACAGACTGAAGGCTAGGATGACACTGCTGCTGCTGAAATCGGGCCGTTTTGTCAGTTATGCCCATGAAGGGTCTGGGTTTGTACTCCGACGTGGCGCCGCCCTGTTGGCTGTGCTTTTTGTCTGAGATCTTGCTGCGGACGTCAGGTCCAAGTTTGCCGCTGTCTGACAAGCTGCTGCTGGATGCCAGGCTGCTGGTGGAGCTGGACACACGCATGCTTCCCTGAGGCCCAGCTGCAGCAGGGTCCAGGTTCCCCTGGTTTCCCGGACCAGAGCACCCCAGCCCCTCCAGAGACGAAGCAGAGTGGGCAGACAGTCTTTCTGGCCCCAGAGCTTTTGAGGAGCTGCAAGATAAGTAAGAGGCCTGGGAAGAAAAGAGGCTCTCACTGTCACAACTCTGACCCATGGCAGAGGAAGCAGCCCCCAACAACATGCGGTTCTCGTATACTGGCTCATCGGCTGGAGTGGGCAGGGGGCTTATGTCAATGCCTGGGCCTGGCTTCAGCTTGCTGGACATGTGTCGGCTTGGCAAAGGGCTGGAGGGCGCGTACTGAGATTTGGCCCCGACAGAGCGGCCCCCTGCAGCTTGCATGGAACTCATGTGCTGATTGGTCTTTACTATCTGGGCCTGCTTGGTGGGCTGCAGGACCAAGGCTTGCTGGGCTAGTGCCTCCCGCTGCTCTCGAGGGTATCGGTAGAGAGGAGGTCTGTTGGAGCCTGGAGGTGAGATGGGAGTTACAAAGTTGTTAACAGCGTTGGATTCTCTGTTGACAGAAAAACTGTTCTGGGACCAGCAGGCTTCACCTGTCCTGTCACGCTTCAAGGCCACTGGTTCTTCATCGTCGTCATCCTCCTCCTCTTCTTCTTCCTCCTCTAGAATGTCTCTCTGGGCTTCCAAGGTCCTTGCCAGCCTGTGCTCTGAGGGGTTGACATGGCTTTCATCCTGCTCTGGATCAGAATCATGGCCTCCTGACGCCTGGCTGCAAGCAGCAGCAGCTCCAGCTACGCTTCCTTTAGTCTGAACTCTCTGCATCTGTTTACACTCCTCTTCAACTCGAGCCAAGAGGCGACGGATCTCTCTGTTATTGGGACACAGCTTGGCTGCTTCATGCAGGTCAGCCAGGGCTGCAGTGAACTGTCTGCGAACAGAAGGGGCGATGTTAGCGGATACGGAACAAGAACGATCAGTTCCAGCTGGTCGAATTTTGAATACTTTACCTGCTGCTTCTTTTAGCTCTGGCTCGGGCATAGTATGCCTCGTAGGATTTGGGTTTCAGCTCCAGAGCTTTTGTTGCAAATTCCTCAGCCATCCCAAAATCCTACCAAAACAAGAAGATTATACCATAAAAATGTTTAATACTATACAATTACACCCTTAGCTTTGCTTATTATAAGATCCAAAGGGACTTTATGAAACAATGACTTTCTCTAAAGATGTCAGGGTTCCTGTTAAAGCCTTGTGTACGAGTACCTGATGAAACTCAGTAAACTGTTTTGCTATACTCTCAAAACGGTATTAAAAGCTGCAGTAGACAAATTCTTGGGCTGATTTATGGGGTGTTCCACGGGGATCCAGGTGTTCAACATCTTTCACAATAACTATAAAAGCTGAAAGGAGCTTCAATAAGCTGCTGCATCTCTTTATTCATCTGACATTCAAGTCTGGCCTGCACACTCTGTTCAGGTATCCCTAGTTGTCTTGCAGCCTGATCAACTTTGGTTTAAGTCAGAAACTCAAACCTATTCTGATAGTGAAAGAAACAATTCATTGATGAGTGCATTGCTGAAATAATTTTCAACTAATTATGAATCGAATAGTAGTTAATTGAAGTATACAGACTCAAACATGCCATCAGCTCAAAGTGCATATCTATGACATATCCTTACATCTGCAATTTATTCATATAGTGAGAAGGAGAACAAGTGTATGCCGTCCAGGGGGAAAGCTAAACAGAGTACAAAAAGTTGCTTTGTTTTGTCCTTTTGCGCTTTTAACATTCGCCATACGAAAACGGATGAAAATATTGGAAATCTGAGCCTAATGCACTAACCACTAATGAACCACTAATAAAATGCTTAAAATAGTTCAAAAATGTCTAACTTCTCTTTTTTGTATTTCAACAATTACTCTCATGATAACTCATTAACATACAGTAACCACAAGCAGCAGGAAGGCTAAAATCTATCCACAGGTTTTAGGTCACAGCTTTATGAGTTGTAGATTTTTTTGTAATATTCTGATTGGTACAAGCCTTAGAAATACCCTGAAACTGTTTAATCCAAAATGTATCTTGAAAACTGAAAGGAAACATGCTCAATTTTGCTTCGGATTTAAGCAAAGTGCTTTGAAAAAAAAAGTAAATGATGTTAAATATTGAAGCACAATAATTCAATGGACTGCAGCTCCCTTAAACTGACAGATCCTCAGTACTATTTGTAAAATGTCTTACAGCTATAGTACTCGGCTGGAACATGACACAGATTGGAACGAAGAGAAAAACCACACAACTCGTCTCCAGCACAAACACCTGTTTAAGTGTACAGAAATGCACAGGAGACAGCTTTATGTGAGCTGTTGGCCTCAGGCTGATTACATAAGCAGCTGTAGGAATACAAATGTCCTTCCTGTTGTTCTATAGAAACAAATTCTTTCTGCAGAAGTAATTATTAGAAATAAAACAATCATTGAAAGGTCAGTGAAGTAATCTAGAAAATATGTTCTTTCTACACTTCTGTTAAACAGAATTCCATCAACCAAAACAGTATTCCTGTAACTGCATTAGCCGAAATCTGGCAAGCTCAAAGCCTTTTAATTCAATGAAGGACCTCTGAGAGCAAAAAGAGACTTACGTTGGTTTTTCTGCGACACCGGGAGAGATTGAGATACAGAGAGACCCGTAGGTCTTTAAAAGCCTTCAGGTCATCGCCAAAGCCTTCCCGAGGAAACTTCCTGAGGGCGTACTGGTACCTCTGGGCCGCCTCTTTCATCTTCCCTTTCTTGAGGACACAATGAGGTCAGGCGTGCAGCAAAATACAAAAAAAGATGGAACCAGAAGAAAAGAGTGAAAAATAAAGGACAGAGTGAAGAACTTAGAAAGCATTTCTAACCCTCTTCACTCTAATCATTCATAGATTTAATAAAAGGTAGGCTCTCATACAAAGGAAAAAAAAGGTTACACCGGATGAGCAGCTTTTGATTCAAACCTCACTCTGTTAAATGTCAAACATCGATCATGACTCCTTAAGTACTCAGTTTCTATATTTAACTAAACCGAGAGATAATCATGATTAAATGGATTTTTTTTTCTCTCCACAGACAATCTTGACATTATCAGCCAGGCTTACCGATGAAGCCTCACTTTTTCAGTAGAGATACAAAGATATCAGTGTAACAACACTTAATAGGCAGTTTTACCTTGTATAGCAGATTTCCCTCCTCCATCAACTTCTGCAGGAGAATGATGAGGATATCAGGCTTGGAAGTAGCCATGGCCCAGGCAGCATTCCCTGCAGAAACACAAAGCATCCTGTGAAGCTTTTATTGTGGCACACCGAGCATCACAGTATTCTCTTGAAATTGGTACAAGGTAGAGTTACCTAAAGATTGTACCTGATCGATCGTAAGGAGATGTTCTGTAGCCTTAGTTTATTGAAGGCAGTTAGGAAAGAGTTGGGAGAGGTAAGACAAGCAACAGTCGTCATTTGCAGCGAGGGGAAAATGTGTTAGTAAGTGCAGCGGTACAATATGCAATTATGTGTCACTCAGCCTGAAATGGGTTTTGTGTTTGCAGCTGCAAATGCAGGAAGAGAAAACCTAGATGTTCACCCAATTATCAGTCTTGTTCTGAGATGGCAGAGAGCACCGGAGATAAACTATGGACTCCAGATCCATAGTTTCGGTTGAATCGGGTGACAAGTCATTGTTAAAGTTAGTGAAGCTCCACATAACCAAGAAAGGGACCCAACACACACAAACCAATGATTTAGAGAGACAGAGACCCCCCCCCCCAAACACATTCCAGAAAATTTATCTGGGATTATTCTTAGAATCATGAGATACTGAGCAACACAAACAGACTGGAGACAAGATGATTTTTCTGTGTTTATCAGACAACTCAGCAAGCCAAAAAAAACTACATGTACAGTTCATGCGAGTTAAAAATAATATATAGAAGAGCTCCTACCGAGCTTGGCCCCTTTCTTTAACAGAGTCACCACCACCGAAGTGTTCCTGCACCCAATGGCCCGGTCCAGAGGTCTCATCCCACTGTGGTCCACATGCTCAATCACTGCTCCTCTTTCCACCAAGTACTGGACCTACAGGAGGAAGGAAACACACCAAATTATTTCTTTATTTATATATATATAAATAATGTTTGTGTATATGCGTATTATGGCCGTGATTGGTATGCGTTCATTTTGAATAAATAATGTGATTCCACTTTTTTAATATGGACAGTAAAGTAATTTTTATTTGGGGAGTGGTGGCCTAGTGGTTAGGGTATAGAGCTTAGAATCCTGAGGTTCTGAGTTCGACTGCCACTCTGGGTCTCTGGGCAAAGACCCTTATCCCTTATATATATATGCGCATAGATCCACTGTGAAAGTTTTGTTATCAATATAGGAAATGGAACAAATGGCAATAATCTAGTCATTATTGCTATGTGTAATTTAACCATATTCAATGCAAGGAATTCTGCTATAAATAATGATCACGCACTGTTTAGTTCACACTTCTGCAGAAGTATTTTGTGAGAAAAATTACTTAAAATATCAGAGGTTCATCATTTGGATGATGGAATAATCTAAATACTGGATTAAAAACTGTGTTTTTGTGTTGCTGTGCTCATATGTTCAGTCGATTTTAGGAGCAAAAGGGGTTTTGAATTTATAAGGTTGTTTATTTGATCCATATACTGCTTGTGATAAAGATGCTAATAATTGTTATCAATTAAGTACATTAACTCCATCAAAAATTTTTACTGATCACAATTTATATTTATATACACTGATGGAGGTTCACCATGTTCAGAAATCAAGTTTTTTTTTTGCCATGTTATCTTTGCTGCCAGAAACAAAGTCTGGAAAAACAGAAATTTCCACACCTTTCCAGACCTAGAAAAAAAAATCTTGATTCTTTTTTTTTTTTCCTTAGACTTCCTGAGATCATATGGGGACCCTGATAACAGGGGCTGAAAGTTTATTGTATCTGTGGAACTGGCTGTTTCACTTACGATCTCAGCATCTCCATAGAAGGCAGCGAGGTCCAGCGGCGTTCGACCGTTTTTGTCCGTGTGGTCGATTATCGCACCTTTCTCCACCAAAAACTGCACCACATTCTTATGTCCTTTCAAACATGCCCAACTCAGAGGCATCAGTCCCTCTTTGTCCATCGAAGTTAAAGAAGCACCTTTAAGGTAAAACATTCCCAAACAGGTTATTTACTCAACTCGGATAACAGATGAGCGTCTTGAGGGTGTAAAGTTATTGAATTCACCTTTAGACAGCAGAAACTCTACCGTACTCAGGTGACCCTCGCAGGCAGCCACCATGAGCAGCGTTCTGCCCTGCTTGTCACTGATGTTGATGTCAGCACCATGTTGCAGCAGCAGCTCTGCAATCTAAAAAACAACAACAAAGTTAGAGTTATAGCAGCTATCAGACAGGGTTTTAATTTAGCATATGGACAGTAGTCCTTCCAAAATCTATTAGACCAGAACACAGCTGCTGTGATGCATCAGAGTGGAGGCAGTAACTGAGACCGGTTACTGCAGATGGAAACGGAGAGTTTGTCAGGAATAAACAAGCTGCTCAGCAGATCTTACCTGCCAGTGTCCCTGCCTGACGGCACAGAACAAGGGAGACACCCCCCGTCGATTCACCTGCTGCACCACCGCCCCCAGCTCCAGCAGGAAGCTGCTCACCTCCATCTTCCCCCGGCCTGCAGCAGCTGTCAGCGCTGAATTACAAAGAGAAGAAGACAAACAGATTTGTCAGAATTTAGAAAAACAAGGATGAGAAAACAGTGTAAAGATGATTTGATTCAGCACCATGAGGAAGTAGAAATATCACCATCTAAAAATGTCCAAATGTTTTATGTTTCTACAATAAACTAAATATTATTTTATTACAATTTAATGTGTTAGACAAAACGAAGCAGAACATGACTGTGCAATTTTATTTAACAAATGAAAACACAAAGTGTAGTACGAAGAGGTATAGAGTTCCCTTACTTTGGTCGCCTAAACAAAACCTGTGCAACCAAATTCTTTTCAGTCCCGCTGCTATTAACTAGATCTACTGTATATTGGTGCAATAGTATCAAATCCAAATTCTCTGAGAAGTCATCAGCTGGTGAAAATTAAGACAAGGCATCTCAAAGACCAATGACCATAGCCGAACGGTCAGTGAGAAGGTTTTGGAAAGATAAATTAAAGTTATCCACCAGCTTTTGAAAACAAAAAAAAAACTTCAATCCACCATCTGAAAATGGAAATTAAACTATAAAACAGGCTAGATATGGATATAAACCTAAAATGAAAGAAAAATGAGAGAAAAGTTCTCTATAGAAAAGCAGCCAATAAAACATTTGGAGATGCTGTAGACTTACAGGTCTCAGATGGAAAAAAAAATAATATATATATAGGTTTAGAATTCTACAAATCTATCCTTTATGGTAGCACGGAAATAAAAATCCATTAAAATCCCAGTTTGCCACAAGAAAGGAAGTGGAAACAGCAAAAATGTTAAGAATGAGCTCTATAGTTAAGCCTGATAACTGGCATTCTTAGCCTAAAAAAATGAAAACAATTTCCTATGAACCCAACATCCTCATAATGAAATAAGGTAGTGGCAGCATCATGCTGTCTCTAACAAGAAGGGGGATTTCTACAGCAAGATACAATTTTAAACCTGATGGAAACGTTACTGCAAGCAGAAAAAACTATCCACCCATGCAGCACGATGTTTGCACTTGATGATTTTTTTTTTTTTAATCAATTACGATAATAGTGTTAAGTTAGACAGAGAATGAATTCTTAAACTAAAAAATTTAAAAATCTTTTTGTTGTTTTTAATCTTCTTAGTAAAAAAACAAATAAATTGGTTGAGTTACTGGGTTGAGTTGATACATAAGCAGATGGAGACAAAAACAGGACAGGAATGGAAAAGAAAAACAACTGTTAGTCCCTTTAGAAAGGCAATAAAGAATCCAGCCAGAACTACAATTTAAAAATGTACCTTCATTTTACATAAAAGCAGAGTTAAAGCAGAATGCAATGAAAGAAAAAGAATAAAACATGACTTTTTAGATGTGAAAAGAGGATAGAGACAAATCCCAAAAGGCTTGATTGTTTTTAAAAGGTTTGAATTCAACAATCGAATACAAAACTTCATTATTAAGCATTAATTAAAATAAAAAAAAACATGCATCAAACATTTTCCTTCCCCTCTACCAAGGTAAGCAAGCACTGTATGTGCTGTTGTAACACATTAAATATGAATGACACATTAATAATTGGGTTTGTTGAGAGACCGAAGTGAAATACAAACTGTATGAATAGCTTGCATAGTGATATATATTGCTAAAACCTACAACTTTAGTGAAGGGAGTGGACAGAAAGGGGAAAGTTTAGCTATAAAAAGGAACTCCATCCCTCACAAACTAAAGATATGCAGCTAATGTTCACTGCTAATTGAGTTTAAATCAGATAAGGTTTGTGCTTATTAAAACTCATTAAATTCCTGCCTCGTGTTCCCCAGACTTTATAGACAGAGACGAGGACTCAGTCATTTCATGCATCAGCACACAAACACAAGCAGACAGTCAACCAGCTCTGTTCGACACACATTCCTGTTTGCATTTTTGGTCCTCTTCAAACCACTAAATCGCTCGGATGAAAAGTCAACAGCTCGAGAGGTATATTACTACAAAGAGGAGACAGTTATAATGTTGGATGCTTACAGAGAACAGATGGAGCGGTCCTAAATGAAAGCTGGTTCTCCAAACAGAGCAAGCCCCACCAGAGGAATGGGAGCAGCTCCGTTCTCACATTCACCTCGGAGACGAAAGGTGCCACAGATCCTCCATATCTAACCGACATCATCCATCTGGATGAACGGTCCTCCCAGCCAAAAACAACCCCACCCGCCATCTGTTAAAAACGTGGATATCCTCACACAGTTCACACATGGGAACAATGACTCCATAACAGCTAAACTTAGCTCAGGCTCCTGGGAGCGACATCAGCAACAGTCTGAAAGGTGCACGCTAGTTTACAAAGAACTGACACAAGAGCAGCTGTTGACTGATGGCTGTTTTCAGCTGTTTTCAAATACTCAGACCAATAATGATAACATTTATGTCATCTCAACAAAATTCCATTACATAATACCTGAACTTTACAGGGGAAAAAAAATAGATTCCTTAGAGGAGGCGTTCATGGTTCCAGTTACGGTCTCGTATCCTCTTTCCCAACAACAGAGTTCATGACATGACATTTTAGAAAAGGTTTGTTGATAAATAATAAAAATAAATAAAAAAAGAGTTTTCATCAATACTGAAAAATGTTAGTGACAAACCAAGAGTTGAGTTTTTCCCTCAGTTATGCTTTTTTAGAATTGAATAATAAAAAAGCAAAGTTGATTAGAAAAGGCTCAAGGACCATAAGCAGAGCAACAGAAACACCGATGTACAGAGAATGAAAGCACGCCCCATCTGATCGTGCAGCTTGCGGTAAATAACAAGCTGCCATTGCACACATACGGGGTTTAACCAGCAGAAAAGTTACCTGAAAGAAAAAAAATTCAACATATTCATGTGGTTTCTTATTAAACTTATTAACCACAGAATTCACTGCATTGGTATGCGTTCACCCACAAACAAAGCAGCTGTCTGAAAGCTAAAGTCATGCAGCTAATTAACCTTTTTATTCAAGTTCTTGCAAACCTTTTTATTAGTGAAACGTTTTTCAGAGGCTATAGACCAGGAACAGTTTTAAATCTTGTGAAATGCATGTGTATCTCTCTTAAACAGTCAACTTTAGCACCAGAGTTTTCAGTAGATTTCAAAGTAAAGAAAGAGCTTGACTACTATTGATTTGAATAATATTTATCCTTAAATTGTAGGAGAGGAATTATAGCAGATAAATATATTAGAGGGCTTCTTCAGTTCGTCCTTCAAGTCTGTGGAAGATGAATGTGAAGCTATGATTAAAATCTTACATCTGAAGTATAATAGTCTATATGTGAACATGTTTTCACCCCTAAAAGCCTGGAAGGTTTAAAAACGAAGATTTATTTTGCTTAGTCACAAATAAAACAGGCATAGCAACATCTACAATACAGCTTAAAGAAGAATATATTTGTGGGCTAATAAGTGTGGAGCTATTCCTGATTTATTTTACTGTATTTTATTAGGCAGAACTTAGTTTGAGTTAAAACCTCTGACTTTAAACAGTATTTACTCTGTGAGAGACAGTTATTTAATGGAGGAATATTCATCAGAAAATCATGAATTTAAACATACTCCACAAGGAGGAAAATTTCTCACAAGCAGAGACCCTAATAAGGTAGATAGACAGATCTTATGGTGAGAAATACTTTTAAAAGAACACAATAGTTTGTTGATCATTGCTGTAAACCTGGGTTGTTGATGCACATAATGATTGCCTGCATTAGACCTCTTCTTAGCATGAGGAGGAAAGGCTTTGCATCCTTAAAAAGGGATTTTAAAAGATAGAGCTTACACAGATGAACAATCAGATGTGCCTCTATTTAAACACAAACACAGAGGTTCATTTGCATGAATACGGACAGAAAGCCTCAAAGTTTGCTATCAGGGGGCATTTTTAGAGACTGAACTGAACTAGTTTTGATCAGGATATTTTAGAAAAGACACCGGCTTTGAGTTTCCAAACATCAAAGCAACAGGATTGGACTAATACACCTGCAGGAGGACTTTAGGTGAAAATGAAAATACAGGTGAGCTGTCTGACAGGTGAGGGCGAACATACAGGTGCTGGTCATAAAATTAGAATATCATGAAAAAGTAGATTGATTTCAGTAATTCCATTTAAAAAGTGAAACTTGTATATTATATTCATACATTACATACAAACTCATATATTTCAGATGTTTATTTTGTTTAATTTTGATGATTACAAATGACAACAAATGAAAATCTCAAATTCATCATATCAGAAAATTAGAATATTACTGAAGACCAATAAAAACAAAGGAATTATAGAAATGTTGGCCAACTGAAAAGTATGAACATGAAAAGTATGAGCATGTACAGCACTCAGTATTTAGTTGGGCCTCCTTTGGCCTGTATTACTGCAGCAATGCGGCGTGGCATGGAGTCGATCAGTCTGTGGCACTGCTCAGGTGTTATGATAGCCCAGGTTGCTCTAATAGTGGCTTTTAGCTCTTCTGAATTGTTGGGTCTGGTGTATTGCATCTTCTTCTTCACAATACCCCATAGATTTTCTATGGGGTTAAGGTCAGGAGAGTTTGCTGGCCAATTAAGAACAGGGATACCATGGTCCTTCAACCAGGTACTGGTAGCTTTGGCACTGTGTGCAGGTGCCAAGTCCTGTTGGAAAATGAAATCTGCATCTCCAAAAAGTTGGTCAGCTGCAGGAAGCATGAAGTGCTCTAAAACTTCCTGGTATGTGGCTGCGTTGACCCTGGACCTCAGAAAACACAATGGACCAACACCAGCAGATGACATGGCACCCCAAACCATCACTGACTGTGGAAACTTTACACTGGACTTCAAGCAACGTGGATGAAGTGCCTCTCTTCTTTTCCTCCAGACTCTGGGACCTTGATTTCCAAAGGAAATGCAAAATTTACTTTCATCAGAGAACATGACTTTGGACCACTCACCAGCAGTCCAGTCCTGTTTCTCTTTAGCCCAGGCAAGACGCTTCTGACGCTGTCTGTGGTTCAAGAGTGGCTTGACACAAGGAATGCGACAGCAGAAACCCATGTCTTTCATACGTCTGTGTGTGGTGGTTCTTGAAGCACTCACTCCAGCTGCAGTCCACTCTTTGTGAATCTCCCCCACATTTTTGAATGGGTTTTGTTTCACAATCCTCTCCAGGGTGCGGTTATCTCTCTTGCTTGTACACTTTTTTCGACCACATCTTTTCCTTCCCTTCGCCTCTCTATTAATGTGCTTGGACACTGAGCTCTGTGAACAGCCAGCCTCTTTAGCGATGACCTTTTGTGTCTTGCCCTCCTTGTGCAAGGTGTTGATGGTCGTCTTTTGGACAACTGTCAAGTCAGCAGTCTTCCCCATGATTGTGTAGCCTATAGAACTAGACTGAAAGACCATTTAAAGGCTTTTGCAGGTGGTTTGAGTTAATTAGCTGATTAGAGTGTGGCACCAGGGGCCATCAATTTTGAACCTTTTCACAATATTCTAATTTTCTGATATGATGAATTTGAGATTTTCATTTGTTGTCATTTGTAATCATCAAAATTAAACAAAATAAACATCTGAAATATATGAGTTTGTATGTAATGTATGAATATAATATACAAGTTTCACTTTTTAAATGGAATTACTGAAATCAATCTACTTTTTCATGATATTCTAATTTTATGACCAGCACCTGTAAATGAGCATATATGGTCATCTTAGCCTGTTGCTGTCCTCTACTTTCACTCTATAAAGCAGCTGCATGATTTTAAGAGGAACAACCCAATGGATCATTGTTCATAAAGCTGAGAGGTACACTGCTGCTTTTCTTCCTGTACTACAGATGAAAGGAAAATATATATCCCATGATTGCTGCTTCAAATTAAAGTTTGTGCG
Source organism: Cyprinodon tularosa (assembly GCF_016077235.1). Classification (NCBI taxonomy): domain Eukaryota; kingdom Metazoa; phylum Chordata; class Actinopteri; order Cyprinodontiformes; family Cyprinodontidae; genus Cyprinodon; species Cyprinodon tularosa. Next base: position 64,977 of record NW_024038786.1, read on the forward strand.
GGATCAAACAATGGGTTGGAAAACTAAGCGGCGATTGACCAATTGGAGTGCTTGACTACTATTATCTATTCAGCATTATAATGACACCAAAAAGACATAATGCTCATCATCTGGTAGATCATAAAACTATGTAGCCAGTCTGAGCTACTCGGTTTCAAGGCAGTTGAATCTTGTTCAAATTGGATCATGTTTCATGTTAATGTTACAGCAGAGTGATTCTGCTGCAGTGGAAAGAAATTTATATTTCTGGACTTGTGTTATATGTTTTCTTACACACTGACGTCCCATTACTGAATCTGATGTCCTGCTAGGCTCCTGACAGACTAATGGAGACTAGTGCATGTGATAGTGCTAAGTGAACATCTACAGCGTCATGTGTTTTCTTTAAAACTATTGTATTAAAAAACATTTTAAAATTAATGTTCAGAGAATTGGTTAGTGTCTAGTTAGAGTATTCATTTATGAGAATTAGATATGAAAATTAAAGTCTTATAAACACAAACAACAACCAAAGTGTTCCGTCAGGGTCAGCAGATGTAAGGGCAGGTAGACACACTGACATGGATAAACAGACGACTGGTTTGTTTCCCAATTTGCCTGAATTATATAAATTGTACGGGTCTTGGAGGCTCTGGTTTAATCAAAGCCGGTTTATGAGGACTTCTTTGGTAAATTAAATTGTTTTGGTTCGATATCATATCACATATAAAAGGTCGTGCATCGAGTCACAAGCATTTGTCCCTAAAAGTTAACCGCAGATACTACAGGTGCTCTAACAATTACTGAGACTCAGCTGCAACATCAATCAAATCACAATCCTCTTAACAATGTTTATAATATACTAATTAATTATACAGCTTTGGGATTGACATCCAGTCAAACATTCCTTAGTGTCTCGGGTCAACAGCAGCAGTAAAAAAGTACAGTTTTTAGAAGGAAGTCTGATCCGTATATCAGTTCAATCCTTTGAACAGCTCTACACTCTTTGGACAGATTATATATATATATATATATATATATATATATATATATATATATATATATATATATATATATATATATATATATATATATATACTTGAGTGATATGTTATTAGTTTGTATGATTAAGAAATTGCTTTCCTCTTCAAACTTCAGACTCTAATAGATGCAACCCTTTGTTTGCACAGATAATGCAGTAAACTCTGGCAGCCATTAAATGACCACAACACTGGCTCCCTAACAACTATAGGGTTTTTTAAATCTGCACCATCTGAGGTCAAAAGAAAAAATTACATTTACCTCTGAAGTAAAACCAAATAATGGTTCTAATGAGCAAATACTGTGATTCTAATTAGGTCCATTTTGTACCCTGACCTAGATAAGCAGAGTGCAGAGCAGTGAGAACAAAATCCTGGAAGCTTAGAACTCAAGACAAAACAAAGAAGCTTCTATTACCTGTCTGTCTTTTCAGACTGTCTTTTACTATGATCATCCACAAATAACCTCAATCACTGGTTTGAAAAGTAAGAGACGTTTTTGAACATTTTACCTGAAGGCAGACTTTCAGAGGGAAAAAAAGGGAGAAGTATTTTTAGCTCTTAACTGTTCACTTGAAAATAAAACTGATGTTTGACTGTTGGTTCCTGTTGTTTCAAACAACAAATAAAAGCTGCTGGTTATTTTAAAATTATAACGTGATTGCTTCTTCCTACATTCATCAGCAAATTGTTTTTTTCTTTTTTTCTTTCTGTACCTTTTATTTAATTTAAATACAATCTACCTTACGTGTGTCAGTTACCGTCTGTGCTGAAATGTTTCATTCACTTATATTCAATTAAGATGAAAAAATAACAATAAAGAACATGTTACCGAGAGAAATGTTTTTGTTATTGTTAGGTTTTATTATTTATACATCATGTGCACTGTTAGTTTGTTCAGCAGATTGTTGAAAAGTGAAATGTAAAAAAATGCTGGAGACAAGAAAATTTGGGGCATAATGCATAAAAGTATGAAAATGCAGATTAGGTATATTGTATTAAAAGGTGCAAAACAATTCTGGAAATTCATCTGAACTTCTTATTAAACCTGTTACAAATAAATAAATAAAATCCATCTCAATAAAAATAAAATGACCCAGATTTTCCTATTAAACCTACTTCCTATCACTTCTGTGGTCTCAAAATGATTCAACCCCCTGAACAGGATTCCTCATCAGAGTGCATATTTGCAAATCAGATGTGGTCTGAAGGTACGTTCACACCGAATGAGAAACCTTCGCCCTGAAATTCACCCGCCTCAAATGGATGATGCTTGTCAAAACCCAAACAAAAGTTTTAAAATTGTAACAATTGGCTAAAGCTGTTCACTACAAAACCCCCAAAGTAAAAAGGTTTCTACATTTTAATGTGTTAAACAGAATAAATAATGTATTTCTGTAAAACTCAGGTGGGCTGTAACTAAACGTCAGGCCATGAAAAGAATTGTAGGAAACCGTATAGCTGCTATGTGTCAGATAGGAACATTGGGAGGTCCCTATGCTAAATGAGCTATACATAAGAAGCATCCCATTTATTTTTTCCACTATTTTCCTTAATGCCAGCACTATTCAGATAGGACTTATCATGGTTATCGCTTTTGCACCTTTGCTTTGGTTTAAAAGACTCTAACAGATTTGCACAATCCAGATGGACCCCAGACCTTCACCACGACTTTCTGGCTGCTGCTACTCGGGTTTGAGTTTCTACACTGGGGATCATCATAAATGCAGAAGTGCTCCAGTCCTAAACTACTGATCGGAACATGATTTAATTTTGTCTTAAATAGGTTGGAGAAATTACAGTATCGGTCGGTTGAGCTATTCAAATTGTTGATTTATTTTTAATTGCTAACCACTGACAGTATTGCAGCTTGCAAGTAAATCTCCCTTTACTGAGTGTTAAATAACTTTTTATGTATCTAAATGTGGCTGTAATGACCACTGCGTTAAAGACGAGCAAAACTAGAAGCCCTTCCAGTCCAGCATTCAATTACAGCAGCAAGGTTGATTATGGGAAAACAGCAGGTCATCATATGAAAGAGCCACAAAATGCAAAAAGATTGATGAGGACATACCAGTCTCGCCCCACAGAGTGTCATGACTATCAATTTGCACAGCATGCTCATTTTTCAGCGCCAGCAGGGCTCTCACAACCTGTCAAAAAAGAAACTTAGATTAATGGCGTACTATTGCTGTATAAAATATCAAATAAACCTTTAAGATGATACAGTATGCAAAACTTTCTGCTTCTTTAAAACCCTGATTGTGCAGTTGGATTTCTATATTAAGATGCATGCATGTCAGTCAGACCTGTGTGTGTCCCATGCTCGAGGCTGCGATCAAAGCCTGCTGCAGAGCTTTGTTCTTCAGAGAGCAGTCCTGCTGCTGCCCTTCAACACTCCATTCAAGCTCCAACAAGTACTGGATGATCTCGATGTGTCCACGTAACGCGGCGTGGACCAGAGCACACTGGCCGCTCTTATCTACATGATTCACCTGGAAAAAATGAAAGATTTGGGGGATTATTTTATAGCAATAGAAGATATATTTCCCATACTATGTAAATCAGGTGCAGCAGACATTTTACATAATGTCATGGCTGGAGATTGAAGTCATGCCAAAACAATTATAGTCTTGAACAAGTATTCATGCATTAGGTAGTTCTTGTATTTTCAGATTTTGTCTTGTTACAATCACACATTAATATGCATATTATTAAAAACCAACAGAAAGCAACACAGTCAACAGGAAGGGAGTATTTCCAGCTTTTCTTCGTTCTTCTTCCAATGAAGTCTGGCGTCGTGCAGATTTATTTATCAAGGAGATTCTCCCTTTCTAAGATCCAGGGACCAAATTGTTTAACTCCTTTTTTTATAAAGGAGCTCAGTCAGGCTGGATGATGAGCAATTTTTCAGTTTAAACCACAGATTGTCAACTTGACTTTAAATAAGCCACTGGATCACAAAAATATGCTTCATCTAAGCTATTCTATTTTAACACATGTTACTGGAAAATGAAAATATGAAACCCAAGGAGGCTAAATTGCTTTTTCAATCATTTGTAAATTGTTTGAAAGCTATATATTAGTGTTTCACCTCATGATTATGCTCTACCTGTTGGTCTATCACATGAATCTAAAACAGAAAGTAGAGTTTGTAGCAGTTTACTAAAGATTCTGGTGGTATAAATACTTTTTTAGAGTCACTTCATGTATAACAGCAGGCAGAAATTACATTCTAAGTTATGAAAGACAAGGTCCTCACCTTGGCCCCCCTCTTACAAAGTAGTACGACTAGACCTAGGTGTCCACCAGCGGCTGAGAAGCACAGCGGGCTCATCCCATTTTCTGACACCACATCAACGCTGGCACCAAACTCCAGCAGGAGCGATGCAATCTCATGGTGACCGAGGTGGCACTGGACGCAAAGCACTGGCGCATTGTTCAGGACTTCAGTCCGGTAGTTCACGTTTGCCCCTCCGAGCATCAGGAGGCGACTGACCTAAAAAAAGGGGTGAAAATGTATAAATTAGACAAACAGAATGGTGAGATCCAGTATAAATCAGCTTCATATGGATTACAGATTAACCCTTTAGCTTTCTGCGCACCCATATTATAAAGGATCCTCTCTTTCGCTCTATTATTGTAAAATGTATATGCAATAACAAATTCTGATCTCAGTCAATTACTTTGTACCAAAGACCCAGCTTTATTTTTATTTTCTATTAACAATATTCCTAATTTAAATCTAAATAAAGATCTTAATGACAGAAAAAATGTAAGCTTCAGTTAGAAAAATGTTATGTATTAAATCTCTGAGAAAAGACGTCAAATTTTCGACCCCTTTTCTGAGCAATTTAAATCAAGTTTAATCATAGAGATGATTAAATAAGAGAGTCTGATTAAATTTCAAGATGAAAATTTTAACCATTGTGCCCCGAGTATTCCTTGAAAACCATGAATCATTCAGTGATTCATGGGGTTTTTTGAAGGATGGACTTAGGTCAGACACAAGTTAAAGTAGTTGTTTCCCACTTAATGTAATTACTGTATAAAGTGTGTTATTCTCAACCATAAGGACTAAAATAAATGATAAAATAATCTCGTCAAGCAAGATTGCACAACTTAAAGACTCATAAAATGAGATAAAATCCGCCATCGAATCAATTAACACCAACTGTTCTTCACCTAAGGACAGAACAAGGTCGCTCCCCTGTGTCTCTGTGAATGCATCTGCAAGTGCACCCACTGACTCACACCAGACAAGTGATAGAGCCTCACTGACAGCACAACCTTAATAGCGAAGTAAAAAGCAAACGAAAAAAAAATAAAAAATTCGGGATCATTCAATTGTACAATAGACAACATTATAATTTGCATGTAATAGCCTTTCCAGCGAAGGCCGATCATTATTTCCCCTGAAAACAACTCATGTAGAGGGTAATACACGGCCAGTTGTCACGATAGCAGTTTAACGAGCTCTGCTACCAGCATTAGTCTAATTAGCGATGGGAAAGGATGATTATGCTCTGCACAGGTTGGCTAATTATTAACAGTGGTGAGAGAGGAAAAAAAAACTGTATAAATATATGTAATTATATTCAGAGTGAAAAGATTTACCTTTGCCTGACCCCCCTACTCTGTATTTTTCATAAACTTACCTTTCCCCCACATTTTCTATTTTCCCCACATAAACCACGTACCCTCAGTTTTCAGCTCCTCGCTGTCCTTCTGATGATTTCAAATTTGAACATTCCCAGTATGAAAAAGAGAATCTTAGGCCAATTTTTAGTGTATAATTAAAATATCACAGTGTGTGCCAGGAACGCTGCTAGTGAGACTCAGATTCTTGATGCGATATCATGAACAAGAAGCAATAACAATCCTATGAAACATCTTTTTTTTGCTTGGCAAAGTAAAAATAAAAAAATACAGAGGCTTCAATAGTTCTAGCATGTTTAAATTACTGTACATACATAGGAGATGATGAGCCTCTTTACCTTGACATTTGGTGTGTAGAGGTTCCTCAGGGAAGCCAAGGCTGCTGAAAGACCATCAGCACTGCAGCTGATCCACAGGGCTTGAAGCACGCTGGATGGCACGCCTGTTTTCTTACTCAGACCCTGCAGGCAAACCAATACATCACACAGAAATATAAACAAACACACATACAGGGAATTACAGATGTTTTCATACTCTAGGTCAAATTTTTGCATATTTCCACCACAAACCTTACTTTATCATACCGGGGATTTATGTAGCAGAGAAATACAAAGTATTTCTATTAAAGATTGAAAAGCACTTGTATGTAGTGCAATTTACTTTGAAGATGGCTAGAGCTTTATAAGGTAATCCTTGAATGAGACCTTCAGCAGGGTGGTGGCTTAACATGCAGAGCTACAATAGTTTGGTTCAGATCAAAGCAAATCCATGTGTTAAAATGTCCCAGAAACAGTATTACAGGGACAATTAAGTGGGGTGGAACTGAAATTTCAAGTCCACTTATTGGATTCGTTCTTTTAAACAACTGTGAATATCATGGATTTCTTTCCACTTAACAAACACAAGCTGTTTTTGCTGATCTGTCACATGTCATATAATGTGGTAACAAAGTGACCAGACAGGAAAATGTCAAAGTGTTATGACTACAGTTGCAAGTCCCTGTATAAAATAAGATTTCAATGTTGCAGAGATGACTCAGTGGTTTCACCTTGAAGATGTGTGCTTTCAGGATGTGATGTCCCAGCTCCATTGTCTGCTGACGATTCAGTTTCCCCTCTTGGCGGGACAGCATAAAGGCCATGAGGGCGTGGCCAGTCCTAAATTACAAAGCAACAGAGAGATTATTCTGCTGCCCTGACGAGAAGAGGCTCAACCAAAAGCATGAAAGCACTTCTTATTCTGATATCGTGGAGAACCTCTGTATTCTACTTCGGTGTGAATGTGCTGCAAAACCTTTTAATTGATCCATGGAGGGGTGGAATAAAAAAAGGAAGAAAGTGCACAAGGTTGTTTTTTTTTTAGGTGAGCTCTCTAGCACTAATTAATGCAGCACTTCATTAAATGGACACGCATGATTGCAGATCATTTTGAACTGGTTACAACTCCATCTATTTGTATACAAGCACTGAAAAGTACTGTTCAGTAAGCCTTTGTCTGTTTATGCAAGGCTGTGAGCTTGTGTTTTTTTAATGGAGCTGGAAGGTTTGTGAATGACCAGAATATGAAGCATGGATCTGGTTCATTTCAGCATCATCAGTATGTGTGTACAGGTGAACGAGAGAGGAGGGAGGAAAAAAGGGAACCAGGCCGACATATTTCATCTTATTAGGTGTGCATGGCTGCTGCGAAGAATTTCGAATCAGGAAACTGCAGCAGCTCTGCCTTGCAGTGCAAAAAGAGCCCAGCAGAACATGGGGATATGTGGGATATATTATAAAGACAGGAGGGAGTTTGTTTTAAATAAAAAATGCACATCAGATTTACACATCCACTGTTCAGATCCTGTTTCTTTATTTCTATAACCTGCTACCGCATCTTCTACTTTTAATAGTTCTTCTACAGCAGCTGCATTTTACATTAAAAGAACAATAACCATTTAAAACCTCTACAGACAACATCTTACTGGCTCTCTGTCAGGGGGATAAGAACTGCTATACATTTCCTCACTTTCAAGAAAGACTAATTCAGCTGGTTATAAATTATCTTCTGTCCTAAATGACCTGCAGACTCATTTCATAAGCACAAAATTGGTGCCAACCGTTATTTTTAATACAGCAACATTGTTATACGACGGCAATAAATACAAACAGGAGCTGACAGCAGACCTGAGCAGACACCTGTTTTTCTTGTTCTACACTGCAAAGAACTTAATATTCTGAATAATAATCCCTTCACTTTAGCAGGTTTTAAATAAAATTTGTTCTACATATCAAAATAAAGAGTAAATGTTATTTTTATTGCTATGATACTTCTATGTTATCAATATATTTTTGTAGCAGAGGTAATTTTTCCTTATGTGTTAAAAAAAAAAAGCCTTATATCATGATTTACTTGGTAATTGAAAACCATGGTAAAGTGAAACAAATTACATTAAGGCTTAAAAGAGTTTATAGGTGCATTTAGTTGAGAAACAAGTCTTTGGATTGAGTAGTGATAGTTTCATTCCCATAGGTCTGACAGTCCAGAGCAGGTTGCAGACTCCTTGCAGCCTGTGTTCTTATCTATCTTATATGTTTTAAAACAAGTAAGAAAGGTGCAGTTGACTAAAACATTTAGTAAGCATATAAGATTCTGTGAGATTTACCTTCTGCTCTGCATTGGTGTACACTGTCCTTCTGCTAAAGTCATGTCGAGTGTTGCTTATTGCCAAATCAGACTGAAGCACGAGGGATGATATGGATCAAACCAACTCATCGGTACTCAGGGCTGGGACTAAAATTCCAGAAGACTTGCTTACTTCTATTTCATTACTACTTTCTATTCAATAAAAGTCAGATTTTTTTATATATCCATGAGGATTGATCAGATTTCTTGTGGTTAAATTACTAAAAGGGTGGAGAAAAACAAGTTTTATCCATCATCATTAAGAAAAGGAGCCTAGGCTTGGTGGTTAACCTAAAAAATAACATTTAGTGTATGACATCTCTCAAAAAATTGCTGAAATAAAGTCATTAATATAGTCCTTAGACAAGTTGGTCGTGGTTATCCCTTTCCTACACATTAAGACCAAAAACAAAGCAAACCCCCCAAAAACATTTTTGGCCAGAATCTGAGCCCTTGCAGACTAATATATTTCAAATCCCTTTAAGCAGACCACAAAAACATGACTGAGATAAATGACTTCTGCTTACATTTCTCCATTTTTGTCTAATCGATACGGCCCAGTTAGCCTGTTGATAAATGGAGCTCAAGTCTAATTTGGGTGCTTTTGCAATGAACCTTCACAATAAAATCACCAACCTCCAGGTTCATGCAATCAGGTGTTCAGAACATCAGCTAAAAATGATCACTACTGTGATATGAAAGTTAGGCTCCTTGCGGTTGCAAAGCACAGTAATATATATGATGCTACACGTACTAGCTACTCACTAAGGATGCTGTATCACTTTAAGCTGGAATCTTAAGTTAGTCCTTAAAGCTCACCATGACTGGCAGCTGTTTTTCCCCCAATGGCAACTATAGACAATGGCTTTATTAAATTCCCCCAAAAAAAGAAATTAAAAACATTCCATTTGACTTTATTTCCAAGTTTGAAGATGTTTCGCTTCCCATCCAGGAAGCTTTTTCAATTCAAAATGTCAGGAACAGCATTGATTTCGAGGTTTTATACAGTAGCCAAATGGTATAAAACCTCGAACTCAACACTATTCCTAAAATTTTGAATTGAAAAAGCTTTCTGGATAGGAAGCGAAACGTCTTCAAACTTGGAAATAAAGTCCAGTGGATTGTTTTTAATTTTCTTTTTTTGGAATGACCAAGGCCAAGATGACTGAGAACTTTCACCGGCTTTAATAAATATTTTCATTATTAATTTAAAATCCTCAGCTATTACGCCTTTTTTCCCCACCATTTAATCGATCAACTGCATTTTTGAATTGACCTCAAAAGTTTGATCCAAACAGATTTGAAGCAATTTGGGCTTTTGCATAAAGTCTATTCATCAAACATGAAGGAAAAACAAGAAACTGAAGAAGAAAAACCTGTTAAACATCAGAACCTGATGCTTTAGACCACTTCAGCTTTCCCAACCAGACTTATTAGAGAGCAATAAGATTTTGATACCAGGTTTGCTTTAAAGAGATTAAAGCCAGGCAATGACTACCAGGATAATTTAAAGGTACAGGCACACATAAACCTCTGCAGACCACAGGGAGGAGACTCTCTACACACATAGCAGCACTAAGGAAAACTTTCAGTGCTTTTCTTAAGTTTTTTTTTTTAAGTACATAGATTCAAAATTGTGGCAGCAAAAATTGTTTTATTTAGCCAATTGCTGATTGACCTTTTAGATTAATTAGAACAGGAAACAATAAACAAGGTTTTAAGGTGAAGTTAGTATCAAATAAATTCTAACATACTGTACCAAGTCTGCTCCCTTAATGTGCAACAAATTGAACATGGATTTACAAAATAGTGAACTAAAACGTATGTACTATGATGCCCTTATGGTTTAAGAAGCGATAAAGTAAACTAAAAGACATTGGCTGCCTTTTTTGACTTGAATATAATGTAAAACCTTTAGAATTTGTGATTTTCTATTTTCTGTCTGCTCCCTTTCACTATGTGTCTTTACATTGTTTCTTATTCAAAAAGTTTTATAAATGAACCTTCAAAAATGACAAAATACCAGCTTTGTTTCACCTTCTACACGATGATTCAAAGCTCTGCAAACAAACTAATCCTAAACTTTGCTATAAACCCTTTTTTTAAAACTTGGTACAAACTAAACTTGTTGAGATTAATAGAGTACCTGAGGCATCTCAAACCCATTTACCTCGCTGAGTCAGACATGAGTCACAATGTGTTTATTGATTAAAGGATTTTGCTTGCTTTTTAAAAAAACATCCCTGCTTGCATACTAAACCACAAACTGTGATTCATGAAAACAACAACAATTAAATAGAAATCATACTGTGAAATAAAATGCGTTTGCTGTGGTAAAAGTGGAGTTTTAAAACAAAGACTAAAAGGGAACCACGTTTTTCCTGATGTTCCTGTTATTGCTTTCATGTTATCAGCCAGTTTGAGTCTGCTGTGGACCGTTTGAAGTCTGTAATCCACAGAAAGAGTACTGTCTAAATACTTTACAAGCTTATCATGCCTGTAACAGAGGCCCACATTCCTAAGGAAGAGCTGCTGAGAGCATAACATTTGAGGACTGACCTGGGGTCACAGAGGAAATCTGTGCTCTCTCCATCAGCTCTCCACACCAGCCACTCTCTGAAGGAAGGGTGGCAGAACATGCGCGTTTTGTCTCGCCGTTTGATGAGAAAGCAGGAGAGCAGCTCCATGCGCTGTTGGAAGTCCTCCCACTGCAGCTCCCCTCGGATGTGGCCAGAGTTGATGGCCTGAAACAACTGCTCATCAGTCATGGGGTGCAGAGACGCAAGAGCGACATTCAGGATAGGCAGAGAGCGCTCAAAGGCCGAGTTGGTCATGAACTTCATGTTGCACTGCAGCTGGTAAAGTTCAGCCAGTGACACAGGCACTACTTTGTAGCTGGCACTTTTAATTACAAGGTGGCCCTTCTCAAAGAGATCCAGAGTGAGTTTGAGATACAGGTAGGAACCCTGGCTGCGGGAGATCAGGTGGCTGCTGAGCTTGGTTATAGTGCCGGGATCCGCTTTGCCATTCAGGCTCATGTTGTTCATTATATCCTTGCTGCTATTGATCCTGTACTGGATGTAGCAATTGAGGTCATTGGCGATCTCTTTGTTGTCCGTAAAATCATCCAGTGAGATTTTAGAGAAGGGTAGAAGGCTGGTGATCTCCTGTAACGGATAAGGCAAAAAAAAAAAATGCACCAAAGAATTACACAACAGTAGTGCGCAAAGAGACATCTTGTAAGTTTTTACTGAAAATTAGCTTTAAAATAGCCTTTTTTATTTGATCTTTCACACTAAAACATCAGATCAAACTGACCCCTCAGTGGTACGATTATTTTGCAAATCGATGAGTCTGTCGATTGTTTTTTTTTTCCATTAACTGATTAGTAATCGGGTAGCCAGGTAGATATGTACGTTCCTTAAAGAAGAATTTGGGGAAATTAAACTAGTTCTGGATAGAGTAAATTGACAGACAAAGATTTTTTTTTAAATTTTCCTATAATTGTTGCTCTAAGTGGGTTGCTCCGTCAGCTAAAGGCACATTTTACAGTCTCTACACTCCAGTTACGATTAATCAATGACTAAATTAGTTGACCATTACTTCAATAATCGATTAATCATAATTGTTTCAACCCTAGAAAGAACTAAAAAAAAAAAAAAGAAAACAAAAAAAAAATCCTTACAAGTACGACCGCAAGCTACGAGAGCGAGTAGAAGAGTACTGCAGTTCTGTCTTTTGACTACAGGTGGCAGTATTATTGAAAAGCTTGATAACGCCTCTTAAATCTTAAATCTCATGCTATTAAATATTGCGTCCATTCAGTGCTTTACAATTGTGGATACTTGGAAATGGTTGATGATAATGATGTCACAAATACTATGAATCCTGCTGCCCTGTGTTGCAGTAAACCAGCTCTGCACATCAGCCTGAACACGGCCACTAAAAACATCCCAATCCGAAGTGACACCAGTTAGAGCAAAGCATTACGGGAAATCAGAACAGAACAAAATTGCACTTAAATTATACAAATAAATGTATATAACAGTATAACATTCACACACATAAATTCTTTAATCTGAGAGTGCTTTATATCTTTTGCAAAAAAAATAAAGTGCCCCAAATTAAGGTATTTTTTGTGCAACAACCCACCTCACGTTTAGGTATTCTGTATTGATCGTTCAATTGTATCCCAACAACATGTAGTGAAGTTTTAAACTTTAACATGACAAAGAGTGAAACGGGTTCATGTATATGAATATGTTTTAGGCACTAAATTATGTGTAGAGTGTATTTGAACAGCAGGGGAGTACGCCCAGTACGTTATCAGACCAAAACAGAAAACTGTTACTGTTGGAAAAGAAGCATTGAGGTTGACAGGACAAGGTAGTGAGAGTATTAGGAGGCAGGGGATGGATGGTAGCTACTAGCAGGTAAGCAGAGGTCTTATCCAGAGTTCACATTTCAATTCATGTCCTGCAGGGGCAATACGCCTTAATCCCCCAATCCTCTGCCTGTCTGAGGCTCGAGAAACATGGCCAGAGTGAGATAACTCTTATTCCTCCTTGTCATAACAAGGCAAACAGGCACATGGGCCCGAAGTCATGCACAGGCACAGACTCAATGAACTGACAGGTGAAGCCAAGGCAATGCCTTGCGGATAAACTCCATGTTAGAAAACAACGCAATGGAAATCATGAAGAAAAAAAAAAACATCCCAGAGGCTACAGAACAGCAAACTTAGCGCCTATTCATTCACAAGAACTTTATTTATAGCATAACACAGTCAGATCATAAAAAACATAATCAATGTTTCCACATAGTGGAAAGTAACCACAGCGAGTAAACAGTGCCAGCCTCAGAATTTTCAAATGCTTTGCAGGATGAAATGAAAAAGAGATAATTAATAAATAACCAGACTGTGTTGGCAGCGCAAGCTGATGGACAGCAGTCAATATCTGGCTTCTGCTTGAGCATCAATAACCTCTATTCTGGATGTCAGTCAGCAACCGCATTATTATTCACGACTCAGTCAGCCGTTGCTTGGCTCAATGGGCCACAGTGACCTCAACGCAGCCCGAGAAGAACTTTACAGCTGTTTAACCAAGTATCATCAAGCTGGGAAGCCCAAGTCCAAGACTCCTCTCTTACGGAAATGCAAACTTCAGTTCTTAGTCTCCATCTGCTACTTTTTCTTGGAAATGCTGGCCTTTCAGGACAGGGGGTCTCACATTTGTTAAAGTCTACAGAGCACGTCAGTAAGTGACAGCAGATCAAGGTTACCATCCATCCATCCATCCATCAAAAGTTAAAGCTTGCATATTAGGAGGTGGAAAGTTTTTTCAGCTCATTCTTGTAAAATATCTTGAGAACAGTCAAACTTCTTGGAAATCCTCTGTTATCATATATTTTTTAGAGCTCAACCTAGATTCTAAGTTCCATTCAGGTCTCAAAATTACAGAGATCAGCACATCAATATGTCTAACTAAGCTATGCTACAGTAGCCTTGGTCATTTGTTTAAAAGTCACGTCCTGCTGAAACTTTACATCTCCCTCACAGTCTGATTTCTTCTGATGCTTCTAATATACAGGCTTACTTTTTCTTTCTCCCTGTATTTATCTCATCTTCAGTTGAAGGCAAAAAAATTCTGTCCCAGGTGAAGAACCGCATCCCCACATCATGACGTTGCCACCACCATACCTCAGCACTAGGATGGGGTGTTCAGGGTGATGTATATTGTTAATTCTCTGACAATTTGAATTTATACTAAGATCACCCCAGCAACTTTTTTCACATGTTTACAGTCTAGTAGGAAAAAATGTGTAAAAATGCAAAAAGGACATATTATTACTTTTATTAACCCTCTGTCTGCTGTATTCTTGGTCTACATGAAGCTAATGTTCATTAATGTTCTCAAACAAACTCTTATGCCAATAAAAACAGCTAGATTTTTTTTCCGATTCCAAGCTGATTTAATTTAGAATAAGATAACACGTGAAACTCTTACTGCACTTCAGTTATGTGTATAAAGTTAATAAAGACAGTTATATTTCTCCTTTTAGATTCCAACATTAACACAGTTATTGTACCTTTAATGTAATTTAAGAAGGAGCAAAAAGCTCCAACCAAGGTTTCCTTTATATTAGAGTCTATTCCTTACCATTAAGTTGACCCGGACAGTCACCACCAGCTTCAGCCAGGGGGGGAACTTAGGAATGATCTTAGTGATGAATGATGCAATGGTGTCTCCATAGTCAGGCTTATGAAACTCTGCTTCATTAAGTCCATCGATCAAAATGAGATGGTCCTCCCCTGAAATTTTCTTCTCTGTAAATATAAAAAAACAACGATGAGACAGTTAGTACAGAAAAGCTGATCAGAGTAGCATCAGTTCAATCAAGCTACCCAGCTATAGGAGCTTTATGATTAAACATTTATCAGTCTCAAAGAGATTTTTTCTTTTGGCAAATAGAATGTTCTTTTTGCTCTACTTTAAGAGCATAAAAAGCACACAAAATTATTATAAATTTATGGAAAATATTTAAAAGTAGACTGAAATTTTTCACCATTACGAAGGTTGGCCAGTGGTTCTAGGACCCCTCTTCGGAAAGCAGCCATGGGGTCTTGGACGCAGGAGCGCAGGCTGAGCATGCTCTGAAGGTGTGGCTCTCTCAGCAGCAGCTCTCGATAAGCGGTGAGCTGATGGGCTCTGCACAGTAAGGCTGAAATACTGTGTACAAACTCTGGTACCAAGCAAGTGTAGGTGTTATCGGCTTGGCAATAATGATACGCAACAACCTGGAAAAATAAGAGGAGGCAAATTCAGAATTTGCTAAACAACTGAGGGACTTAAGAACTTCTTGGCTTTCTTTTATTTTTTAGATCAGAAGCTTTGCTGAATCCTCTTAATTAATCGAGCTCAACAGAAAATAAATGAAATATAGGTCAACGTTAACGTCAACAAATAGGTTTAATCTCTCTAAATTACTTAAAAGTAGTCCTATCTACCATATAAAATAAAGGACAGAGTTGGGAAGAGAAAAAATAAAGAAATTCAATTTAGAATGTGAACTTGTATTTATTACAGTCCAACCTGAAGGAACTGACAGTCTGCCAGAGACAGTAGGAAGAGCAGAAATAGAAATGTTTCTCTATTCTTCCTTTAACTGGCTCTGCTGTTTGATACCCTAACACCCCCTAAAAAAATGCTTGTGACAAGATCAACAACGAAGCTTATGTCCTGCAGGCTATCCAAAAAAAAAAAAAAAAAAAACAGGCTGAAAGCAGAAGAAGTGGAAAATTAAATCTGTTGCAGCAGCAATCTTACCAATCAAGGTTCCTGCTACTGGTATTCAGTGGACAGAAGACAAAAATATTTGAAAATGTAAAAATCCCACAACACTGATTAAAAAATGGGCATACTAAAAGAAAAAAAAAAAGATTCAGACAAGTATTTTATTTGCCACTGGAATTTGAAGGGATTCATATTTCAAAATTTTTTTTTCTTGCCTAAAAAAATAGAAAACTTCATTGTTATTTATTAGGGTTTTTGAGGCAAACACAGACGGACAAATACTGTATGCTTGCAGAATTGAAGAAATAGAATAGAATAGATGTTGCTTTTTTGTTTTGCATATCAGAATTTTAAAAGTCTGGATATTAAACAAATCCGAGACAACACTGTAAAAAAAACATATCTTACAGAAATGCTATACATTCATTTTTGGGCAATGTCTTCAGCAGCTTTCTAAATACTGTTTTTATTAAAAACATTAAGATCTGAGGGTTGGACTGAGAATGAATATTAAACTTTCTTTTTAAGTCTTGCCACAGATTATAAATTGGATTATGGGCCTATACTTTAACAGGGCCGCCAATGTAGACGGTACGATCCAAATTGTTCCACTGTTCCCATGGCTGTATGTTAAGGATAGCTATCACTTCTTCATAGCGTGATGTACTTTCATTGTTTGAGCCTCAACACACCTGCTTTAACAACCTGGATGTACTGGGTATTCCTGTCTCAATGCCCTGCAGAGTGGAACTTCAATGTAGCTGCCACCTGTGTATTTTAGCGAGTGAATAATTTAGGTCTTTGTCAGTCTCACAGAATAAAGGTCCTATATAAGTACCCTTTAAACATTTACGTCAATAAATTCCTCCAATATTTGAAAATATAATCCAAGTGTTAATGGGTACTGAAGAAAAAAAATTTAGAACAATATTTATCACGAATTATAGAGTATACATATTAAATTTTAGCTGCCTAAAAGAGAATAGATAATTCCTTTTAATAGGCGTTCTGAAACACAGACAGACTAGAACATGATGTGCGAGAGAAGAATACATAACCTACAGAGAATTGCATTCGAAATTTTTCCATAAAGTCTGAAAAAACAAATGAGACACCTGTAAAGAAAGAAACATACAAAGAAAATTATGAGTGATCCATTTGGAGCAATGGTCTTTGCAGCTAATCTTTTGTTTGTCTGCCGCTCCAAAATACCGCATGGCCACTAGTAAATCCTTACAGTTATCTAAAACATATAAATGATCTTGATAAATTGAGAGTTTAGCCAAAGAACTGAAGAAAATAAATAAATGATAAACTTTTATGCACATACTTCGCGCCAATAACGCTTAATATTAGAAGTGCAATGACAGACTCTACTCAATGCATTGACATAAAATGGAGCCCAGAGTATTGTAGCAGGGCGCCTGATAGAAACAATCCAAATTGCTCAAATGTTTTTGGCTGTACTAATTTAAGTGCTGACTATCCTTGCTTTTAGTTGTTGTTTTTTTATCAAATGTTTTGCAGCCTCTAAACCTTTTACAACTAGGACTGACCTGTGGTTATACCAGCTTCTCAATCCCTGCAGAAAGAAAATCTCCTCAAACCATGATGGTGCCACCTCCGTGTATTTTAGCAGAGTGACTAGACTTTTAGGTTTTTATTCTAAAATAAATTTATTTATACACTTTATAATTACGGATTTTTTTGGTGGCCACATAAAATCCTAATGATATATAGTGAAGTTTGTGGTTATAAGGTGACAATATAAACAAGTTTATGTAAACATATATATAGTTATTTTATACTGATTAAAACTGGAAATTATTAAGCTAAAAATGCAAGCAAATAATTTTCTTGATTCCTTTTTAGAAACTAGAAGCTGTGGTCTGAAATATAGACAAGTAGGAACAATATGGTTCGAGAGAGAAGATATATCATAACTGTGCTACCCAAAGAGAACAGTGATGTGAAATTTTTATCCATCATTAAATAACTAACCAAAAAAGCATACCTTAGAGAACACTCCCCCCCCCTACAGTAAAGCATTGTAGTAAAAGAAGAAAAATTATGATCTGATCCAATTGAGCAACCTGTGCTTTGATTCAGCAAATAATTCATTTATGTATATGAGTCATGCAGACTGCTGCACCAATAAACAATACAAGACAAGCTGATGCAACACTGCAGTAAACCTGTAGCAGTTAATCTAAAAGCACAACTATAAATTAATGCTTAGAAATAACATCTGCAAGAGTTTTTAGTCACAAAAAATAAAAAAATAAATACATAAAATGATTTAAAGCTTGTGATGCATCATAACATGAAACAGCCTCAGAGCGCAGATATGAAACCGCCTTTAAATCAGTGATTAAAAAGAAGTGGCTGAATTTGACAGACGCTGCTCAGCATTGCATCAGTGTTCACACATCACAGGAACAGAGCCCCAGAGAGAGAGAGCGCCGATTGGAAACACTTTACACATTAATTGGCTCAAGAGATGTTTTTAGGCTTCACAGACGTTTACAGGCTCAGTGCATAAATAGTTAGCAACGTAGTGTGTGAATTTTCCCTACGGCAAGAGAAAGCTGTATCATATCAATGTGTGAGAGACCAAAAGGCCTCTACAACAGAGCATGTTTAGTCCCCAAGAAGGCTGTCAATAAGTTAAAAAAACATAGCATTAGACTAATAACAATGCAAGATCAATGACGGAGAAAATATATCCAATAATGTATAAAACCTCACAGTTTGCAATTAGCAGATCTAATCAAATAAGGAGTAACTGTTTAACTTTTGTTATTTGACCAAAGAGAACTGATGGGAGAGCAGCGAAATCTTTCCAACCACATTTAGTTTGATTTTAAATCAGCAACCCTGAAGAAATTACCTGATTGCCCAATTTGTAGATGTGGGTCATAAACAGCAGCTAATAAAATAAAAGTACAAAGGGATAAAAATGCTACAAAGTGAGCAATAAAACGAGTGGTCCACTAGTCTGCAAATGTCTGCCCACAGTTTACTTTTATAGTTTTAGGATAGCAGAAATGCACTAAAATGTCAACTAGTGATCGAGTTTGGTGGATTTCCAGCTTGATGGGCCCTAACAAGGTAGAAAATGGTTGGAAAAAACAAAACAAAAAAAAAAACAGAACAATTTGGGTCAGCAAATGCTATCAATGAGGGGAAGAAACAAAAAAAGCTAATGTTAAGATTCAATAAATCAAAAGAAAAAAAGAAAAAAAAAATCTAAAGAAGCTACATGATAGGATATAGTTATTTAGGCTGTGAAAAAATAAACCGAACAAGATTTTCTGCAGATAACAAAACGACTGAACAGATAACAGCAATGTTTTCCTTTTTATCTTTTTAAGCTTTAAACTTCTGTATTAATAAAAAATGCTGAGTAAGGAAACGTTGGTAACCTTTGGAAATCTCAAAGTTAGGGTACAAGTGTGCAATCTCTAGGGAATATGCACAGAGACTGAGTCTTTTAATTATTAACGCCAACTTCTGTGTTTGGTACAGGCAATTTAAAATGTCAACTCTGTAATAAGTTTTCGCTGTTTCAAAATAACGGCAAGCGGTTTTAGAGCAAATGCTCTCAAACAAACACAGTGAGACGTTGTTTCTGCTCATATACCTGGTCATCAAATTATATTTTGAATGCTATTGCAATATGTTTCTTTGTAATAGTTCTTAAAAAGCTTGGAGTTGGCTAAAATCAGCATCAACAGGTGAAAAAAAAAAGTACATCTGAAAGTGGCGTCAAATTTCGGCTTTAATTTCCAATTAAAGATGTCAAGAAATTTGATTTTTTTTCCATCAAAAGAAATTTACAGACATTTACTTTTGCAAATGAGTATTAAAAAGAAAAAGGCCTAGAAATCTTTCTTTTTTTCTTTTTAAAGAAAATTTTTTATTTTTTTTTGCTTAATCAACAAGCTGCACTGACACAGTTAAACCCAGTAAAACCGACTGTATCACACCACCAAACCACAATATGCATGCAGAATAATAGAGAAATTAAAAGCTATTAAGAGGTATTGTTTCACCTTTTGGACTCTCTTGTTTCATGATAAGAAAATGAGAATTTGGAGAAAAGCGTTAACCATACTGCAGAAGCTCTTTGGAAATAAAGATCAGTTCATTTAAGGTAATCCTGCATTATGGATCATTGGATTAAGTGGCATCAGAAAGTTTAAGATTTAGCTATGTACCTTTGTAGCCAGACGTTTGACAGCCTCCTCGCGGCGCCGTTGCGTCTCAGGAGTTCCTGGACAGCTGTTGCTCAGTGTGTTGGTGGCACTGGATGGAGGGCTGGGCTGTGGGGGCTGGCTGAGGGGGAGTTCTTGTCCCATACATGCTAGCAAAAAAAATGGCTTTTTATTGCATATAGTTTGAGGAAACCAGATAATTGCATAGAATGCATGCCTCAGTTTTCTGATTGCTAAATACCAAATCATCGAGACAAAAACGTTTTGATATCAAGCAATTTCAGTTTTGTTTTTAGTGGGAAATATGTCAAGTTTAATTAGACAACTTAAAACGCAGGTAAAACAGATTTAAGGTAGCTTCATTAAAAAAACCTTTTGCAATCGCCAAAAAAAAAAAAAAAAAGAAAAAGAAAAAAGGAAAAAAAACATCTTACTTTTAGGGGAGGCACTGGGACTGTTGGAGGCGATCTGGCGCATACGTCCTCCATGACAGCTCAGCGCTACTAGCCGGGAGATAATGGCCGTCTTCCCATACCCGACGCTACCCACCACCACCACTCCATGCTTTTCATTGTCCTCGCCGGCCTTTAGGAGATCCTCCAGCTGCTGAAAGAGCCAGTCTCGGCCAACAAACACAGAGTCGGTAGTGATGCTGGGTACCTCGAACAGCAGAGGCTTCAGCATGATGTCTGAAGGCTTGTAGGGAGCAAAGCGTCCTATAAGTAAAAGAGAGTGGAGGACAGGGTGGTAACAAATAAATCAGAATTGAATTTAATGGTTTATTTAGATGAGACATAATCAGACAGGGATTGGAATCTGCTGGTATTAGACATGACCGGCACTGATGTGTAAAACTAATAAAATCCTATTTATCTAATAGCACCTGATCTGTTTCTCTGCCTCAGTCAGAATGACGTCCCCCCTGCTCCTAATATAAACCCTTAATGACAGATCATAGAATGCCGATTAGGGCTATTGCAGAAAATAGATAACAGCTAATCAGAGATTATTCCCAAAATATGTTTTAATGCATTACCTATTTATTTTTAAATGTTCTGATACAAAAAAAATATCTTAAAAATTGCAACAAAAACAGAATGGCGAGTCGTTTTCTTTTTTGAAGAAAAGATAAGCATTACTTAGATGCCTTTGAGAAAGTTCTGTGTTTTTCGGCTGTTGCTTTAAAACAATATACATATTTAAAAAAGAAAACTAGCAAACAACAAGATTTAATTTTGTCTTATGAATCAACAAATTCGTTTTTTAAAATTAAATTTAAAAGAAGATAAACAGTTGAGACTTTAAAATTTCAGTTGATTAGAAAATCCCTGTATTACTGAGCATTAGTTTGTCATTAATAGGACTGTAACTAATATGTCAATTATGTTTCCGATTAATTGATAAATAATCGGATAGAAAAAGGTTGCTTAAAGAAAAAGTGTTAAAAAATTGAAACCAGGGGAAAATACAACTTTTCCACTTGAGGATGTCTGGATAGGAAATGGTGACAGACCAAAAAGTTTTTCATCACAAATGCAAAATGTTTATACATATATATTTATATATTTTTTTCTTTTTTCAAATTGTGGAATAATTATGCTTTAAGTGGGTTGCTCTGTCAGCTAAAAGCAGGTTGTAGAGTCTCTATACTCCATACAATATAACGATTAATCGATTACTTAATTATTTCAATAATCGATTAATAACAATGAATCTGATTAACTGTTTCAGTCCTAAATGGATTTTAAAAAACATGAATGTTTGGTCAGAGCTGGGGTGAAAATCGAATGATTCTAGCACTGAAAACATATCAGACAGCAGAGAGTGAAGCTATGCTTTGATACATCCATAAACAGGAAACATTCAGACCCAATTTTTCATTATTTATACAGACAGCTTTTGATGGAAAAAGCTCATCTTCCCTGTGCAACCCAGAGTAAACCCTTGGAATCAGTTCTGATGTTAGTTTCCAGTCCAAGTTCAGAAGGCAGAAACCCTCTTTACCATCACCGAGCGCCTTTGATAAATCACTCTTTTCAGAAGCCTTGTAGTTATAATTGCTCTTGTGACCCTGAAATATTCATTAGCTATGCTGGCGTTAGCTTAAGGTCCTGCAGGTTCTCTCTTATACAACCTGAAAGTGTCTCCCTCATTCCTCAAGTACTTCTTTAAAACTAACAGGCACCACTTACATGCTCAGGTTTTTACCTTTTCTATTCCATCAACGACTTCTCCTGTGGGTATCTCTGAACCTTGTTTTCTTTTGATGTGTTCGGGGTTTTTTTTCTTTCAATAAAAAAGACAGGTTTTCACTTTGCAAAGGAATTCTGTCAGTAGCTTGTAAAGTTCAGAGAAATGTTGAATTTATTTTCTTGTTATTCTTCCACCTCTAACTTTTGGAGAGGGGGAATCTCTGTTTTTTTTTTTTTTGGTCTGTGAACAGATTACACGAAATGTAACCTAAAAACAACTGTTTAGCACACTGTGCCTTGAATATAAATTGCATTAAATATACATTTGCATAAAATTAAATCCGACAAATATTAGAAAATATGCAATTTCAATCTTATTTTTAAGCATTAGATTTAAGTCACATTTTCCTTTTATTATTTTCCATTAACACACAGCTCACATAACTCCCTTAGGGTACTGGTCACTAAAATCCAACACTGAACTGGGCATCGGCAGCCGTAAATGACCAACAACTGACTAAATATATCACAGCATGCAGAGCCTCGATGTAAACATACATCCCCTTAAAATGTATTCATAATTACTAAACTTGTTTACTTTTATCACATTAGAGTTTAAATTCAAATGCATGGAAATTCATTACCCTCATAGGTCAAATAATTAGTAAACAGAGTTCCCTGTTTTACAATCTAACCCCAGTATAAATGAAGCTGATCTTTGAAGGCATTAGAGGTTTGTTAGAATTAACAGCATCACAAAGCTATGGAATTCAGCAGATGGGTCAGAGGTAAAGTTTAGAACCAGGAAAGCCATTGAACATTCAGCTCTCAGTTTCCCACAACTCCTGAAAGGAACTCATACATGCTGAAGAACATGATCTGGTCGGATGCGACCAAAGCTGAACTTTTTGATCAGCAATACAAAAAGCTCACATATGGAGAAGAATATACAGCTAAATGAGGAACACTCTTCAAAACGTCACCCAAAACCACAGCTATTGCTGAGAGGAATTTCAATTTCAGAGCCATGTTCAATTTTAAATGTGCTTTTAGATTTAAAAATCACTTTTAAGAGGAGGATGCTAGTCAGTCTGACTAACCATGAACTGCTGGTCAAAGAATGTGGCATGTGAATTGGAAGCGTGATAGAAATGTGCGGCTGCAGCAAAAGGTGGTCCTACAAATATTAATCCAAGGAGGTTTTATACAAATTCATTACACATTTCAAATGCTTTCAGTTGAGAGAAATGTAGAAAAAAAAATAGTGTGTCAAAAGGTGTGAATGTGAAACTGTGCATGTTTATCTGAGGTAAATACGCCTGCAGGGCATTCATCAGCCGCTGGTGCAGGCTATGCAAATCTTTCGCCTTGATTATTGTAACGCACTCCTGACTGGTCTCTCAGCCTGTACGGTAAAAGGTTTAAAAAAGATTCAGAACGCGGTGTCGTGTCTGGTCTTCAATCAGCCCAAAAAGTCTCACGTCATTCCTCTGTTCATTGAGCGTCACTGGTTACCCTGGCTGCCCGCATCAGATTCAAGTCCCTGATTCTAGCCTACAAAGTGCTTAAGGGTACCACTCCCATCAACTTGAACTCTCTTGCAAAGGCTGGTGTCACGACTCGGTCACTCCAGTCATAAATGGATTGTCATCTAGCGATGCCTACGCCACACTTAAGACAATCCAGACTGTTTTCATCAGTTGTTCCAAGACTGTGGAATGACCTACCAAGCACTAAACGAACAGCAGTGTCCCTTTCCATCTTCAGGAAACTCCTCTACTGCTCGTTCTGCACTTCCCTCTCTCTCTTTGCTGTCACCACTGATTTTGACCAGGGATTTTTTTCTCTAGGGAACTTATTGTCATATTGATCCTAAATGTAAAATTCTGTCTACTTCATAAGTTACTTTGGATAAAAGCATCTGCTAAATGCATAAATATAAATAAGGCAATACTGTTACTTAGATGTGACAGCATTCTCAGTTATTATGATGAGATAATCCAGTGTATTTGCAGCATAAATGGATAATGGCACAGTCACCTTTAGTATCCTGCGGGGGCCTCCCTCCTGTGTTGTGCCAAGGCAGGCGAATAGATGTCCGCAGGGGTGTGTTGCGCTGTTCATCAAGGAAGCTCAGGTCCTCTAGCTTCGTGGAGCTGGTTGCTTTAGAGAGAAACACAGGTACAAAAACAGGCAATGAACAAAACCGTGTTGTGCATAGGGAGGACATTACTTTAGAATCCACTATATGCAAGATAGAAAGAGCTAATAGTTAGAGATTTGGTTGCACACCATCTATATCTCTCAGATGATGAGTTATGGTGATGCAAGCCAGTGTACTTTGGCATTTGACATTTCTAGAGGCACCACATGTGAGCACCAGTATGCTGCTGCTGAAAGGCTAGCAGTTTGATACCGTATAGCTATGACAGATGTGTTCTGGTTTTCTGTCATTTCCTATCGCTATGGCAATGAGAAGTCTGTTCCTTGAAAGGCGCAGATTACCTTTATTTCCACTAAGAAAGAAAAAAAAAGTTAGGCGGTCGTGACGGCTTAAAAAACTTTTTTTTTTGTTTGGTTTTTCTACTCCAAGTTCACTCTTG
The DNA here is from genome assembly GCF_016077235.1 of Cyprinodon tularosa. Taxonomy (NCBI): domain Eukaryota; kingdom Metazoa; phylum Chordata; class Actinopteri; order Cyprinodontiformes; family Cyprinodontidae; genus Cyprinodon; species Cyprinodon tularosa. The sequence goes on from NW_024038786.1 coordinate 89,626, forward strand.
TTGTTCAGAAATTTCTCATCAGCAATGATCGGCTTAGCAACTATTATTGAAGCAATATAATGTCTAACAACATAGGTCATCGGTAGGTCAGTAAACATCTACTTTTATCTTATCTTTTATCATCTACTAAAAAAAAAAAAGAAAATACTTTGAAGATAAACCCAATCCTAAGATTTTGATGTTATTTTGAAGACAGAGGAGATGATATCTCACAGTAGGAGATGATTTCAGTCCCAAAAAAAGGCTTCATTTTAACTTCTGGATGAGTCAGTGTGATTGCACAGCAATTTAGCAGAACGTTTTAAGCATGAGATATGCGCTGTTAATATGCAAAAGATGTGCAACAAGGTCTCTGCAATTGCAACTCATTTTTTAAACCTCACATCATCAAACTCTATTCTTGCTTGGCCTTGCAGAATAGCAGAACCAGTCTCAGTTTTCTTCTTTATCTGCTTCAGAGGGGAGAGACTGTCACCAACACTCATCTGCTCCTCTTCACTTACCCTCTCTCCCACACCGAGTAGCTAACTCACCCTCTGGAATGCCCCACTAATTAAAACACGTCTGCCTGCAACTGTGAACGAAATAAAAGAAGGCCCCCCGAGTTACTTTTATTACAGCAGACTGTGTTCCTGGACAACAACTCTGGGCATGGAGCAATTTTCAGAAGATTAAATAAAGTGGAAACAGAACGAAACAGATATAGAAAAAAATAAGTCTGTGTAAAGCGCTGCATGGTGAAAAGGCGCACAAATTTGATTATGAAGTTACAGCTACTCACACCCAGAAAGCACAGGCAGGAGGCACAGCGGGAACTGGGGAAGCCTCCTGCAAAGCATGGAAAAATCCTGGACAACCGTGCAAGCAGAAAAGCTGGGTGCAAAACCCTAGCTAGATTTTTTTTTTTTCTTCTTTTTTTCAAAATGATAGGATGAGCTCTCCGAGGGTACAGGAGCAGATCCTCTCTCTTATTCCACACATTCAGGGCCGGCTGTCCTCTTCATGGTTTTAAGTCAGCCAAAGCACCCACAACATTAGGCACTTGCTAAATGAATGCAATGCCTACCATAAGAGTGCCCCTGTCAGCACTTTAACACATGGCTGTAGTACACGACTTCTGTAAACGTGTTATATGAATTTGCATTGTAAACCACTATTGATAAGGAAGCAGCAGAGGGTGGAGGATGGGTGAATTTGATTAAACAAAAGGGTCAACCAGCAGAACTAGTGAAAACTGAATAATTAATTGACAAAGGTAATATTCTTGAACCGTTCCTCACCTATGAGAAAAAAAATCCAAAAAGGTTTCTTCAAGCAAACAGATAAAGAAAACAAATCTTAACAATAACCCTCTTCAGTGTGGAAGTCATTGAGGAAAAATACTAAAAGATATTCTTTGTCAGTATTGCATACACATTTGGATTGTAGGTACCCCTCAATTAATGAAAGACAAACCCATAATAGTAAAATTATAAATAAAAATTCTATGAAAAAAATGAATTCAGACATTGCTTTCCAATGATGCTTCAACAAAATGACCTAAAGAAAATACACTTATGAAACAGGCCTGGCTAAAAATTGAATCTATGTGAGGTACATATAGATTCATATTTTGGTGCCCATTCTCTTTAAGTCATCACTGCAATCAAAATATTACTATAACTGTCAATAAAATTTCTGCTCCTCTCAGCAGGTATTTTGGACCATTCCTCATGAGCAAGCCTCTTAGGTTTGAAGGGAGCCCTTTCCAGTTGACACGTTTCAGCTCGTTCCAAATATCCTCCATAGGATTTTGGTCAGGGCTCTTAGAAGGCCACTTCAGAATAGTCCAATGTTTTCCTTTTGTCCACTGTTTTCTGTGCTTTTAGCTGTGTGTTTTCATTATTATTCTCTTGCAGACCAAAGACCTGTAACTAAGACCAAGCTTTCTGATCCTCAGCAAACATTTCTATCAAGAATCTCTTGAAAGTCTTGTGATTTGATTGTCCTCTGCAGAGATTCAAGACACCCTGCGCTAGATTAGACAAAGCTGCCACAGAGCATAACAAAGCCTCCTCCATTTTTTCCACAATATGGATAGTGTTTTATTCTTTATGGGCTTTATTTTTCCATCTGTTAACATGGAGCAGATGTTCCTTGATAAAAAAAAAGTTCCATTTATGTCTCATCTGTCCATAGGACGATGTCCTAAAAGCTTTGAGGCATATCAGCATGTAGATTGGCAAATTCAATCTGGCTTTTTAATGATTTGTTTTTATCAATCGTGTCAGTCTAAGTAGTCTCCCATAAAGTCCACTTTTGGCTCAAACAAAAAGGGATACACTTGTCACTTGTCAGTGTGTACACTGACACTGATGTTCCTTGATCTTCAGGTTCACCTTTAACCTCTTTAGAAGTTTTCTGGGATGTTTTATACCATTTGTATTATCCGTCTCTTTTATTTTAATCAATTTTCTTCCTGTGGCCCATGTTCAGGGAGGTTGGCTACAGTCCTATAGATCCTACATTTCTGAATCAAGCTGCTCGGATATGGTCATATAGCCTTTAAGTGGGTCACATTATTTTCAGTCATTTTTCTCCAGGCCTTTTTGTTAATGAATGTTTATTTTAAAATCATTCTATTGAAGTGTGGTTATAAATCAATGTCTGAATTTCATTAGTTAATTTTCATAGAATTAAATTTCATTACTTTTGTCAGATTCTAGTTATTTCTCTGACGACTGTGGGGTTTTATTTCATTAAAGAGGGGTACCAGATGTTGTGATGAAATATAGAAAGAATAGAGTTGTAAAAGACACCTTGCCTAAATGTAAACAGTTCTCTAAAATACATTGCTGGACATATAAATATATGTAAAAGAGTAAAAGATTTTTGGCAGATAATAAGATTGCTAAATTGAATATTTTCTTTTAATTTTTCTCATTCTATATTATTGTTTATCATATATTGTTTTGTTATTTTAGAAAAGTTTGAAACGTCTTTCACCCTGGGTTTTAAAATGTTGGCGTCATTTAAAGCATCATTGTAGAGGTGTATCCTCTCTATGCAATGCTCGGCAAAAAGGCTATAAAAATACTTATGCTGTTCTTACATCTTCTTATGTTAGATTTGTTGAATATAAATCTGAAACTGCTATAATCATGTCAAAGAGCGAAACAAAACATGGATTTTGTAAAATCATCCAGATAATTCGATCTATAGCTTTTGGTAAAATAACAATACATTTTAGTCAAACTTATTAATCTAAAATACGAATACATAATACAGACAAACCAAAGAACTATATGGTGTCCTGTTTACCAAGTCCCATTTGGTTTTATCTACAGCTATTATTAGGGTTAAGTCATTGTTTTAAAAGAATTTAAAATCCACCTCGGAACACTGCTCTTTTCCTCAGTGGCTGTATTACTTAAATTCATAGATGGATTTGCTCATTTAATAAAAAAAGGGGGGAAAAAATCCCATTTGATGCCTTGAAGTTTGAGCTTACAAAGACTTTGAAGTCATTAAAAATACATCAGGCTGTATTCTGATGAAAATGTGACTGTTTTCCCCCGTCGGACTAGTTTGCCCTTTGAATTTTTGTTTCCATGTTCTCCATGCTAGGATAGAGAAGGGGACAAAAACACCTTTTCTCCTGACTACTGCACCTCTTAATCCCAAGATGAGACCAACACCACCTTACTAACTTTTAAACAAACTTAACCTTCCTTTCTAGTTCTGTTAATTCTCTCTCAAGGCAAATCCAAAACGTTTGTTCATTTTTACTCAGACAGAGATCTGAGCCCCAGCTGTGATAAAGCTGAAGGCAACAGGAGCTAATTATGACTCCCATAATTATCACAGCCTAATCCTCTAAATATCATTTTCTAAAACGCGCAGAGTATAAACAGTGGCTAAGAAAACTTTGGACTAATCAACTCATTTCAAATCAATCTGTAGATGTGGCATACCATCCCAGTAGAGGCCTTTAGGGCAAGTTGACTTCATTAAGTCATGAAATTGCATCCAACTGGATTGTCTTGTATAAAGAGCAATTATATATATATATATATATATATATATATATATATATATATATATATATATATATATATATATATATATAAAAATAGAACTCAAATAGGAGTCCAAGTACTGAATGGGTCAAGAAAATGTTATTTCAATTATCAATACCTTTAGATGTTGTAATGGTTGCCATTTTATCACAGTGAGTTGATGCGCTGCCAGGCTTTTATGTTTAACCAATCCCGCCCACTGTATTGAAGGTTGCCTATAACCACAGTACTTTTCACTTTTTAAAGAGGTTTAGAAGCAAGACAGGATTGGCTGCTGTATATCTCCATCATGTATAAGTATAATCTGCCCACTTAAGGGCAGATTATACTTTTGCAACGGCACACATGAAATTTCGCTTGGGTCTGGATGCGAACCAGTTTTGCAGTTATGCTTCTGCGCGGTCTGTCTGGAATTTCTAGAGACGCACAGCAGTTTCCCCCCAAAGCACAAGGGGGAGCCTATTCGGGAACTCTCAAGAACTTTATTAGATGGTCTCAAGAACTTCGGCAGCACCGGCAGGAGTGTTTATCTTCCAAAACAACAATGGCGCGTCTGCAAGATATCATGGTCACAGACATGGACCTAGAGTTGCTTCTCTTGGTTTGGTTGTTTCTCTGTGCACTTCTGTTTGAGGTCTGCACAGGTTTGCAACCATCTGACATCCACTTGGGATTTTTTTTTAGGTGTGCAACGATTGTTGCAGAACCTCTGCGCGGGGGTGGGGGGGTGGTCGCGCACAGTTGCAACACTATGAAAATCTAACTCTTTAAAAAGTCTCATAGAAACAGAGTAAACATCCTTATTTCAGTTTAGTACATCAACAAAGCAGTCCATGAAAAACCTTCCTCAACAGCAAAAGGAGTTTTTGAAAAGTGTGGGAGTAGCATTCCTATCTTTTTCTTGATACCCCTCCTTAAATCTACAATAATAGAATTCAACTTTATTGTCATTACACTGTCACAAGTACAAAGCAATGAAATGAATTCTCTGCTGCCATCGTGGGGTGCAGGGGGAGCAGTCTAGGGTTGAGGGTCTTGCTCAGGGACCGAGAGTGGCAGTCTGTGGGAATAAGTGGGACTTAAACTCAGAACTTCCGAGACCAAGCGCAGGAGATTTTCAAGATTTGCACAACTTTTTAAAAAAATATATTAGTTGTAAGAGCGCTAAGTTAAAGGGCAGCTTCATATTTTCAGGAGAAGCTGGAGTTTGAAAAAGAAGAGTTTTGGCTGCCTGTCTGAAAAGGCCTTGTTGGTTGGTATTTTGGAGAAAATCAAAATTCTAACACTTAAGCACATGACGGGTAAGCTTTTTAGATATTTTCTAAGATGCAGTTAAGAACACCAACTCACTACTCCTTTTGGAGCTTCACCAGCTCCATTAAAATAAACCTAAATTTTCTCTCCGAGAATGAAAAGTAATATAAGGATGCCATCAGATTGTAGGAAGAGCAGCCATCCGGGAATCAGCACGTTGTAAGTGTGATTCTATTTTCTCCAGACCACATACACAGTTTAGGCAGGACACTTTACCATAATCTGTCATTACAAGTCCTCATTTAGAGTTTCTTAAAATTTGATTTCAGGCCTCAAGTTTGTTCAAAATGTTTCATAAAAGTGTATCAGTTTGTTGCTCCAATAGCAAAAATAGATTATTTGAATTAGCAATACCCTTTCTTGTGCATAATCCTTAAAAAAAAAACATTGCCAGTTTTTTCTCATTTTTTTTTTCTCATTTTGCAACAAGCTCCAGTGAGGAATTGCCTTAACCCATTACTATGGTACATTTTTTATTTAGTTTGCTCAGTGTCAAACCAGCATATCAAAGCTGTTCTCCAGAAATTTCAGTTGATTGGAGGATACTGAAAGTTCTGGGTTAACAAGTAACCCAGAACTTCCATGCAGCGTAATACGCAATGGTACCAGGTGTAAACTGCAAGTAAAAATATATATAAAAACTGTTTAAATTGTGTAGAATCATGAAATTACAGCTGTCCATTGTCGTGCATCACAATTATAACTTTATATAATTGGAGGTTGATAGAAACGAATGCAACAAAATAAAATGACTTGTTTATATGTATTCAGCCTTACAGGCAGAAAAGAATGAGGCGATAAACTGGTTGCAATAACTCAGACTAGATTAAATCGTCAGTGGGTTTTTTTTTTTACGATCAGTTGGCATTTTCTTTATTCAAAACAAGTGATAACCCAAAATACCTGGGTATTAAATATTGTATACAGTCTTGATTGACTTAATGAAAAAGTTATAAACCACAATGATGCAAATAATCATAAAAAAATTACTTGTAAAATACAATCGTAAATAGTGGAGTTTTGTCAATCAAACTAGCACCAATGACTCTGTGCTAGATGTCATGATCTGGCCTGTTTGCTCTCCCTTAATTAGTAATTCCTCTCACCTGCCCTCTTCCTTCCCTGCCTCAATTATAATTTATTCCCCTCACCTGTTTCCTCTGGTTTATATTCAGTTCAGCCTGAGCATTCAGTGCCAGATCATTGCTTGTCTTTCTGTCAGTCTTTCTGTTCAGTTTTTATTTGGTTCATGTCCTGGATCCTAGCAGCCAGTGGAAAGAGGGTTTTGGTGTTTGTCTCGTCTCCTGATCGTCCACTGTTCCTCCCCCGCGGAGTCCTCTGGGTTTTTGACTCATTATGGGGGGAGGTTCAGTTTTTATCCAAGTAAGCCTGGCTCCAGGGAGGAGACCAGTTTAAAGTCCTGCTTCAAGTTCCGGTTCCTTCGTCCAGTCTCGGCTACCCTCTTCCACTGTGCCTGCCTGTCTGCACCTGATCCTGTCTGCTCCTGTGCGTGACCACCTGGTCATGCTTCTGGTCCCAGTCAGACTCTGAACCCTCCTGGAAGCCTGTGCATGCCTGGAAGTCTGGATCCTGCCACCTGTCTCTGTTCCTGTCTGATCTGGATCCTGCCTGTTCTGGATCCCTCACCAAGATCAGCTTCCAGCATTACCTCTGGGACTGCAGCACTGGGGACACTCGTGGTCTGGACTGTTAAACCAGGTAAGTGACCAACCCAGATAATCATATATCAGTTTATCGTGGTCACTTACCTGTGTTTCCTACTGACTGTCTCTCCTGAATACTGGGTCCATCTGTCCCCGATTCATGACACTAGACAAGAGAATTTATCCAGTACACTATTTTAAGACCAGGCATTTAGCATTTACCATCTTACAGAGGGGTGCCACTGAGAAGGGTTTGCAAACTTAAGAAAAATCAAGCCTTGAAAGAGTTTCTTTTTGTTCCTCCTGTGACATCGAGGAATCAAAACAACTTTGAAAACATATTTTTTGAAGATACTTCTGTGATCTTTTCGAAATATGCCAAAACATATAAATAGCTTATCTATTTTCATTTGACTTGTAGATTAAACAGATCAGTGTCTACATGAAGCTATGGCCGGATGTGAATTCCGTGGCTCCCTTGAGACGTGACAAACACTGATGATATGCAGTCTGTAAATACAGAGACAAGGCAAACAAAATAAAAAAAAGTTAAAAGGACAAGAGCTTCAGGCATAAGAGATGAAGTTTATTCATCTTTCTGCTCCACTGAAACAGACAGGTAACAGCATGTATTTGATTTAAAAAGCCATTATATTGTCTTTACATGTTAGTGTTGCAGAAACTAGAGAGAGGATTTTGTAATTACTTTCTGACCTGTGTAAGCACCCCTGAATCATAAAATATTGTTAACATCAAAGAGGCCAAAATGACTTTATCATGTCTAAAAGATTAATATTACCTTGCCAGTCTCCTAGTATAGAAATACACCTGTCATCCAAACCAGCTTTTTATTCTCAAAAGGATTTTAAGGCCTTTTTGAAAAAGACAAACTCAGAGCAAGAAGGCTACTAAGGAAAGAGACAACTTACAAACATAAACAATGAATGCATGCAAAAGCCCAGCCTAACACAAATTCTGCTAAACCAAACAATTGCATTGGGATATAATTTATCTCCCACATATTAGGCTTATCTCAGACTCCCAGGCGAATACACACAAGTAGCGGGAAATAGGACTTAAAAACTGCAGTAATCCAAAAGCAAAAATTCAAATGGTACATGGATTTTGGTAAATCTCTCTTCTTTCTAAAATATTTAAAATATTCTAAAAATATTTAGGAAAAGAAGAGTCTCACAAAGTAAATTCAGTTTTCTCAAACAAATCATCGGCTACAGCTTCCACCACCTGATCCAACAGTGGTTAGATCACCCAGCCAAATATACCGTATAGTAGCGATGTTATGAGATAAGGCTTCAAGGCGTGTGTCGAGTAGTGAAGGGGGCGTTTCAGCAAAGTGTGTCTCGAGGCTTGCTTTATTTAGGGGAGGGGCAAAATTCGATGACGTCCGAAGCCTTGTTACCACCATACCACGTGACCGCTTCAGAAAGCGGTTCAGATCACCCTCGAACTTCGACAGACATTAAACAGCCTTCGTATTTACTCAAGATGTGTGGATAGATTTTGGATATATTCTAAGAATAGATTAGTTGGTTGAAACTATTTTGGTTAGATTGAAAAATATAATGATCAGAACATGAGAAAGCCAATGGTTTCAGACAGCTACCAATCCAAGTGGTGTCTGCTGTAAGACATTGCCTCTCAATCCAAGGGTTATTGATTCAAAACCTGTGTTAAGGTTTTGAAAATTGCTATACTGCTTAACCAGTATATTGTTTAATGTGACCGATTTCTATTGGTTTTCCCTTTTACCAATATAAATTGGGTTAAAACACTGGCAAATTAGATTGGTTGGTTTAACAAAAAGATTGTTTGTACACATAAATTCTAACCAGATTAAAACCAAAAACTGTGGAAAAAATATTACCGTATTATTTTTGAATAAAAATTACTAACACTTTTCAACTGTCTGCTTGAGCATATGTCACCAAAATGACAGAAAACAGTGTAACGTAAAAGAAAAAAACCTTAAAAAAGACCAATTATGAACAATTTCAAAGAAACTTAAATTGGAAAACAAATCTGCAAAAAAAATCGCAATTATATTGCTAACTGTGTTTATGTATTCCACATGTTCACATGAAGCTTCATCAACTGTTGGGTTCGCTAATTTTCCCAAAAGGATTCAGTGCCTCATGATGCTTCATCTCAACATCACTACTATAGGCAAGTCTCTAACTTTGTTCACTGTTGAGTGAGTTCTGGTCCTGTCTAGGTCTCCGTTTTCACACACCTGAATTAAATTGCTTAAATACCTCTGCAGTAAGCAGCGTTCTCCAGGGTTCTGCTGATGAGCTGATTATGTGACTCAGGTGTGTCTAAATAAAGACATCTAGAAGATGCTGGACACTAGACCATGAGGATCAGAATTGAGGAACCCTGGTGTAAAAAGTGTACAGACAACAGGACTTGCAAGATGAAGTATTCGCATAAGAGTAGGCCCATGTATTAATAGAAAATTCTTACAGCTTAAACAAGCCATGCAGTTCATGTAAAGCTGCAGTTACTGCTCCAACAAGCAAAGAAGATCACAGTTTCACTTTCTTTCCGGTTTCTATCTACTTTGAGCTGTGGCTGTAGATTACATACAGTTTGCTTCGAGATTTTAGAGAGTTTACTTTGTATTTTCCTTAGAGTGAATCTGTTTTGCTTTTTGTCTGACTCTTGATTTTCCGGTCAAATCTCTAAGTTCTTTAAACAGGGTGTCTACCTTGATCGGAACATGCAGACACATACACAGGGAATCACCAGCAGTTAGCTCACCCCCCTTCACTTCAACCAGACATAATTACTACAACTTCATAAGATCCAAAGTCTCAGTTGGATTTGCTACCAAACTGGATCCAGTGTGCCCTCTGATTTAAAGATCGTGTTGATCCAGTGTTTTGGCAAATATTCACAACAGCGAATTATACATTATAAATCACCCTGTCAGCACAAACAGTCCAAGATATCACCAAAGAGGGTTGATGGTTCAAGAATCCTGTCTGGCCATAAAGTCTTAAATGTTCTGTGATAAGGTTTAAAGTGTTTTAATGCAATGCCAGATAGAATACCAGATACTCTAAAGCTTTCTGAAGCTTAACAGCAACATAGAGCTGCTCCTCCTCCACCTGTAGCTATATACAGACTATCTTGCAGAAAAAAAACATCTACATTTTTCCTGCTTGCAATTAAGACATCTTTAGCTGTTTTGAAATAAAACTTAAAACAGAACAAAGTAAAAGGACAAATTATTCCTACTGAGGCATAATTTCTGTTTCATTAGGAGTAACCGGTGGTTTTTATATAAAAGCAATTGGATGAAGCCATATTTTTTTGGTTTAAATAAAGTGAAACCTTGTAATTTATACGAAGAATTTGATATAAAGAGATGATAAAATGGGCATAATAAAAAAAGCTATAAATATAATTGATCTGTGGAAAGATCTTCACAAGATAAACATTTTTTTCTATTAAACTAATCTGATTTAAAATGTCCTAACTGAAGTGCTTACTTATATCTCTATACCTTTCACCTACAGGAGAGTATTTAATAGGTCAACCCAGACAAGTAACTGCTCAATTCAGCAGATAATATAAAATCTGAATTTTTCATGTAACCCTGAGGTATTTCCAAATAAGATCCGGCTTACAGTAGAGGAGCCTTACTGATGATATATTTTTATTATAAATTTATGAGGCCACATTCCAATCGATATACCTTTAGAGCAAAGTTATTGTCCAACATAAAGCAACTTTCACTTGTTTAAGGTCACAACAAAAGACTGTATATGATGAAAAATACCTATAATCAGGTATATAACTAAGTTTCTGTTGTGTAACAATTCAGACAACTTTCAGTTCTCAAAAGATCTTAGAATCCAATGATAAAAAAAAAAGAACTACCACTGAGATATTCAGATAAGACGACTTTATTAAAATGCATTCATCATCATATCTTCCTTGCAGATAATTCTCTTCAGGAGAACAATCCTTGCCTCACCGGGATGCCAACACAGCCGTAAATGAAGTCGTCTCACCATGTCCTGTATGTCCTCTCCTGCGGTTTTGTCACACAGCGTAAAATCTAAGGTGTGAATTGTCAAGGGCCCCAGAGGGCAATGCTGCATAACTATGACATCAGCCCATAAAACAAGCACACATACACTGCCAAATATTTCCTGGTCTACTAGCTTTATGAGCCAAAGTGTGTCTGGCCTGTTAAGCTTTATGGTCGACAACATAGTGGATAAGTAAGATACAATTTTCAAAAAAGGTTAAGAATAACGGTTTGCAATCTGTGAACACAGAATGGAAGGTGGTGTTATTGTCTTGTTTGAGTCTTAAATGTTTGACCTCTATTTAAATTTTCTTTTTCCAGATTAAAATATATCTGCTGCTGCAATTTCAGCTCAGTTATCTCTGCTTCTGAGGTAGAAGGTGATATAATTCAGCGGCCATACTGTATAAAAGATTTTTTTTTCTGCTCCTGTAAGTGTAACCTCATTTTGTATGCAATCTACCTCCTGACCAAGAAATGTTTCACCCTCTGTACACAACACACACTCTGGTCTGTCAAACAATTGCTGAAGTCATGACCTTAGTGTTTATGCTGTTAGTCTAAGTATCCATCAACCTGACCAGAAGAAAAGAAAATGAATATCAGCCTGAAGATATGCAGAGGCTTCCAAAACTGTTCATATTTCTTTTTTTATTATTTGTATTTTGTCATCTTACAACTACAAACCCTAAATGTATTTTACTGGGATGTTATGTATCAGATTAACATAAATGAATACATATTTAATATAGGAAAAGGCTCTGTAGTTTAAAAAGAAGTTATTTTTTTTCTTTTAATGAGAATGTGAGGAGTGAAGTGCATTTGGATTCAGAGCCTTTTGCGTTTATACAGTACTTTGTAATTTGTAAGAAATGTCCAAGTTTTGCTGTTGAATCTCACGTATATTTATGTCTGGAGTTTGACATTGGGCTAAGGTTAAGGTACGCTAGACAGACATACCGATAATACATATTGATATGATTGGATCTGAACCGTTCCATTACAACAGCTTCAATCGTTGCAACAGTCTAAAGATATCTCTAAAATGGTTTGCTATCAGGATAGCCCTTTATTAAACTCAATTTGGCCTCTCGTTAGCAGTGAACAGCTTGTCTATCTGTGCTGAAGTATCCCCACAGCATAATTCTGCCACCTCCATTCTTCTGCTGTTTCCACATAGGCCAAAAATGTTGTTTATCTCTTTTCACACTGTCAGAAATTGTTCCAAGTTTGCCACTGCACCCCTTTGTTTTTGTCACTCTTCAATAAAAATCGAACTGGCTGCTCGACACTAATGGCTGTTGTGTCAAGATACTCTTGCACCACTTAAGCTGTGGATCTGAGCTATTCCTCCAGAGTTACAATGAGTCTTTTCTGCTCTCCTTCTGCAGCTCCTCCGTATTATTTCCATTTTCAAAAGAGGCATAAAACAGTTCTATGTGAGATGTTCAAAAGTCATGATTATTAGCATACCTATAAACCTACCTTTTAAAAAAAACTTTGCCAGACTTTTTTCTGTATTCCTTGGTCTTCAATATGAGCTCTAAAAGTTCTGTAAAAATCACTTTTAGGTATTCTAAGAACATGTGCATTTAGGCTCATGGGAAGTTACAAAAACATAGTGCTTCTACTAATTTCAGGACTTGTGATACCATTTGGAGTCTATTTTAATTCTATTTTAATGATTATTAGAGTAGAGAGACTGAATCTGTTCCACTGCTATTTGTAAAACCTTTTAAAAACCATGCATCAGATTTTATTATCTGCAGTTGAGACAAGAGATACAAACCCCTTTCAAAAGGCATTGTTCTTGTCTTGTACACAGATGAACTACATCCTTAACAGTCTATTACACAGTAGAAAGCAAACACTGTCTATGTTGTTGTAAAATCTTGGTCTAAAACGGAGTAGAAAAGAATGGCTCATAAAGACCGTTTTAACAACTAGGTCAAGTTCTGAAGGAACAACAGCAAACAGACGTGACCCGAAAGGGTGAGACCAAGAGGGGGAGACGTGAGAGAGAACGGGGGTAACTGGGAATATCAACAACTGTGACAGCTGTGTGAATATCATGAGGCGAACCAACACAAGGAGCTTTAAGGGAAAGAATGCAGAACAGATCAGCCAGACAGCAGCTTGTGCTCAGAGCTGACATGGCAACCACTGTCAAGGCACAATAACACAGCAGCTGCCTAATCCTAAACTTCTGCCCTGACACCCAGTTGTGAAAAGCTACACCTGTACTTATATATATATTTTTATATATCATCTTGAGCTCCAGGCGATTTGTATCCCTCACTGTCTTGGACTAAAATGGCATTTCACCTTTCTGCCTGAGGCAAAGCTCTTTTTATAAGAGTCAGAAGAAGCTTGAGTGTAAAAGCTGCAGTACAGTAACAGACTTATACAGACCGCTTATTGTTTGTCAGAAAATGTGTTCAAAAACTGTAAAGGTCCTTACCAGCGACAGAGTTGGGCCTTGGCATCATTAATGAAGAAGACGTCTGCGGTGGATATTGATTCAGCCCGTCCGATGTGTGACCTAAAGGCCGCTGTGTCGCCTGTGCTCCTGCTGATGTGTGGGGCTCCTGCTGTTGGTCTGTCTTCGACTGCGTGTCGGCTGGTGTTGCCGTGGCACTGCTGGACTCTTCTTCAACCACGGGAGAGCAGGTGTCAGCCCGTATGCTCTGAGCCAATCCATGGCACCCGGTGCTCCTCAGGCTGCCATCTTTACTCCACTCGAGGCTGGAGCCACTGCGGTCGTCATTCTCGGAGGAACTAGTGATGGTGGCTAAATGAAGACAGAAAAAATGAATTGAAGCCAGTGAGGAGATGCGAGATAAATTACAGCTCTGTCTTTTGTGTGATATGAACATTCATCAGTCTTAATCTTCATTGAGACACTGAGCTGTAGTGGAACTCTGAATAACTCGTTGCTTCTGCGCATTGCTCTTATCAACACCACTCAGGAGCTCATTCTGATTCGACAACGACAGTCTCCCTGTACTTATAAAAAGCAAGATGCATTGTATCTCAGATTTGTTACATTTATTTAGTGATTTAGCTCAGAATTCTTGCTTTAAATGAAACTATTCATTCAGCTTTATACAGTGAAAACAGTAATTAGGTACAACGCAGACAAAAATGAATCCACACAGATCTAGATCTGAGAACTGTTCTAGTTTAGACTAGTGCTCTGTTTAGGTGAGAACAAATCCTCCAATCCTTCAACAAAGAAAACCAAGAGAAGCATGCTCTGTGAGGCAGATATAAACATTAGACACAGACCAAGCAATCAGTTAAAAATTTAAACTGGTTGACTTTCGACTGGATTTGTTCTGACTGCTAATTGGCCAGTCAAAAGGTAAACATCTGATCCCTCCATATTTAGTGAGCATGTCCTACTGTAACACTGTAACAGTACCAGTTCACAGTAATAAAGAGCGTTGGTTTGGACAGAGCTACAGAGCGGAGAAGGCTCATATCCAACTTTTTTCTGAGTTTTTCCCAAACTAAAGATGGGCCGCATGATTGATCAATTGATAGGACTGTTTCCTTATAGAAGGAAGTTGCTGGGTCTGAATCAGGTTGTCCTTCAGTATGTGGTGGTCTTTCTAAATCCCCCTAAGCATGTGCATCCCTGTGCATGGTTGTCTTTTCCTGTGTTTCTCTGTGGGGCCCTGTGATCGTACATCATCTTTTATCCTTCAGTTTAAATGGCCAAGAGTATTCTTCTTTCCTTAATGTAAAATAGTAAAATCCTGTTTTTACAGTGACATGCAACTAGAGACGCACCAATATAGTTTTTTCCGATCCAAACAGATACCGATACCTGGGGTGAGTGTATGGGCCAACATCTGATACCGATTTAGTTGTTGAATGAAGGAACATATATCTTGCCATTTTTAGCCTTAACAGAAAAGGGTAACAAATGACCACAGATATAAATGTACTTTATATTATTTATGAAAAAATAATCAGCAAAAAGAAACATATAATGGCTCCATGTAAAGTGCTCTGGATTGGATGCCCAATAACAGATATCTGATTGATGATATCCAATCCATGTGTATCAGTAACAGTACATTTAACTGTTCATTTCAGGAAGGACATAAATTCTGTATTACTATTCCTAAAAAGAAACCAAAATATACTAAAAGAGCATTTCGATCAAACAGCCTGACAATCTAACTTTCAAAATCCTGCAGATAGTGTATTATTAGTGATATATCAAACACATGTGCCACTTGAAACATTCACAGAAAATCACATCCCTGTTCAGGGTTAACTATCATCATAAACTGTGGGTTATTCTTTTCATTTTAAAATACTTTTCCTTCATTTCATTAGACGTTAGGCTGAGATGTGCCTTTATGGCCATTCTATGCAACCAAAAATGGATTTTAATGCAGTGCAGAGTAAAAATAATTGTGCTTTTCAAACCAGTCAGGGTGAAACTTTAAAGAACCAAGAACATTAATCACAGACAGGAATCTGACGTGCATCACAGCTTTGTTCTTCTTTCCTTCAGAACCACTTTATTGAGGTAAGGGAGAGAGATGTCTCAGCCCAGTGGTTCTGATTAATTCCCAACCCACTCTATTTGCACACAAATTAGTAAAACCCTGAATATTAATTCAGCTCGATGCCTAAGAAGAAAAACTTTTCACTCATCAGTGTTCTGAGACATTAGGTGTTGCTAATACAGCTCCTTAGTGTCCTTACCTTTCACAGTTCCTTAGACTCTTAAATTTTTATAATGCTCCTGAAATTCTGTGTCTTGCTTAGAATTTTGTATTCTAGGTGATGACTTTTTTTTTGCCAGATACATTAAAGGTAAAATCTAAAAATACCAATTCATCAAATAAAAATGATTAGATCCTCAATTACCAATTAATTTGAGCCTCCTCCGATGATGATAACATATTATGATGTTGAATGGGGGACAAAAGAAGATTTAAACCTCACAAGCTACGGATAAGAGAAAAGTAGAATCAAACAAAAACCAGACATGTCTTGGGAAAAGTGTCATGTTTCAAAACTCGAAGACTTGCTACGAAGCAGTCTCAGCAAAAATGCAAGGCTAATCCAGATGTTTTCCCAAACTGCAGATAGAGTTCTGCTTTACTACAGTCCTGGATCGATAGCTTTATCTGCTTTCAGTTACACCTAATCCATTGTCCCAGATTCATTCACTCTACTAACCCATCTGCTTTTTGCTCACTTTAACGTTTCTGTGATTAACAAAGTTCATAGATTGAACAGCAGTTTTTCCTGTTGATTTCCCACAGGATGCCTTCTGAAACGTGTCAGTCCTCTGGTTAGGCTCACACTTTCAGACCAACATCCTTTTTCAGATTTTCAGCAAATGTTCAATCATGATTTGCATCAGCACCTCTGGCAGGAGGATAGCATATTACAGCCTTCATAAATTATTCACTACCCCCCAATAATATTACTTTAGGGAAGGAAGAGGGATGGATTCATGGCAATCAGTTACATAAACCCTGCAGAATTAGAAATCAAAACGTCGTGTTATGAATGGCTTTGGCACGTATTGCTTTCTACAGCAAAAGTATGACGTTGGTACGTTTTTAAAAGCTGCAACGTTAGTGTTAGAACGAAATTAGACTCACAATTCTGTATAAACTGTAATTAATTTATTAAAGCAGACCACGCTAGAAGAAAAAAATGGAATTAAGTGTAGATAAGTGGAAACACTTTGCTATTCAATCTACTTTAAAAAATAAATAAAAATTTGTCAATTATAATCCTACTATCTGTGGAAAGGAAGACAAATTAATGCATCAACAGAGTGCCGTCCTCCCGTCAGCTTGCATAAATCTCCTCATGTCTTTTAGGACTATTACAAGAGATCGAGCACAGCGTGCTGCCACTGTCAGCCTGACGCTGCCTCCTGCTGAAGCAGCTTCCTGCAAACCCACTGACTTGGGATGAATAACTTGTCACACAAATGCATCAAATGACAAATGACTGACACCACACAGGTACTTTTTTGAGGCTTTAGAGGGATAAGTAAAAAAAAAAAGTATGAGTGTGTGCTAAACATAACGTCCTTTGGTTGTTTCAAGGTTTGCCAGAGTCAGTGGTGTCTTTGAAAGTCGGTGTCCCCGCAACTGTTAGATGTGTCAAACATTTGATCCAAATCAAAGTTAAAACATGAAATGAAATCTACTCTATTCAAAGAACTTTTTATTTTTATATCTTAAAAGAGATTCATAACAACTTGACCTAAAACAGGAAGAAACCTGGCCATATTTTGTGTACTATATGCTTATAACTCAGATTTGTTCATTTCCACTGTATTTATTCCTTCTCTGAATCACTTTGCCTTTTAAATATTCAAACCTGTAATAGAAATACTTTCTTAATTAGACAGATTTCTGCATTCTCACAAGTTTGCCTTTAACTCTAATTAATCTCAGTGGATGGTGAGTGGATGGGGGCTGTATCTTACCTATGATTCCACTGTCCTTGCTCTCAAGAGTGGAGCTGGGGCTGGTGATGGTCCCACAGGGGCTGGAGCGGCTGAGTGGGGGACGACTCGTCGTGCTGTTTAAAGTGGAGCATGGACTGTCTGTGCTGGGAGACGCCGTGCTGCTGGTCAGGGTGGAGCAGGGACTAATTCCCTGGCTGGTCAAAGCGCACTAAGGTAGAGAGAGACCGGAAAAAGGGTGTCAATACAACAATGATGTTCTCTAAAATGTATTATACCGAGGAAACTTTACATTAAGCTTATCGCTGGGCAAATAAAACATTTTCCAGTCTCATCTGGGAGCCAGCATTAAAAAAAGGAAGCTGGGAGACAAGGCAGATCTGATCTAACTTCAGTCACTTTAACCTGAATCATGTGAAACCAGTGGAATAATTTCCTTAGCAAACAGGCATGGGTTTCACATGGGAGCATGACACAAGCCGAAAGGCATGAGCGCTGTAAACGGTACAAGGTTAAAATAAATTACACACCGATAGCTAAAATTCACAGAGGAAGAAGACTCCAGTCTGTTGTGCAACAATAGACACCTTGTAAGGTCATGAAGGCTGCATGGCAACCACGCAACAGCTGATTGGAACAAAACAGACAAGCTAACAAAATCCAATTAATCCTTGTTTTCTCCATTGCGACATTTTCCTTCCACACATTAAACGGTATGTGAAATAAGAAGAGCCAAATGACTGCATGGATATTAGTCTGCAACAACTTTTTAAATCAATAAACTTCAAGGAATGAAATGTGTTTTCTTCTTCTCTGATTTACAGATGACAGCACATAAACTAAGAACATTTGGTCGCACTGCTTGCTTTAGATGTACAGTTCACAGTGAATATGTTCACCTACCTTGAACACTCCCACAAGCCACATTATAACCACAAACTAAAATGTATTTAATTAGGATTTAATGCAACAGTGTAACACATAGCAAACATGGGAACTAAAAGGACTTTCGGCAACGAGAATGTGAAAATGATCTTGTAAATCCAGTTTATAGGCTGAGCCTAATCCTGCATCTAGAGACTAGAACCAATCTTAAACTTATCTAATCTCAAACAAATCTTAGAGTTTTTTGTTACCAGGTTTAAAGCCTGTCACAGATTATCAATCAGATTTAGATTTGGACATTACACATGGAATACAAAGACATTTATATACTTTTTATTGTTGCACACAAACTATATAAAGGGTTTATGTCCTGATGGTGAAGCTGCAAACTCATTCTCGGGTCTTTAAAGCCACTAAATGGTTAACCTCGATGTTTGCCCTGTATTAAGCTTCATTGATTAAGAATCGTCCTTGAAAGCATCTTTTTGACCTAGAGAAGAGCATCACTCTAAGTATGATTCTGCCACCACCATGCTTCATAGTGGGGATAGGATGTGTTCAGGTTTATGTACGGTATAGTGTTTGGCCTGTAGGCCAAATAGTTTAATACTACTCTGATCTGACCAAACTTTCAACCAGAAATCTTAGTTTTCTGTAAACAATGATTTCCTTCTTCCCTCTTTATTATTCAGGTTAGATTTGTGGAGCGCACAGCTAATAGTTGAGCTGTTGATAGATTCCTCCATCTGAGCTGAGGACCTCTGCAGGTTCATCTTGTTACAAAGGCTGATTATGTAGTCAATGCTCTGCTTTGTTTTGTTTTGGGTTTTTTTAGATGATGACAGTGCTGTGTGAGATCTTGCTTTAAAATTCTCCACACTTTCCACCTGTTTCAGGAGTTCATTGTGCTGTTTTTGAAGGTAAGTTGAAAGGTGAAGACCAAGACCGTAACATTTCTGCAAGGCCCACTAGATTGCATGCATCAATTAATGTTTATATTGCTAAGCTGGCTTATCTTCCTTAAAGCAACAAATTAAAACTCCAGGTCAAATAGGCCTCCTGCCATATAAAAATGCATATTTGCTGATGTTATGCATCCTGAGGGACTTTAATTGATTTTCTCTCATAATGCATCTTTAACATATTCAGAACTGTACATTCTTTGAGACAAACTACCATTTCAAACCATTCAGGGAACGGTTCATACAGTTTAATCAATAAAATCCTGACCTTACATGTATTTGGCTTCATATTGTGCAATATAAAAAAAAAAAAAGATATTTTTTGCTGAAAAAAAAATTTCAACTAAATTTGCTTTATGAATTTTGAACATTTTATTTTAAATGGAAGAACCAGAACAGTAAGACTAATAAATATCAGTGACAGCATGACTACCAACTTGTAGAGCAGTAACTTTAACTATGTGGCATTCTTTCTTTTTACAGCCCTCCTTTCTGTAAACAAACACCACAGTAAGAGACAGAGACCAAACTGAGATTTTATAATTAGCTCTGAGGCAATACTAAAACGTGCTGTGTTACAGACATGCAGTAAAACAACGTCACAGGGGAAAATAGAACTGCTTACAGATGACAGATGATATACAAAACAACGTACATCAAAATGTCTAAAGCTTAAGCAATTCTGGCTGCCCGATGAAATTTTCTGTAATGACTTTGGTTCTTAAAACACTTTCTTAGCCTCTCAAAGATTCCTAAAACTGCAATTTTATCATCAAAACATGCCCTTGGACATGAGATGGATGGGGAAACAGCAGCATGCTGGGCTCCGCTTCCTACAAAGTCCCAGCTTAATTAACAGAGCCAAACAAACTGAAGCTCAGACCTAACATAACTATTTCTGGACACGAGCTCAGATACTCTTGTTACATACTCCAGAGCTGACCCTGAAATAGCACTTAAGTTACAGCACGACACTGAGGAACACGCAATTAAAAGTACATGTGACCAATTTAAAACATCCACTTCCCTTTAAAGAAACTGAATGCTTTAAGTGAAACAGCCGGATAGTTACCATTTCTTGTTGAGGAGAAACTTGATTTCCAAAAGATACCCCCTAAAAACTCCAGAATTAAAGGAGGGGAAAAAAGAATCCATTTTCAGGGTTTGAGTGTGAACTATCATCTCCTCGGATCAGCTCCTTTCTATCGGTGTATCTGTGGGCTGCAGCAGTGGCAGCAGCTGCTGCTGGGTGAGGAAGGGAGGTAGAGGGGAGGGAGGTAGAGGGGAGGGAGGGAAAAAAATGTAATACCTTCTTTTCATTCTTGTCATCCATAGGTATGCGTGCCGTACCAGGGATCCCTTCTCCCAGTAAAAAGCCCAGCCTTGTCATCAGTTCCTGAGTGGCAGGAGAGGAGGAGCCTGGCTGTTGCTCTGCTTGCAGCTCTGGAGATGAGAGAAAACAGAAGGGGGAGAAGTGCTGTTAGCTTGGAAGATTCCCCCTCTCTCTCTTTTCTCTCTCTTTCTTACTCTCTTTCCTCTGGCTGGGCCACACAGGGCCACGCTGCCTGCCCTGCCCTCCTCAGCTCTGCTTTGAAATGCATTGCTGCACTCCACCAGCAGCTGCTGATGTGCTGCAGACCCGTAGAGGGCGAGGAGAGAAAACCAACACGGGAGACTGAGAAGGGGGGGAGCTGTGGCCGAGTATGTGTGTATGTGACTGTGTGTGAATACATGTGAATGTCTGGCATTGTTAAGAAAGCAGAGACTCTGCTTGTGTCCAGCAATACGCCTTGAGTGCCAATTCCAGGGCTTTCTGCTTGTTTACAGTTCTCACTCATAAAGCCTCAGAATATCAATGAGGTGGACCAATGCTTTCCCAAGCAAAGCTTCATCTAACTTTGTTTAAGCTTTTTTTTTCCTTTTTACACCTGAAGTGACAAAAATATAATAGAAAAATATTCTACATCTTACAGGTTTCCATTGGCAGTTTTTTGACAAAAAAATAAATGTATATCCTTAATTTTACCTTTTCACTTATTTTGAGGCTTTACATACAATGTATTCCATCAGATAAGTTATAGACAATAACTTATAACTTTATTTAAATTAATTACATACAAGCTGATCATCCTTTTTATCAAGACATAAAATCTTCAGCTTTTGGTGTTCTAACAATGTTGTTTAATATGACAGATTAATCAAGATTGATAAATCAGGTCAAGTCAACAAAATATTTTCTCAATAAATTCAAAAACAGTATCTAATTTTTTTTCAGTAGCCCAATTCAAACCATAAGACTAAAAGATGCAGAAGATCAGAAGAGATGGAGATCAATGAATCGCTGTGGCGACCCCTGAAAAGGAAAAGAACGTGGATTTGTCACATCCATACTGGAAATTTCAGCTATTTAAG
Organism: Cyprinodon tularosa; assembly: GCF_016077235.1. Classification (NCBI taxonomy): domain Eukaryota; kingdom Metazoa; phylum Chordata; class Actinopteri; order Cyprinodontiformes; family Cyprinodontidae; genus Cyprinodon; species Cyprinodon tularosa. The sequence goes on from NW_024038786.1 coordinate 111,438, forward strand.
GTTCATTTTGATGAGGATAACTGATAATTCATAAGAATTAAAATTGAAATTTCACAGAAATAAAATATGAGGATTTTAAAAATTGGGTTTTAGTTAAGAAAAGTTAAAGTTCAATCGAGCATAGGGAAGACTGCTGACTGCACAGTTATCCAGCAGAAAGTCACTGACAGCTTTGCAAACCGGAAAAGCCACAAAGGGTCATTCTTAAAAAAACCTAGCTGCCCACAGCCGGATTATATTTAAGCATATGAACAGGAAATTAAGTGGATTGAAAATTATTGCTAGGAGAAGGTACAAGGACCAAAGCTCGACTGTCTGCCTGTTGTACAACAAAGATGGTATAACCCGTTCTAATAGAGCCTAGTAGTTGCAATGTATCCTACAAAGCATTTTCAAATGGACAATGTTTCTGTGTCAAACATCCTTTTTACTTTATTCTCCTTAAATAATATGTTTTTTTCCTTTCTGGGATGCTTGCTGTTTGCTTTAAAAATGTATGAATTTCAGTTTTGTGGGTGCTTGCAATATTTCTCCCATCTCCCCCTTATGCCACCAAATGTCTCCACTTAGAGACAACAATTGCATTTCTATTCATTTAAGATTTTTGTTTTTTAACTGAACTTAACCTAAAAATAAACATTTAGAGTTTAAGTCTTTTGTAACATTAAATTTCATTATCCTCCACTAAATTTTTTCCTTCCACTAAACTTTTCTTTATCATGCCTGGAGCCAACTTCTTTAGCAATGGCCTTTTGTAGGGTTTAATGACAACTGCTAGACAACTGTCAATGCAGTCTTTCCCTTGATTATGTAGCTCATAACAAGGTAGTAAGATAACCTTTCTGTAATAAAACTTTTTCTTATTAAAAAAAATATATTTCGTTCATTTTCTAATAACTGGATTTGGGCTAATCTTACCTAATTAAACTGGTTCTAACCAGTTGTGTTAATTTCTGTTTACAGAAAATAAAAATGATGAACAGAGAAAGTAACATCATGATTGAAAGAAAAATTATGCATAAATAAATAACAGAGGAAGCTATTCTCTACATCCAAATATCTATTATGTGTCATTAGGGTGAGAAATCAAAGCTATTCAATGGAGTAATTTGTTGGGTTTTTTTTTATATCAAGTCTTTGTATATTGAGAAATAGAGCAAAGAGTCTAGAGACATAAATTTATATTTTGCTTAGAATAAAATAAAATTCTGTACATTCAAATATTTATCCAAGATTGTGTATAAGCTATGATTAAAATGTTAGAAAAAACAAATGTCTCTTTGATACGTCGTACATATAGCATGCAAATGAAGTGGCAGCATTATCTCAGAGCGGGCGGAGCGTTCGATCACAGTTAGAGACTCAGAGCGAGCGCGGCACAACTGCTTATTATCCAGCTCTTTCTGTCAGCACCTTCTTCTCATCTCTTTCATTTTCTCCTTTGCCCTCAGTCTTCCACAGTTATTAATAATGTTGACAGTAAATCTGATTAAATACAAACAAGTTCAATGGCGGAGTGTGTTGCCAAGCCCAAACATCATCTGAATAAAGGCAGGACATCACATATTTTCTGGCACACTAGTGGCTAGAATAATAACCTTCTCTCGTTTTTAAATCATAAATATTTAAACAGTTATTCTTATACTGAGAAGAAAGGCTGGTGGATAAATTATTCTCACAACTACAATAAGAAAAAAAACAAGATTAAGGCTTCCCTTCTAATGCTATTTTTGACCTTCTAATGCTATTTTTGACCAGCTGTATTAAATAATTTCTTAGAGATATACTAATAACGAGTGTAGTTGTGAACAGGAAACTTGATTAACAGAGGCCAGGGGAGACCCAAACTGAAAAAATATGTAATAAAAATGTCACCACAAGTAACATTATGCCAAAAGCTGATGTGTCTCTTTTAGTACTACATTTTTTTTTTTATATAATTGAGGTAAAAATTAAAATATACCCACTTATTATAATGATTTAGTCCCACAGTTCAAAGGCAAATGACTTATGTAGGAATCCCGATCCACTTCAGATTTATTGCATCAATAGCACAACATTTTAGCATCAACACCTTCCTTAATTTTATCCTTAAGCATCTTAATGTAATTTAGGTCTTAATTTAAGATAAATCTTCAAATAATTTTTTTCTAGGTCAATTAGAGGTAAACTCCCCAGTTTCGATTATTATTGTTGTCTTGCTTTTTTTCATAATTTTAGCTGCACCTTATGCAGTTCTTACACTAACATAAAGGTAAAAAAAATAAACTTTAAATAAATAAAGAAAAATAAACAACAGACCAGCTAGAGTAATATAATATCGTGCACAGCCTATAAATCATAAAAATGACACTAGGGCTGAAACAACTAATCAGAATAATCGTGATTAATAGATTATAGAAATAATCATCAACTAATTTAGTAATAGATTAATCGCTAATTGCAGTAGAGATTCTAAAACATTCCTTTAGCTGACAGTGCAACCGCTTAGAGCAGTAATTGTACCAAAATTGTAAAAACATATATTAAAATTTTGCATGTAAGATTTAAGAAAAAAATTGCCTGTCAAAAACGCTTAAACACCAAAACTTGGATGCTGATCGAGATGCTTTGAATGTATTATAACACATTAAAGCCCTAAGCAAAAAGCTTCCTGGAGTCTGAAAAAGTGGGGAGAGCAGCCTGTACCCATACATCTGCTGACCACCCCGAACCTTTCAGAGGGAGCCAACACACATTTAACAGAACTGTTATCAAAAATCAAAAGTTATATCTTTTCAGGCAATATTGTGATCTGATTTCTATTTTCCTCTGCCCTAAGCACAAGCTTGTAGATGCTTCACTCCAGGGTTTCATTGTTTTCATGACCTTGAAAGCCAGCCTTTCCAGAATCCATTGTCGCAGGATTTGACCCATACTGTTGTGTTGAAATGTGCTTACTTTTACTGGGGTGCATGGATCTTGAGTGAGAGTGAGTCCTACTCTAGTTTAATGTCAGCGTTTAATATCAGTCTGCAATTGGAAAATAGTGCTTTGTTGAACTGTGATTAGTTTGCTGATGTAATGTTTTGCCCAGGCCTACTGGACTGTTCCTGTCCTTCATTAGCCAAACAATGATGGTTATGCGGGATAAAAAGGTCACTGAAAATAATATTAAACCAGCCCTGATTTCTTAAATTTAATTAAACAAACAACAAATAGAAGCATATTGAAATTCTAGTACATGTAGTTAAAAAGATAAACAAGGCACAGTTTGGACAAACCATTCTATAAAACCAACCTCACAGGAAGTGTTTGTGTATTATAACAAATATTTTTATTTTATTGATTAAAAACTGACACATAATGTACAATCAACATCATGGTGAGGGTGCTCAATGAGTGAGTTATGAAAACCCACACCATCACCATGGTATCATCACACATCATCTAGTTAATGACTTCTTGTTTTTTGCTGCTTAAACTAAAGTTTCTGTACATCCTACTGATAACCTTTGTGTTAACAGAGGCTGGTTTATTAAAAATGTGTCAGCCTGGCCTTGATGCACTACTGCAGTTGTCTGCAACAGCATGTGTGATCCATGTAGATAAAATCAATAATGAATGAGAAAGTCGACAAACCAAATTTTTTTTTTTTTTTTTTTTTTTTACATATCTAAGCCTTATGAATAAGAGCTTCAATCTCACATCATGCCACTATTATTCGGCAGGATTCTGAAGTCATGTTCCTACACAAGTTTCTCTACATGCGGATCCTAAACTGGAAAAAAAAGTGAATTTTTCTGCAATTAAGCAGGTAACTTTGCCAATGGAACACGGCAATTTACATTTACAGGTGCTGGTCATAAAATTAGAATATCATGAAAAAGTAGATTGATTTCAGTAATTCCATTTAAAAAGTGAAACTTGTATATTATATTCATACATTACATACAAACTCATATATCTCAGATGTTTATTTTGTTTAATTTTGATGATTACAAATGACAACAAATGAAAATCTCAAATTCATCATATCAGAAAATTAGAATATTACTGAAGACCAATAAAAACAAAGGATTTATAGAAATGTTGGCCAACTGAAAAGTATGAACATGAAAAGTATGAGCATGTACAGCACTCAGTATTTAGTTGGGCCTCCTTTGGCCTGTATTACTGCAGCAATGCGGCGTGGCATGGAGTCGATCAGTCTGTGGCACTGCTCAGGTGTTATGATAGCCCAGGTTGCTCTAATAGTGGCTTTTAGCTCTTCTGAATTGTTGGGTCTGGTGTATTGCATCTTCTTCTTCACAATACCCCATAGATTTTCTATGGGGTTAAGGTCAGGAGAGTTTGCTGGCCAATTAAGAACAGGGATACCATGGTCCTTCAACCAGGTACTGGTAGCTTTGGCACTGTGTGCAGGTGCCAAGTCCTGTTGGAAAATGAAATCTGCATCTCCAAAAAGTTGGTCAGCTGCAGGAAGCATGAAGTGCTCTAAAACTTCCTGGTATGTGGCTGCGTTGACCCTGGACCTCAGAAAACACAATGGACCAACACCAGCAGATGACATGGCACCCCAAACCATCACTGACTGTGGAAACTTTACACTGGACTTCAAGCAACGTGGATGAAGTGCCTCTCTTCTTTTCCTCCAGACTCTGGGACCTTGATTTCCAAAGGAAATGCAAAATTTACTTTCATCAGAGAACATGACTTTGGACCACTCACCAGCAGTCCAGTCCTGTTTCTCTTTAGACGCTTCTGACGCTGTCTGTGGTTCAAGAGTGGCTTGACACAAGGAATGCGACAGCAGAAACCCATGTCTTTCATACGTCTGTGTGTGGTGGTTCTTGAAGCACTCACTCCAGCTGCAGTCCACTCTTTGTGAATCTCCCCCACATTTTTGAATGGGTTTTGTTTCACAATCCTCTCCAGGGTGCGGTTATCTCTCTTGCTTGTACACTTTTTTCGACCACATCTTTTCCTTCCCTTCGCCTCTCTATTAATGTGCTTGGACACTGAGCTCTGTGAACAGCCAGCCTCTTTAGCGATGACCTTTTGTGTCTTGCCCTCCTTGTGCAAGGTGTCGATGGTCGTCTTTTGGACAACTGTCAAGTCAGCAGTCTTCCCCATGATTGTGTAGCCTATAGAACTAGACTGAAAGACCATTTAAAGGCTTTTGCAGGTGGTTTGAGTTAATTAGCTGATTAGAGTGTGGCACCAGGGGCCATCAATTTTGAACCTTTTCACAATATTCTAATTTTCTGATATGATGAATTTGAGATTTTCATTTGTTGTCATTTGTAATCATCAAAATTAAACAAAATAAACATCTGAAATATATGAGTTTGTATGTAATGTATGAATATAATATACAAGTTTCACTTTTTAAATGGAATTACTGAAATCAATCTACTTTTTCATGATATTCTAATTTTATGACCAGCACCTGTAGAATAAGAAAGAACAAAAGCAGTCTCTTATTTCAAGTGCATATTGTCTAATTCTCTTATTTTAAGGGTAAAAATGCTCATTCCATTGGCAGATCATCTTATTTTTCATACTCTAAAGGTAAATACACTTGTTTTAAGAATTTTTTACTCATTTTCAGAATGTTCTTGCAGTGTAAAGTCTCTATTCTCTACACCAGAATGATTTTCAATGTAGAGAATATTTTTCTTAGGTTTCTAAGAACTCTACAAAGTGGAGTGGAAGCAGAATGATACTGGAAAGCTGTTGGTGGGACACGCTCTCATTATTTGGAGGAATACATACACTGTTGACTGAGTGTGCCATAGTTATATATACTATGAAAACAGGAATTAAAATCACTAATTTAAATCAGCAAAACGACATTGCACTATGATAAGAATATAGTTTTTAGGAATAAATTTTATTGATCACGCATTAGAGAAATTCACTCTCTGCATTTAACCCATCCCCTTAGGGAGCAGTGGGCTGCCATTGTGCAACACCACAAGTGTGTAGGGTCTTGCTCAGGCACCCACATGTGGGGTTCAACCGGGCACTTGCAACCTCCTCAGACCACAAGCACACTGCTCTAACCCAGTAGGCCAACACTCCCCCTACCCTATGACCCCTACAGAGCTGTTCATGAAAAAAAAAAACTAATTCAAAGTTTGTTGAAGCAGAGGAAGAAGGAAACCATTAGTGGCGACAGTATAAGTGAATATGGAAAATGCATAAACAAACATCGAGCATCTGATTACACAAATAACATCTGGTAATAATATAAGCTCGTAAAAGGATGAAAATAGATTGGAAAGGTGTCAAACTTTAAATAATGTTTTGTAGTTCCACATTGAATAGTGTGATAACCACACTTGACTTAATAGAAATCAAAATGTGCTGAAGAATCACAGTCAAGGCCTTCATTAACTTCTCTCATCATGATTGGCTCACTATTTTAATAGGTACCCACTGAATTTACAACACCTAACAAACCAACTTAATATGAAAATTGAGAGGAACATTCACAAGGCACTTCACATTTTATGAATCATTTTAAGAGTTCGTAACAGAAGTTACATGATTAACGATTCTCCTGCGGACAATAAAATGGGAGCTTCGTCAAACGACAAAACCTAACATTTATTTTCTAAATGCGAGGCAGATATTATGCAAGATGGTAGCCGAAAGACAAATGGTAGCCTTTTTGAGAAGCAGCATCTGATTTGTTTTGTCAAAGGTACACTGCCCTGCAGCTATGGAAAACCAGGGATGTAGCTGGAACCAATTTGGCATTCCAGTAACAGTCCTGCAAATGGAAGGGATAACAAAACAACATATTTATCTGCTGCCGGAGGAAGTTTATGAGCAGGTGTAAAATAGCAGCCGTTTTTGCTTCCGCGATGCAAGAATGGAGAAGGAAAAGGAAGGAGGAGGGAGAAGGGAGGGGGAGGAGGGACACCTTGAACAGACTGGCTCCACAGAGCTGTGTTAACTCACTCCTGCCAGGAAAACAATCCAGACGGTCCTCATTAGAAGCTGGAGTTTCATTACCCCGACTGTGGAAGTTCTCTAATGAACCCTCGGCGAGAGAACGCATCCTGCTTCCCCATTTCAGTTCAGACCTACAAGGTGACATGCCCCTTAAGCAAACGGAGCTGTTCGATTGAACAGTCCAGCAGTAAAACCATGAAAGTCCTTTAATGCACAGACAGATGGAGGGTCAAATGAGGCTTTGGTGGAAATTATGATGAGATTACTGACAAAAATGAAAATAAAATAGGGCCTGAAGTGGGGAATTGGATGCAACTCCTCATGTCTGCCTTTATGTCTCAGCTTGACGATATAGTCTGACTGCAGTAAATGTTGTAATGGGAGCCAGATGGTATATTGTTAATCATTAGAGCCACAGAGCTAAACTATTTACAGCAGAAAAATTAAGAACCGGCTGAAGAGGCTGTACTGAATCAATTTAACTATATTAATGAAACAATAAGATTTAAAACTTGTGAAGAAAAAGAACGGGTAGAATAACAAACAAAAAGAAAACCCTCTTTAATGTTAAAAACAAAAGTCTCCCCAATATTTATAGCTTCTACAGTATTTATTAGTGTCTTTTAGGCTTATCAATAACCCATGCACTTGGACTCATTTTTAAAACCAAAGAGTTCCTCAATATTAAGAGGATTCGCCTTATAGACCAGCGTAGGTACCAGATCTGCTCGGGTGGTCAAATCCGCTAGGACCAGTGATGTTAAACTACACGCTTGGCTGAATATTGCCACTGTGACGTAAAACATTGTGGTTGCCCTGACAACAATAATAATGCAGCATTCGTGTGAGTCGCGAGCATCTGTAGTGTTAGTGTGTCTAATGAACAAAGAAGTTTTAACTGAGGATAACAAACCTGAAAAGATCTGTTTACCGTGAAATAAGTACCTACAAGTCCATGGTATAAAGGGAGATAGCTGTGTAGCGCTGTGACTGGCTGTGCTCAGCCAAATTAAGCTACACTACATAACTTTGTGTCAACAACCATCCATTTACTAAAAGTAGAATAACTGTTGTTTTCTTTGTCTAAAATCTCCACAAAGAAGTAATTTTTAAGACGTTTCATTTGTCATCCCCAATTCTCAGATCTTAATACAAAGAAGTAGGCTACGGGACTTTTTGTGTCACCTTGTTCAATGGCAGAGCTGTCTGTCTTAGAACGCAGCATTTCCTTCAAGACTGAGGATTGTTTTCCACCTTCGGCTACTTTTTGCTGCTAAAGGAAATGTTAAATAATAATTAATATAGGTAATAATAAGTTGAGAGCCCAGAAGAGATGTGATTCTTATGAAACAGATGCAATACAGTTCGTCTAAGTGGCGTTGCCAAAATGTGACATCATCAGCAGGGGCAGGGCCCCGAGCAGATCCAGTGGCTAAGCAGATACCAGGATGCGAATAATGATTAAGTAGAAGAAAAATTAAACACAGTTTAAGACAAATGTTAACAAATATCAAAATGGTATATAAATTTGCATTATTGTTACTATCAATTTAAAAGACACCTTTAATAGTCTAGAAATGTGTCATTTAAAATCAAGAAATGCATTTCGTCATGTGCGGCTCTGTATTTTTCAATCGCATTAAAAATTCTGTAAGAACATTTTAAGGTTGGATATTACAGGACAGAAAAAAAATCTAAATCTCCAGATATATTCAAAAGGCCCTGTAAATAAAAGAAAGCCCTTCATATAAGCTACTTTATTCATTTAACAGGGTATTGTTTTTGTTTTTTTCAGTAGAAGGAGCTGCAAAACCTGTTTATCAACACAAGTGTCAAATGTTCAGACCATTGTTAAATTTGAAGTATAATTATGTAAAAAGGAGAGAACCTGTGGCTCAGGATGACTGACAGGGACAGGCTCTATGGCAGCTGAAAAAATGTTGTGTGCCCGCCTTTGGCAAGCAAATGCACACATAAATAAACATAGATAAAAGCTTTTGTCAACATAAAAATATCCTCTGCATTCATACCCTGGTAAAAGAAACCCAATCCCTCCACAGCGACAGTGCCATGTGGAAAGACTCAACTCTAGCTCAAAATCATGTTTCCTTTCTTAGCCTACAGCCCATCCTGCTTGTCCACAATGCAGGGCATGAGTAAGCTTAATGTCCAAACCAAAGGAGGAACAAATTAGAGCCATCTGTAAAACTGCAAATGTGCTCCTAATGATTTTAGGCTGAATGAAACAAGAAGACACAAATCAAGTTGCTCTGAAAAGTAAAGTTTATGGAAGAGGAACAATCCTAAGTTAAACAAACCATGTAAGCTATACACTAGTTAGATTCACCAACAGATGTGGACAAGGGGTTATCTGACATTCAAGAGAGGCATCACTCAGCGCACCCACGAGCAAATCCTCTATAAATCTGTCCCCTGAATGTCAAACATTTCCAACAGTGATTCATTTCATCCTCTGCTGACGTCAACCTTATTTCCCAAAGAAGCAATGTCAAACAATAAGTTCCCAGTGTCCCAACATTAAATGACACATCTCGCATGATTTATCCTGCATTTCGAGAAAACATAAGCAAAATTGTTGGTTTGTGTTTTATCAGGGAAAAAGAGACCACACCAGTTAACAGGACCGTGTACTATACAGCCTGTGAAACTGAATCTGGAACAATTGAGGCCAAAACTCAATTAGAAGATCTTGATCTCATCAAAGAGGATAAAAAGGAGGGAAAGAAACCAATGGACAGATGGAAAAGAAGAAAAAAAAAACATGGATGGCTAGACGGATGGATGGATGGATGGATGGATGGATGGATGGATGGATGGATGGATGGATGGATGGATGGATGGATGGATGGATGGATGGATGGATGGATGGATGGATGGATGGATGGATGGATGGATGGATGGATGAATGGAAAATAAGAAGGAAACATGGATGGATGGATGGATGGATGGATGGACGGACGGATGGATGGAAAGGAAGACAAAACAGGGTAGGTGGACGGACAGACTGATCTATGGATGAAAAGAACGAAGAAAAAAAGAAAAAAGGGGTTGAAGTGGATGAATGGAGATAAGAATACACAAACAGACGGATAAACAGATGGAGGGATCGAAGGATACAGAAAAGATGAAAAAACTAATAGATCCAACTTCTACACAGTGGAACAGAAAACATTTTTAAAACATTTAATCTCCAATGTGCTGAAAAGTTTACCTTTACCTCACAGGAAAAAATTTCTGAAGTCACAGACAGACAATAAAAGGAAACACAGAGGGACTACACACACAGTCTGACCCCACCTATTAATCTGTGCTAACCTTCTGCAAACTATGGTCTGGTGCATCCCATGTTTAAGGCTCTGTGTCTTTTTGAGGTGCAGGGAAGAGAAACTGATGGAATCTCAATGTTAGGAAGTGATAGCGTTATTTTTATGACTAAGAAGAGATCATCCGGATTAAGCAGAATGAAGAGTATCAGAGTTTGACAAATCTGAAATGCAGAGTTAAAGAAAAGAAACTGACCATCACCAAGCATGCCGAGGTAATTCTTGGTATGCTTAGTGAAGGTAAAAACTGTTGAAAAAAAGGAAAAAGTGATGACTTCAGGAGGAAGAATGAAGGAATTTCCAACATGTACAAATGTGTTTGCAAAGGTTAACATAGAAACTACTCAGTTTTCTAAGCTTTATCTATTATAGTACATCTTCTGAAGACGTGATGACCAAAAAAGAAAAAAAAACATAGAAAGCAATTACGCGGGCATCAGAAAGTGCTAATGATATACTTAATCCTTTTTTCTTTTATTTGTCGGGGGGGAGGGAATTAACTAAATTCACGTCTAGGGTTTGTCAGCTGTGCACAGCTGGGCTCTCACGATCACCAATCCTTGGTTACAATCCATAAAGTCTTTAATTTCACCTAATTAGCTAAGTAATCTGGCTCATTTACCACTGCTTTTTCCTGACTAAGGTCTTCTTACCTGCCATCTGCTGCTCTGAATAAAGACAAGGAACATTTCTCCAGGCTGATACATTGGCTTATCTGTTGCATTTATTGAATATCTGTACACAGCTCTAATAAAAAGGCACAAATGAGAAGTTACCTGACCTTAAACAAGGCTGGATCTCTTTTCCTGTTCTTTGAACGCTAAGTCAATATTTGAGAAGATGTACAAGTTAGAGAAAAGAATCAGGCTCACACCCTGCTGGCTGTACAAAGAGACAAATTGCATCATCATTTACAGCTAATTAGAATGAGGAAGATTATTCTTGCTAACCAACAATGTAAACACAACCCTTTTTAAACAGATTTGATGCAGGTGGTGTTTGTTTTTCCAGTTGCAGGTAGGACTTATAAAAAGTACAAATTAATGAATAAAAATTTTTATTTGGTTCTATGGCAAATTCAAATTGTCTTTTTTGCAAATCAAGTTAAATAGTCACACTAAAAAATAATCTCATATATTAGTAGTTAGTGTTTTGAGAGTGTCACAAGAATATATTCAATTAGCAGGAATAGAAATGAGCAGTAAAACAAAAAAGACAAATCTTTTCATTTTCTAATCCTTGATGTTCAGAACGTTTAAGTCCAGCTCGTTTAGTTACAGTGGGTACTGGTTGGAAATGGACGGTTTCCTGCGTGATTCCTGTGTGATTCCCACGTGAATCACGATGTATTTCCTGAGGCCAGTTTTTTTATTTCAAAAAGAACTGCAATGTACCCGGACAACCACCAGGTGGCGCTTGGGACCTCTGCCGTGCTGAGGGTGACGTTTGTGGGCCTGCAGTCAACTGAAAAGCAGGTTTATTGGGGATCTTGGTGTGATACTGTGCTATTTTATTTTGTTTTTGATTAAAATAAAGTTAATGAATTAATTTAACATAGTGAAATTAAAATCATATCCAAAGTTGATTCCTCATTAAGATAAGCCAAAGTTATTCAAAAGGGTATGTAAGAAAATATATTTTCTTTAGTTTTGTAAAATATAAGTGCCGTTGAAAGCTTTGTTTTTGTGTGTTACACTGTTTTTGTGTGTTACTTTCTTGCCGTGCAATACGTGACACCCCTCCCAGTCTGGTCAAGTAGCAGACTGGGAGGGGTGTAATGTGTTGCAAGCTTATAGTGTAGGGGTTAAGCTCAGTGGTCTGTGATTCAACAGATTGCGGGTTCAATCCCAACTGTGGCAGAGTTGCCTTAAATGTTTTTTTTTATTGCTTTTTTATAAAGTAATGAAAGTTAGAATGTAAAGTAATGAAACCAGGTTTTCTATTTTTGAAACAACAATTGGAGTTATTCGTTGGACATTCACGCATGAGTCTCCCATGTAGGCTATAAAAAGAGGAGCTGAACAGCTCCTTTAGTCAGAGACTTACAGTAGACACCCTGTCTGTAAGAAGGAGCGCTACCGCAGGTCATTCGTTCCTGCTGCCACCAGACTCTATAATAATGCACTATATCAACAATAACTACTGTAAAAACCACTGTGGAGCTACATTATAGTTTTGTATTTATTGATGGTGAACAATATGCTGTGCAATATGTTGAATGTGCAATATTTCTCCTCCTGTATATAAGCCATCCGTATTGCACATATCGTTATTTCTTTTTTTTATTTCCTATTTTTGTTTTGTTTTTCATTGTGTGCGATACATGTACACATGCACCTTAATCCTATTTATCTTGATATACTGTATATATATTGCTTATTCTTAATGCACCTTTTTCCTCCCTGTTTGCACCTTCTGTAACTTCTACGCCAATATGTGACGAGTGAATTTCTCTGCTGTGAGATCAATAAAGCTCATCTAATCACATCTAATCCAATCTAAATAAATAAATAAATATATACATGTTCAATAAATAAATAAGCATTCAATTAATTACCCCCAATAAATGGTGAAATGATATGTTCTCATAATAAATCATTTATTAAAAAAATGCTGTTATGTTCCTTTTTTGTAAAATTGCTTTTAAAATGCTTAACTATTTTTATTCTTTTATTTTCTTTCAAAAAATCACTAGATTTTAAAAACACTCATAGTTTTTGAAAGGTATTATATATATATATATAGAAACTAAAACGCTCGGATCTTTCTGTCATTTTGTGTGCGTGTGAAGCATCTGCAATGTTTTCGTTAAATATTCAAATAAATAAGATGGACTTTAAACTAACAGACACGTTTGGATTTTTGCCAATTATTTTTTTTATTTCATTTTAAAAACGAAGGAAATGGAAATGGGGTTTTTATGTCAGGATCTTGGCGCTGATGGTTTGGTTTTTTCCTCTGCCCCTGCTCCCTGTCTAATTGGTTCTGCGGTTCTAAGTTGTGTGTTTGCCTCCCATCAGCGCCAGGTTATTTGTGTGTTTTGGTGAGACGTTTCCTAGCTTTATTTAGTCTCTCTGCTTCCCTAATTATGACCAGTTTTCTGTCCTGTGGATCAGCTGCGTCTGCTGCTCGACCTCTAGAAACTCTGGGGGCGTGGCCGCCGCAACTGCTGGTCAAATCTCCCTTCTGGATTCTGCTGAGTTTCTCCGCGAATGAACTGAACTTTGAATCAAGTCAGTGATTTTGCTCCAAGTCGCATTCAGCTCCACATCCAGTCTCTGGCCTGTATTCTCCTATCCATGCAGAGATCAGCCCCGCAGCAGATGAGCAGCCCCGCGCGCCTGTTTTGATTAATAAACGCTTTGAACTTTCCCACTGCCTGTCTCGCCTAGAATTTTGGGTCCAATATTCTGAGATCATTACAGAATAACCTGGCAGTGGCGAAATGATGTGGATCAAAGTATTTCCCGGCTAGAATCAGGCATGCAGGAGATTCTTGATTATTAATCAGGCTGCTCCAGCTGCCCCGCCCCTGACAGCTGCCGCGCCGTCGTCTGCTAGGCTACTGATAGTCCAGCTTCTCTTGAACCGCGTCTGTCCCCTCCTGAAGCGTTTAAAGGGGACCCTGATCAATGCAGAGCCTTCCTGACTCGGTGCGAAATTCATTTTGAATTACAGCCCTCTGCGTTTCCTTCTGATCGAGCCAAGGTGGCCTATGTAATCTCTCTGTTAGCGGGAAAGGCCAAATTATGGGGAACATCCGAGTGGTTGAATAATCCTGAACTCTGCAGCTCTTATAATAATTTTTCTTTGGAAGTAATCAGAGTTTTTTGCCCAGTATTCTCCTATCCCTGCAGAGATCTGCCCCGCAGCAGACGAGCAGCCCTGCTCACCTGTTAGTGTTTAATAAACGTTTTAAACTTTCCCACTGCCTGTCTCGCCTCGAATTCTGGGTCCAATATTCTGACATCATTACATTTTTACAGGTTTGCTTAAAAAGATTTATATAGTAGCCCATAATATAATAGTGAAACATAAAGTCAGGAAAATGTCTCATAGAAAATGTTTTTTATTTGCATTTCAAATCAATATATTACTGATAGCAAATGACATGTATCTCTTGGCCCTGGGAATATTACATGCCAGTCGCTGCTCCATTCAAGGCTATGACCTCATCGTTGTCTTGGAAAAACCGATGTGTAGACATTTACCCTCTTGTTCTCTGACAATAGAGTTCAAGCACCGCTATAGTAGTAGCGGCCTTCCTGCATTAAGTGGTTTGCTTAATTAATTGGTGATGTTTAGAACAGGATGATATAGAGGAACCCATTATATCCAGATTACGTTCTGGTCATACGTGGTTAAATAGTAGCCTACATGATTTAAAATGGGAATAAACCGGATTAGCTCACTGATTTGCGCGTTGATCACATAACTATGTTCTTCTCTCCAAAACACACAGCTGCACCGCAGGCTTTGGAAGAAAAATCCAATCCATCACGGCAGGGCGGTGCTGATCCCCGCAATATTAACCCTTTATTTCGTATTGATGATTAAAAGTATTTATAACTATATTATTTTACAGTACAGTACAGTAGTTAACATTTATACCGTACTTTTATTTGTTAAACAAATGCTTGGGCCTGTATAAAGTTTTTATTCCCTGATTTCAATGTTGTAAGGAGTATTTCATCGTATGATAACTCTAAAAAAAAAAAAAAAAGGTTTCTACTTCACGTATTTCACCTATCGCTGGTTCTTTTTGGAACGTAACCTCCGCGATAAACGAGGGTTCACTGTATTTAAAATGGAAATACTCCGGATTAGCTCACTGACTTTTGGGTGGGTCACAACCATCCCTGACAACAGTTTAGAAACCATACCATACCATACCAACTTTATTTATGAAGCACTTTATACACCGAACAGGACCAAAGTGCTGTACACAATCATAAAATACAATAAAATTATAAAATAGAGAAAAAAACGAGTGTAAAATACATATTAGTATACAAAAAGAATAAAACAAAGTAAAACGTCTCAAATTGTGTCAAAAGCCAAGGAAAAAAGATGAGTCTTAAGAAGGGACTTAAAAGCAGTAAGAGAAGAGGCCTGTCTTATGCTCAGAGGCAGATCGTTCCACAGCTTAGGAGCTGCCACAGAAAAAGCACGGTCTCCTCTGAGCTTGCATTTCGTCTTTGGGACCCTCAGAAGCAACTGATCAGCTGACCTGAGGGAACGGGAGGGTGTATAAGAATGTAACAGCTCAGACAGATAAGAAGGAGCAAGGCCATTAAGAATTTTAAAAACAAATAAAAGAATTTTAAAATTAATCCTAAAATGTACTGGCAGCCAGTGTAAGGAAGCTAAAACAGGGGAAATGTGGTCGAATTTTTGTGTACCTGTTAAAAGACGTGCAGCAGCATTTTGAACCCTCTGAAGATGAGAAATATACAAGTCGCTGACCCCTGTATAAAGTGAGTTACAGTAATCCAGCCGTGTCGTCACAAATGCATGGATCACTGTTTCGAAATGCTGTCTGGAAAGAATGGGTTTTACTTTTGCTAGCTGCCTTAAGTGGAAAAAGCTGGACTTTATAACGGCTCTGATGTGCGCTTCCATTTTAAGACCAGCATCCATCTTAACCCCTAAATTTGTAATAACCGGCTTAACGTACTGAGCCAAGGAGCCAAGACTAGTCACGGAATCAGCAGTGGATCTGCCAAAGATCATTACGTCCGTCTTGTCGTCATTGAGTTTTAAAAATTTAGGGCCACCCAGGCCTTCACATCTTCAAGACATAAAAACAGAGACCGAAGAGAGGTGGAGTTTACATTCTTTAGTGGTAAGTATATCTGTGTGTCATCTGCATAGCAGTGAAAGGCAATCCCATGTTTTCTTAAAATAGAGCCGAGCGGAAGAAGGTAAAGTGAGAAAAGGAGCGGGCCTAGAACTGAGCCCTGTGGGACACCACACGACAGTGGAGCAGAGGGGGACCTATGGCCATCAAGACAGACACAAAAAGTACGTTCAGCCAAATATGATATAAACCAATCTAGAGCTATGTGACCGACGCCCACCCACTGTTCCAGACGGGAAAGTAAAATGACATGATCAACTGTGTCAAACGCCGCTATTCATCGTGGCAGCAAGCAGCATTCTTGCATAATGTGCCCAAAAAGCCTGGGGGGTTGGGCCTTTCCTGCTTGTTGTAAGGCATCATAGCGTCCTTTTCCAGATCAAACTGAAAATTTTACCAGCTAGATGATAATAAAAATAACAAAAATAGTATAACAATACGCCTATTATTATCAGAGTAAGATATTGAGGCTGTAGAATGATAATCCCTATGGACTAATGAAATTCCTTGGAAAGGTGGAGTGCACATCAGCTGATCTAAATAAAAGAAAGATGTCATAAAGTCAAACAGCATAATAGGCTACTATCCGTAATGTATATAAATAAGTTAAAGAAGTTATTGTACAATTTCTGATATCATAGGCCATCAAGTGATAAAAAAAAAAAAGAAAAACATTTAAGGCAACATTAATAACTTGACCACAGCTGGGACCGAACCCTTAACCTTTGGAATTGCAGACCATTCACCCTATCCTCTACGCTAAATCTGGGGAACAATAATGTTCTCAGCTTGCAACAACTCATACCCCTCCCAGTCTGCTCATTCACCTATCTAATCTGACTCATGGGACGCCGAAATGGACTCAGACTGCCACCTAGTGGCTATAGTAGTCACATGTTTTTCACACAATATGTGAAACACGCGGAGCGTGAGTGAAGTGTCCATTTCCAACCAGCGCCCACTGTAGCAGGACTGATCCATCTATTCCATTGTGCTTCTTAAAAGCCTTTTGTTTCTCTACAGCATTAATCTCAAACATCCCATTACACAAACTTATTCAAATAATCTTCTTAATAAATCTATATCAAACTATCTGTCTTACTTCAAACAAATCTGCCAAATTGTATTACACAGCCCTACCCTGCTGATAGCAGAGGCTCTGAGTTACTTATGATTACATCATAACCTAATATTTAAAGCCGATAGACTATAATAAATCTGGGTTTTATCCATTTAAATATGTTCAAAATCTACATTTATTCACCCCATCAGAATCAAAGTTGGAACAAAGGGGCAGCAAAGAAAAATACCAGATTCATATTCATGTTTTTTTTTTGGGGGGGACAAACATGGATATCTGGATATCAAATATATATATATATATATATATATATATATATATATATATATATATATATATATATATATATATATATGTTAAAAGTCGGTCTGTTTCTTTAGTACCACATTACCCATGATGCATCTGTTCATCTTGTAGTTCTAATTTTACGTAGCTGAATAAGTTGTGTTTTCCATGCTTCTGGGTGGTTCGGTGGCACAAAATAGCATCCACCATTAATCCTACTTCAATCCAGTGTGTATGAAACCTGTGTGCGTTCTTTACGATGTAAGTATACATTTTAAGTCCGATATTGTGTTTTTTCTGTCAGTTATTAACCCAGGAGGTTAAATTGTTCTTTAGTTTCTCTGGTTACTGACAATGCAAGAATATACTTATAATAACTCAAGTTCTTTGTTACACTTTGCTAGATATATTTCCATTTTATTAGTAAATGAGGGCGTCGCCATTTATTTCATATTTTCCGACAGTTTTGTCAGTTAAATGCTTATTACGTTTGATCAATAATGCATGTGTGATGTGATGGCGACCTCCAGTGGATTTATTTGGTATTACAAGCCAATTTCATCCTTCATCTATATGCACATGTTTTGCCTTCATAGCTATAAATATGCATATTTATTGTTTATTCTGTTTCAGATAACCACACATCCATATACATATCCCTAAGAAAAGCAAATATAAACCTCATCATCTGTACCATCATCTCCAATGTACCTGCTTCTATTCCATTAATAAACCTTTTGAGCTGCACCGATGGAGTTGACATATTCCTTCTGACCGAGGAAGATTCAACTGATGAGATATCTGGAACTAGTGCATCTAAACGCACACAGTCTTCTACAAGTGGTCCTTCGAGCCGGATCTCATTGGTCGAATCAACAACATGACATCTTCACACGACAACATTCCTCAGGAGAAAAGTCATGAGCATAGTCCCCGTCCACGCAGGAGCAGGAAGCTTCCGGGACATCTGGCAGAGTATGAGCATGACCTACCTGATCCGGAGGAGTCAGGGTCATCAACAAGCAGCAGCTCAGAAGAATCTTATAAGGATAAGACAAGAAGATGGGACAAGATGGAGGCAGTATGGGGCAGTGTTTTAGAAGCAATGAATGAGATGCAAGTTACCATGAAGGAGACCAGTGGTGCATTAACCAAGCGTGTGGAGCAACTAGAGCGAACATGTAGGTCATGCAGCCCTCTCGTGCCCCACAGTCATGTTCAACAACATAATAGAGCAGAATCCCTTCCTGCATTCCTACCAAAGTCTAGCAGTGTGGATATACACAGCAGTCATACCAGGGATCAGTTGAACATCCTGGCACCAGCAAGGCAGGACAACAGAACACCTGTGAACCTACTAAGACCAGTAGAACCTGCTGCATCCTTATCATCGCTAAAGGCAAGCCCCACGGTACAGACAGCACCATGGCCAGTTCCACAGCCAGATGTAGTTGAAGCACCTCAGCATACGTTTCAGCCACCACCTATGTCCCAGCCTCGGATAGACACGGCCTTCCAGCCAGTAGGTCAGTCAGCATCGTTACCAGCTCCGCCTCCTAGAGTGAGACATGTGATACAGCCTGCTCTACAACCTGACATCCAAGTATCACAATCTAAGCAGCTTGGGAAGCTCGAACCACATCACGCTCAGTCTTTATTCAGTCAGAGATACCAACATCTGCAGTTACCAAGCGGAACCAGCCAGGTGTACTCTGGAGCATCATACAACCTTGCTGCGGCCTCTGCTACACCTTTGTATCAGCAACCACAGGGAGCGGCAGCACAGCAGAACTATAGCCAGCAATATGCTGCTCCACCTACTGATTTTCCCAGCCATTACTCTGCGGCCTATCCAACACCTCCAGGTGCATATCAGACAACAGCCCCACTACGTTTGACGGAAGAAGTCAACCAGCCAAACCTGATGGAGATGATTGTGGCATCATCATACGGCATCCCAAAGCCTAGATTGGTCACATTCAAATCAGGCCGAGAGAGTGAATTTGCACTTCTGAAGAAAGGATTGGACAGCCTGCTAGGGCCTCATGCACACCTCACTGAGGAATATAAATATCACATCCTGTTGGATCATTTAGAGCATCCATGTGCTCTACAAGTTGCTAGGCGCTATATTCATGACCGCACTCCCTACACTAGTGCAATTCGAGCCTTAGAACAGAGATATGGACAGCCTCGACAGTTAATCCAGAGTGAACTCAGTGCTATCCTTAACTGCTCTCCTGTTAAGGTTGGTGACCCTCAAGCCTTTGAAGATTTCTCCCTGGCAGTGTCTAGCCTTGTAGGTTTCCTTAGTACTATGGATGATGTAGCAGCCAGTGAGCTCCATTGTGGTTCACATGTACAGGTGCTGGTCATAAAATTAGAATATCATGAAAAAGTAGATTGATTTCAGTAATTCCATTTAAAAAGTGAAACTTGTATATTATATTCATACATTACATACAAACTCATATATTTCAGATGTTTATTTTGTTTAATTTTGATGATTACAAATGACAACAAATGAAAATCTCAAATTCATCATATCAGAAAATTAGAATATTACTGAAGACCAATAAAAACAAAGGATTTATAGAAATGTTGGCCAACTGAAAAGTATGAACATGAAAAGTATGAGCATGTACAGCACTCAGTATTTAGTTGGGCCTCCTTTGGCCTGTATTACTGCAGCAATGCGGCGTGGCATGGAGTCGATCAGTCTGTGGCACTGCTCAGGTGTTATGATAGCCCAGGTTGCTCTAATAGTGGCTTTTAGCTCTTCTGAATTGTTGGGTCTGGTGTATTGCATCTTCTTCTTCACAATACCCCATAGATTTTCTATGGGGTTAAGGTCAGGAGAGTTTGCTGGCCAATTAAGAACAGGGATACCATGGTCCTTCAACCAGGTACTGGTAGCTTTGGCACTGTGCAGGTGCCAAGTCCTGTTGGAAAATGAAATCTGCATCTCCAAACAGTTGGTCAGCTGCAGGAAGCATGAAGTGCTCTAAAACTTCCTGGTATGTGGCTGCGTTGACCCTGGACCTCAGAAAACACAATGGACCAACACCAGCAGATGACATGGCACCCCAAACCATCACTGACTGTGGAAACTTTACACTGGACTTCAAGCAACGTGGATGAAGTGCCTCTCTTCTTTTCCTCCAGACTCTGGGACCTTGATTTCCAAAGGAAATGCAAAATTTACTTTCATCAGAGAACATGACTTTGGACCACTCACCAGCAGTCCAGTCCTGTTTCTCTTTAGCCCAGGCAAGACGCTTCTGACGCTGTCTGAGGTTCAAGAGTGGCTTGACACAAGGAATGCGACAGCAGAAACCCATGTCTTTCATACGTCTGTGTGTGGTGGTTCTTGAAGCACTCACTCCAGCTGCAGTCCACTCTTTGTGAATCTCCCCCACATTTTTGAATGGGTTTTGTTTCACAATCCTCTCCAGGGTGCGGTTATCTCTCTTGCTTGTACACTTTCTTCGACCACATCTTTTCCTTCCCTTCGCCTCTCTATTAATGTGCTTGGACACTGAGCTCTGTGATCAGCCAGCCTCTTTAGCGATGACCTTTTGTGTCTTGCCCTCCTTGTGCAAGGTGTCGATGGTCGTCTTTTGGACAACTGTCAAGTCAGCAGTCTTCCCCATGATTGTGTAGCCTATAGAACTAGACTGAAAGACCATTTAAAGGCTTTTGCAGGTGGTTTGAGTTAATTAGCTGATTAGAGTGTGGCACCAGGGGCCATCAATTTTGAACCTTTTCACAATATTCTAATTTTCTGATATGATGAATTTGAGATTTTCATTTGTTGTCATTTGTAATCATCAAAATTAAACAAAATAAACATCTGAAATATATGAGTTTGTATGTAATGTATGAATATAATATACAAGTTTCACTTTTTAAATGGAATTACTGAAATCAATCTACTTTTTCATGATATTCTAATTTTATGACCAGCACCTGTAGACAGGTTACTCACCAAACTCCCTCCTAGCTACAGAGACAGTTTCATTGAGTACTGTATCACGCGTGGCATTATACGCACTGGGAGCAGCCGCACATACAACATGTATGACCTGTCTGAATGGCTCGAACGCAAGTCCCAAGTTCTTCAGCTATCAAGGCAAGCCACTCAAACACAGTCATCAGACAGACCACGACCGGGGAGAAGTAACTCCATAGCATCTACAGGGTCCAAAGCACAGAGTAAGTCTGCATCCATATATTATGGCACAGATCCTTCTCAAATGCCAACAAAGACATATATCAAGGCAGAAGCTGTTAGTTCTTCTTCCCCTTCCAAGAAGAAACAAAAGTTTAAGCCATATTGCCCATACTGTGAAGGAACAGAACACTACCTCAGTGGCTGTGTAAACTTCAAGAAGCTGGACCTCACAGCTGTCGCCACATGGCTAAAGGATAATTCTAGATGCTGGCGCTGTGGCCGTAAACACACTCCGGAACAGTGCACTCTGAAGAAGCTGTGCACCACCTGTGGAGAACAGCACTTATTAGTGCTTCATGACCTGGTTGAGGCTAGAAGGCGGGACCCTAACATCCTAACAGTGAGTACCAGAAGAGTATTTCTGGATCCTGTCAGTCACTCTGGTCGTGTAATGCTCAAGGTGGTGCCCATTCAGTTACACCATCAGAAGAAATCTTTAGACACGTTTGCTCTCCTTGATGACGGCTCAGAGAAGACAGTCATACTCCCAGCTGCAGTTAAGTTATTAGGCTTATGCCCAGAGGAGGAAACTCTATCTCTGCGCACCATCCGTCAAGATGTGATCCAGATAAAGGGGGGCTACGTCTCATTCCAGGTATCCCCGAAGGCCCAACCAAAGCGACGTTATAAAATAGCACATGCCTTTACTGCTGAACAGCTCAGCCTAGCTGAACAGTCGTGTCCAGTGGAGCTCCTGAAGGAGAAGTATTACCACTTACAGCCAGTGCAGCTGGAGGGATTCAATCAGATACAGCCTCTAGTGTTAATTGGTTCAGATAATGCTCACCTTATAACTCCTGTTCGTCCAGTCAGGCATGGCCCCGCCCATGCTCCTGTAGCTGTTTGCACCAAGCTAGGGTGGGCCATCCAAGGTCCAAGCAGTAGTATGCCTACACAGCAGGGAGACTTGCACTGCCTAAACATATCATGCCTTTCTCCTGCTGAGGCCCTGCGTCAGGATGTTCAACGTCTGTGGCAACTGGACGCTCCCATATATAGATCTGAGAAGGAGGTTACACGCTCAAAGGAGGACAGAGAAGCTATAGCCATGTTGGAGGCTAAGACAATCAGGGTTCCTGTAGATGGTGTGGAGAGATACGCCACTCCTCTGCTGAGGAAGAAAGATTTCCCTCAGATGTATGTCCCTCCAGAAGTAGTTAAAGGCCTGCTAAGGTCCACAGAGTGGAAGCTGATTAAACATCCAGACCTGGCCCGCACATACAACCAGGAGATTAAGAAGTTGGTTGATTCTGGTTATGTGGTGAAGTTGACTGCAGGAGAGATTAAAGGTTCTACTGAAACTTGGTATGTACCACACCATATGGTACATCATAACAACAAGGCTAGGGTGGTCTTTAACTGCTCTTTTGAGTTTCAGGGCACCATCCTCAACAATTACCTCCTGCCAGGCCCTCCTCTGGGGCCTACACTACTGGGTGTACTCCTCCGCTTCCATCAGTATCCTGTGGCAGTTAGTGGAGACATAAAGGCCATCTTTCACCAGATCCGCCTGCTCCCTGAAGACTGCCCCCTGCTACGGTTCTTGTGGAGAGATGGTGAAACAGAAAGGTTGCCAGATGTATATGAGTGGAGAGTCTTGCCCTTTGGGACAACGTGTAGCCCCTGCTGTGCTACGTTTGCTCTCCAGAGACATGTGAGGGAACATCAAGACACTCATAAAGACATCTATGAATCCGTCCATACAGCATTTTATGTGGACAACTGCCTGCAGTCCCTTTCTGACCCACAAGAGGCTAAGTTGCTTATCGACAGGATGAGAGAGTTGCTCCTCCAAGGTGGATTTGAGATAAGACAGTGGGCCAGCAACCTCCCTGAAGTGGTTGCCCATCTGCCCAGTACAGCCAGGTCAGAAAGCTGTGAACTGTGGTTAAATTTCAGTAGCCTTGATCCCCAGGAGTCAACATTGGGTCTCAGCTGGCACTGCCCAACTGATGTCCTGGGATACAAGCATCGCCCAGTGTCCTATACAACTGTCACACTGCGCAATATTTATAAGGTGCTAGCCAGTCAGTATGACCCTCTGGGTTATATCTGTCCTTACACCACAAGAGCAAAGCTCATTGTGCAGGCCCTGTGGAGTACAGAGAGAGGATGGGATGAGCCCATAGAAGGAAATCTGCTTCAGTTGTGGATTGAATGGGAGGAAGAACTGTCTCATCTCCAGCATATCGCCATCCCTCGCTGTTACAGCCCTCACAGCATCACGGTTACTACAAATGAGGTTCACATCTTCTGTGATGCCTCCGAGAGATCCTATGGAGCTGTTGCATATCTGAGAACCACAGAGCAACAGGCACACATCTCGACCTCCTTCATCATGGCACGCTCAAGAGTTACACCCCGCAAGCAGGTTTTGATTCCCAGACTGGAGCTGTGTGCTGCGTTGACCGGAGCCCAACTAGCTAAAGTGCTCCAAACTGAGCTTTCATTACCACTCCACTCCATATATCTATGGACGGATTCTACTACAGTGCTGCAGTGGATCCAGTCCAGTTCCTGCAGGTACAAAGTTTTTGTTGGGACTCGGATTTGTGAAATACAGGAGTTGACCTCCCCAGAGCAGTGGGAGTATGTGAACTCTGATGAAAATCCGGCTGATGACATCACAAGAGGGAAACTGCTGTCAGAGCTCACCATCTCCAGCCGCTGGTCACAGGGCCCACACTTTCTCACAAAGAGTCCTGACACCTGGCCGAAACCCCCAACAGAGTTTTTACATTGTGGCAGTGAAGAACTCAGAAAGACTGCTTTTTGTAGCTTTACATCTATATCTCAAAATCTACCAGATCCTGCACAGAGCAAATCATTAGAGGACCTGCTTCTGGCCACTCATCAATCTCTGCATGGGGCGGCTGCCACCTCCTTCACTGCTGCGGAGCGTCTGGAGGCGGAGAACAAGCTGCTTCACTCTGCACAGGAGGACAGCTTCCCAGAAGAGGTCAGAGCCCTCCAAGCCGGTGACTCTGTGCACCCAACCAGTCGTCTTAATGCTCTCTCCCCTGAATATGACAGCATCAGTGGACTGATCAGAGTTGGAGGACGCCTACGCCAAGCGATGGATGTAGATTTTGACAGCATCCATCCAGTTGTATTAGCTCCTGATCATCCTCTGACTCGACTCATCATAAAGCACTACGACGCTCAGCTATTTCACCCAGGTGCAGAGAGACTCTATGCTGAAATACGCCGCACATATTGGATCCTTAAAGGTCGACAGGCCATTAAGAAACACCAGTACCAGTGTGTGGACTGTAGGAGATGGCGTGCCTCACCTTCCACACCAAGGATGGCTGACCTTCCCTCAGCTCGCCTGAGAATCTACAAACCCCCATTCTGGTCTACAGGAGTAGATTGTTTTGGACCCTACCTAGTTAAGATTGGACGTCGAAGAGAGAAACGCTGGGGGATCATCTACAAAATGTCTGACTACTCGATGTGTTCACTTGGATCTCCTCCCTAGCCTCGACACCGACTCTTTCCTGATGTCTTTACGTAGGTTTGTTGCTCGCCGGGGGAAGCCGTACGAGCTGTGGTCTGACAGAGGCACCAATTTCAGGGGAGGACACAAAGAACTGCAGAGCGCCTTTGAAAACATGGCCCCAGTGTTGCAGCAACAGTTAGCCAAACAGACCATCAACTTCAACTTCAATCCGCCGCATGCTCCACACTTTGGGGGAGCCTGGGAAAGGGAAATCAGGTCAGTCAAATCAGCTTTACAAGTTGTCCTGAAACACCAAGTTGTGGCGGAGGAAGTGCTTCTAACAGCTCTCATAGAGGTTGAAGGCATCCTTAACTCTAAACCTCTCGGTTATGCCTCCTCTGACGTGGCTGATCCAGACCCCATCACACCAAATCTTCTGTTAATGGGGCGGCGTGATGCAGGACTACCGCAGGCAGTATATGGTTCTCATGATGCCCTGTCCAAGAGAAGATGGCAACACAGTCAGATCGTCAGCGATCATTTTTGGAAACGCTTTATCCAGAACTACCTCCCAGGACTTCAGTTACGACAGAAATGGAGGAAATCGACTGAAAATACTGCTGTGGGACAAATTGTGATGATCGTTGATTCCAACCTTCCCAGAGGACTGTGGCCCGTTGGGATCATCACGAAAGGTTTTTCCCCGGGAAGGATGGCGTTGTTCGAGCTGCTGGGTGAAGGTTTAAAGGACGTATCTCTCGCCCGGAACCAAATGGTAGAGTTCCTGAGGTACCTGAAGATTTGAATACTCCTTCAAAAATAGGGGGTTTGCATGGTGTATTTGTTGAAATACAAGGGGGGCTTTTAAAAAGCGTCTGTTTCTTTAGTACCACATTACCCAGATGATCCTTCATCTTGTAGTTCAATTTTAGTAGCTGAAAAAAGTTTGTTTTCCATTTTTCTGGGTGGTTCGTGGCACAAAATAGATCCCCATTAAACCCATTTCAATCCAGTGGTAGAAACCTGGGCGTTCTTTTCGATGTAAATATACATTTTAATCCGTATTGTGTTTTTTCTGTCAGTTTTTAACCCAGGGGGTTAAATTTTCTTTAGTTTTTGGGTTTCTGACAATGCAATAATATACTTTAATAACTCAATTCTTTGTTTTCACTTTGCTAGATATATTTCCATTTTATTAGTAAATGAGGGCATCGCCATTTATTTCATATTTTCCGACGGTTTTGTCAGTTAAATGCTTATTACGTTTGATCAATAATGCATGTGTGATGTGATGGCGTCCTCCAGTGGATTTATTTGGTATTACAAGCCAATTTCATCCTTCATCTATATGCACATGTTTTGCCTGCATAGCTATAAATATGCATATTTATTGTTTATTCTGTTTCAGATAACCACACATCCATATACATATCCCTAAGAAAAGCAAATATAAACCTCATCATCTGTACCATCATCTCCAATGTACCTGCTTCTATTCCATTAATAAACCTTTTGAGCTGCACCGATGGAGTTGACATATTCCTTCTGACCGAGGAAGATTCAACTGATGAGATATCTGGAACTAGTGCATCTAAACGCACACAGTCTTCTACAATATATATATATATATATATGGATATAAGGATATCTGCAGGAGGCGGAAAAAATGCAGGGGAGACCTGCAGCTGTATCAATACGTTAACTAATTGAAGGAGATGCAGTGTATGCATGAGTGGAAATTGTGTGGAAATAAAAAAAAAAACATTTTTTTTTATAAAATGTATAAAGTTTGGTTATGTAATTTTTTTTAGTTTTGGTTAAGTTGAAAAGTGTTGAAATTGAATACATTTTATGAAGCAAATGTGAAGTTATGATAGTGACAACATAAATCACTACAGAAAAAAGAACCCAAATTGTTCATTTCTTATGTGAAGCCCATGTACATACATTTTGAATCACTTGGATTTTCTATGTATAGCATGTGCTGACTAAGTGTTTTTTCAGTTATTATAATAATATTAGGATTACCGTGTTGCATTCAAAGTGGAAAAAAGCCTTAGAGGGTTATCTGAAAGTGTTTTGGTTAAGCTAAACATGCATGATATATACTGGTATGAGGGTAAATGATTGACAAGGTAAAACTACGTGACATTGCACCAGACTGATTAGGTTTCTGTCCCAGGGCATACAAGACAGCACAGTGGGGTGCAACATATACTTACTGACTTATATGGGAAATGTCATCTATAACTTGAAAACATGAAATCAAGACTATTGCATGAATAGGAATATCAACTCCCATTGCAGGTGCACTAAAATGCCCAATCTGATGTTTTATAGTCTCACTCTGGCTTTAATTTACTACTCTTAGACCACGAACAGTAAGAAAACTATCATTAAGCTCAATAACATGTAACCTTAAACAAATACTAAAGATCTGAAAATGAAAGCCTTATCCAAACCTGATTTACAATATCAGGTAAATTGCAGTCAGCTGTGTCAACACTGAAAGTTGCTCTGGGTGTTTCACTGTCTGTAGCCACCTGTTCCCATTCAATGTCCAGCCAACATGTTAGATGGGCTTTTAATTTGACTATTTTATTTGGCCCAAATTTAATGAATAAATATGCTTTGATCTAAAACATTGTATCATAGCAACCATTAGCGTTTGACTATATATTTTGTGCTGCAAGTATAACAGAATATCTGATCTTATAGTGCATTTTGTACTGAATTATAATAAGTCTCCATTTATAGACGGGTAACAAAGAGTTTATAGATATGGTTTTATTTAGGTAGAGAATTTAGTAATCATCCATTATTATATATTATGCATTGTTAAGACTAGTGAGCAGTTTCTTCAAAAAGTGAAGAAAACTGCTCAACTATGAGTGCAATTATGGCCTGAGCATAAAATCTGTTTTTGAGTCCGTTGGTCTAAAGACAAGTGTTTAAAAACAGATGTCTACCATGATGAGAATGGTGTAGGAGAATGTTTTGTGTCCTTATTAGGCAGTAGCAGCTTGGGCTTTCTAGGGAGATTACAGGAGAAGTTGTGATCCACTCCACTGTTCTGCTTAACCCTTTTTGCAGGCAAAAACTGTTTTTTCCTGCTCAACCCATCTTCCAATCAGTTTTTACCAACTTCCCTCTCCTTGCTGCAGCAAAGCATCCCAAAGCAAGCAGCTACAAAAACTATATTTCACAATAGAGTCTCTCATCAGAGTAGTAAATCTCTGTAGCTCCTCCAGAGTTACCATGGCTACATCTTTGATTAATGCTAATCTTGCATGACCTGAAGGTTTGGACTGACAGTCAAGGCTCTGTAACATGGGGATATTGTTTTCTGGCATAAACCTCCTTTAAACTTCTCCAAAACTGACTAACCTGTCCGCTCTGTTCATCGTTTTCATGATGTTATTTATAAGCAAATATTATTTAACAAATCTCTGAGGTCTCAACGGACAAGCTGGATTTATACTTTCTGGTAGATCAAATAATTCAAATCTGGGCTCCATTAGTTGACGAATTGTGTCAAGTAATGGTTGCCAGCTGAAAATTGCTATTTATTTTGGTGTTTCAGAGTAAAAAAGGGTTCAAATAGTGTAAATTGTACATCTCAGATTAGTTTTCTTTGAAAAAATGTACTATTTTTGCAAGGCAAGTAATGTGGAGATAATCTGCATTATAGATAATTTTTGCTTTTTGGGTGAAAATAAAGCTGGAAATAATACAAATGCTTTGTATCAGTTTCCAGATTTTACAGAAAAAAATAAGATAATAAATGATACGATTTTACAAAACTTTTTTTTTTTACTTTTACTTTTTCACTTTACTATAAATATATAATGAAACCTTTTAAAAATTCAACTTGACAATAGAAATTGCTTAAGTTTTCCACTTTTAAAACTAGCAGACCTGCAGTATCAGTCCACCAGCTGTCATGAGATAACTTTTATCAGGTTTCCACTGTTGACTGGTAGCTTTCTTTGAGTTGTGTTCCAGCCGAATGTCAGGCACACCCTCATGCTTCAGAATGTCTCAGCCCACAGCGACTGGGGTGCAGTGGGTGGCTGTGGTCTGCATGTACAGTCAAAGGGCAGCCTTCCGGTAATGCTTTATGCTAAAGATAAAGTGTTCTACATCTTCCACTTAAGCCTTGTGGGAGGAATCTGAGCCAGCCTTTCTCTGTTGGAAATCAAAACAGGACTACTTCGGAGAACATTACCCATGGACACACAAGCACAACTCCCAATGCAGAGAGGAAAAAATAAGCTGCATTAAGGCTGGAGGCACACCTCGCAGATATTTAGAAACACGAGAACGCAACTATGTGAAGTTTCTTGGAGATTACGCGGCATCTCATTGGATTCTCGTGATAAAAACAGTGCATTCATACACAGTGGACAACAGACTCCTTTGTAATATAAACACTCTGCTGAGGCTAAACATGGCACTATTATATGTTTGCAGAAAAGACTACATGAAGAAGAAAAAGGATGAAATGCATATATTTTTTGCATCAGCTCTTCCCGGAAGACACTTTAAATCCATGTGAAACTAGAGGCCAAAATTGTAACACAAATTAAAAAGGTAATCTATTAGAAAATTTAGATTCTAGACCAATATCTATCTAGTTATATGTAGAAAAGAAATAAATAATAAAAATAAAAACTCACCATTGCGGGAGGAATCCTTGTTATTATCCACCTGTCTGAACGCTGACATGATGGCATCAGAAGGTAAGCGAGGGCTCTCTACATATTTAGGTTTCCTGATCGGACCTGCCGGCACCAACAGAAGACAAGAGTGACAATGAGAGAGACCATCCGGCAGAGACACTTGCAAAAGAGTAGAGACTAAAGGAGAAGGAGCATGTTCTCAGAGGATTAATACGTTCCAGATGGGACTTGGATGAGACGCAGCGGTGTCTTAGTTGGATAGTCTATGCACCACTCTGTAGTTCATATAAAACTCTCTCCCACACACACATACAGAAAACTACCCACATTGATAGCAGCCCTGGTTTGTCCGACAACCCTGAAAACTCTGCATGGCAGGAGACTTCCAGTTAAACACTTCAAGCTGGCTGTGGGAATGTAAACTAAAGCAGGAAACCACAACAATTAGCCTCTTAGTGGACTCAAAACGAGCTCAGACGCAACATGAACATTCAAAGGTATTATGGTATGAAAAGGTTTCATGTGTGTTTGTGTATCTTTGCAGGTAGTGTTCTTCAAAAATGTCCCATTTCTGACGAAGTACTTTACATCACATAGAGGGACTAGGGCCCAGGTGTGCTGATTGAAAAGATGATGTTATCTAGGACATTTGCAAATATTCCTCCGAGGAACACGCTTTTGTTATAGCGGTCTTTGCCAATAAAAGCATTTAAACAAGAAGAATCGTCGCATACACAGCACTTAGTGTGACTTTTTCAAGACAGTTCTATATACAAATGATTGTAAAATGAGTGGTTACTGTTTTTTTTGTTTGTTTTTTTTTTACTTTATAGACTCGTACCCTGAAAGATTAATTTAGTTTTTTCTTTGCTGTCACACATAAATCTTCTGGAACAAACAAATGTTAACAAGACAAAAGGAAACACAAGGTAAAGCAAAGTGCAGTTTCTGAATCAGGATTTCACATATTAAAGGAGGTTTCAAATGAGTTTGAAGAGTTTAGATTACTTTTTTTTTTCTTTTCCAGTAAATGCAGTTACAATTTTTTACGCTTCTTTTTAAACCATCTGGTACAAACCGTGGTTTCTGTTTCTGTGAATTTGTTGGACCGATTAGTTTGGATAGTTTTCTCCATTTTATAAATAAAATAATCCTTTCAAAATTGCTGCTTTAATTTATTAAGGTTATTTTCATGTGACATTAAAATATTTAGGTATTTCAAAACATTTAGGTGTAATAAGGAAAAACAGGAAATATGTAAGAGAGTGAATACTTTTAACAGCACTGCAGCAGCAGAGAGACTAAAGTAAGATCACACAGTTAAGTGGTGGAAAAGATCCACCGATCCTTCCTAAAGGTCACTTATTGTTTATACAGTGAGATCCAAGAGGAAGATGAGTCTAAATATTAAGCCGTAAAACAAACCATCACCCTGGTAACTAGCTGCCTTTATATCTTTTTAAATTCTCTACTAAAGTGAAGCATTTCCTCTGCAAAAGTAAGAATGAAAAATAAAGAGTCGAAATAACCTCAAAACAAGAGGTGGGGCCCCCCCCCCTTAAATGTATCCTAAATCCAAAAAGAACAACTGCCCCGTTTGCTGTTCTACTTGACCCCATCTAACCCAATCCAAACCCCCTCCACAGACCTGGTTTATCAGGATGGCCTGTATGAGTAACCCCAATCAAAGATACAGCAGAGATGGCCAAGACAGTCTTCCTCCATTAACCCCGTTTTGATAACCTGTCACTCCAATCACAAAGAATTTCTATGAGAATCGGACTGTAGAGAGTTTCAAAACCTCTACAGCTTTGATGCACAGTGCCATCTATGGATAAACCAAGCTGAAAAATGGCAAAGAGAATAACTTATTTGGCTGCAAACTGCTAAAGACAATGATAAACAGAGTGGAGGCCCTAAAATCTATACC
This sequence comes from Cyprinodon tularosa, assembly GCF_016077235.1. Taxonomy (NCBI): domain Eukaryota; kingdom Metazoa; phylum Chordata; class Actinopteri; order Cyprinodontiformes; family Cyprinodontidae; genus Cyprinodon; species Cyprinodon tularosa. Next base: position 143,241 of record NW_024038786.1, read on the forward strand.
TCAACCAGCAAAAAACATTTATAAACTTTAAGAAGGGAATCGTAATGTAGAAACTGATTTCACACTGTTGGTTTGGTAGAAAACTCTGTAGTTCACCTGCATACATTTGTTCTCCTTGAAACCTCTCAGACATTGTTACCACAAATATATCTGGATTTTTTTAGATATTTGTGCTAAGAAAAAGTAAAAAAATTTTGTGAATGAAAGTAAAAGTAAAAGCATTGCTCAAAATCTTTTGTGTTTTGTTAAGATTTTTAAAAAGGGGAGTGCTCCCCTTGTATTTAAACCCCCTGAAGTCAATACTTTGCAACTAACCCGCAGATTAGGGTAGGACCCCAAGTCGAACTTTACTTGTAGAAACTGAATGTATCGCTGTTCCTCGTGCAAAATAGCGAAAGAAACAAAATAGAGCATATAGATTCTAACGGGTATATTACTCTGGCAGTTGGTCTCACTCTAGGGTCTTGGATTGTGGGATCCTGCAAGGAAGCTTTCTGGGACCACTCTTATATGGCATCTACACAAATAATTTACCATTTGTTTTGTGTAAAGCGACTGTACAAATGTATACTGATGATTCCACTCTGTATTACAGTATGCTTCAAAAAGTGTCTGAACTGGACAATGATTTGTCAGCTGAGTTAAATTTGGTTTTTAATTGGATAAAACAAAAATAAGATGGTTCTGAATATCTCTACGACCAAATCAATAATTTTGGGATCAAGTGATAAACTGTCATCTACACCAAAGATGAGTTTGAACTTATCTGAGGAACCTATAGAACAGGTAGATAAAGTAAAATTATTGGGCATAATAATTGATAATCAGCTGTCATAGGCAGAACACATTGATACCATAGTGAGGAAGATGGGTTGTGCTATCTCAATGGTGAGGAAATGTCGTTTTTTTTGTGTCCCTACAAATGTTGTGGAGCAGGTGTCTAAATCGTTCATTTTATGTCACCTGGATTATTTTGCACCTGTATGGTCCTCCGCATCTAAGGGTCAACTAGGGAAATTACAAACTGCTCAGAACAGAGCTGCCAGGTTGGTTTTACATGGTTCCATAAGAACAAACACCATCAGTATGCACCATCAACTTTCCTGGTTAATGGTAGAGTAGAGTAAAGACTGGCTTGCAATACAACAAAACGTCCTTTTTTCCCCAACCTATTTTCTTATATAACCAAATTGTCAGATGTCATCAGGTTCATTCCTGTGAGACAAGGTCAGCTAATGTTGGTCAGATAATGTTGCCATGTCCAAAATCAAATGCCTTAAAGAGAACAGTTATTTATCGTGCCATCAGTTTTTGGAATAATTGCTCACTGAATATACGTGAACTGAATAGTGAAGTATCTTTTAATTATTATTTGAGAATGCACTATTTAAATTTTTGAGTAGTGAATTAAGATATTTATTGTATGAAAGTGATAATTAATGTACTAGATATGAATGTAATAACTTATTCTGAATGATTTCTGATTAAATCTATAATTAATGTCTATAATGTGTGATTAAGTGATTTTTTATTTTTTTTTGTCTTGTGGACCCCAGGGAGACTAGCTCGTCCCACTTTGGTGACAGCTAATGCGGATCTTTTTTAACAATAAAAGTATCAAAGCACAGTTTCAGTTCAATTTAGGCATGGATCTTGACTGGGCCATCCTAACACATGGATATGCTTTGATCTGAAGCATCCCACCTAACCTATGGCTGTACATTTTAGTTCATAACCTAATTAGCCTCTGTGTCCCTCTGTCTGCATAGCATGATGCAGCTGCCGCCATGTTTCAAAATGGAAATGTTGTGTTATGCTTTCCACACCACTCATTACTTTTGCATGTGGGCCAAATAGGCTCCAAAATGGGTCTCATCAATCCTGAGCAACTATTTTAAACAGCTTTCCTTCAAAAAAGGACTTTTAATGCCACACAGTCATTGAAACTGGAATTATAGAATACACAAACAATAGTATAAAATAAACTAGAAAATTTCTAAAGAAATTTTGAGGGGGGCCACCTACTGCCGGTCTGGGTAACTGGGCCAATACGGCCCTGGCAAGTGACGTCGGGGCTCCCCAGACCAACTGCTTACGCCTTTGAGGGCTGCTGAGGGAAGGAAAACGGGCTAGGTCATGGGCAAAGAGAGCTGTGTGCCACTTGTGCTGAAATCTGGGAAATAGACGTGCACAGCGTATGATGCACAAGGGTAATATGGTTTGTCCATATTGAACCGCAGTGGGTAAAGCGCAGTTGGCGGGCTCCGCCCGCCTGCTAGGAGCCCTTGCAGCGATGAAAAAAATCACCAATGGCGGGCTTCGCCCGCCTTTTAAGAGCCATTGCAGTGATGAAATCACCAATGGCGGGCTCCGCCCGCATGCTCAGAGCCATTGCAGTGATGAAATTACAAATGGCTATGAGCAATATGCCAGAATGTATGAGTGTGTATAAGGAAGAGGCTTTTATTCTGTAGAGTCCCTGTAGTGTTATTTTGAAAGTCTATCATGGATGTGCATCAAAAGATGGGTCATGCCCAGCAGTGATATAGAATCCATTTCCAAATGTTAAATCACTGGTTTTCCATGTTATTAGGTGAATAGCTGCTGTATTACAGAGTAAATGGGAGACTTTTATTGTGAAATTTGCTCTGGGGTGTGTTTTGAAAAGGTCACTAGAGTCTAATAAAAACAACCTGGAAGAGTTTGGGTCATAATGTTGAGCCATTTGCATCAATTATTGCATTAGTATAATCTAGAGGCTTTTATTTTGTAGGGTCCCTGGATTCTTATTTTGAAAGTCCAACAGAGTTGTGTTTAGAGAAAATGTTCAGACCCAGCAATGATAGTTGATGACTTTCCAATCGTTAAATCACTCTTTTTTCCATGTTATTAGGGCAGTAGATGAAGATGAAATGGGAGGCTTTTATTTTGAAATTTGCCTTAAGGTGTGTTTTAAACAGTCTCCTAGAGTCTATTCTCTAAAATGGGGTTGAGTTTGGGTCATAATGTTGAGCCATATAGGGCAATAAATATATGTAAAAAATATAGAGGCTTTTATTTTGTAGGGTCCCTGGAGTCTTATTTTGAAAGTCTATCAGTGTTGAGTGGCAAGGGAAGTGTCATGGACAGCAGTCATATAGTATCCATTTCCTAATGTTAAATCAGTGCTTTCACCCTCCATTAGATTAATATGTGCTGTTTAAAACAGCAGAGGTAAAATCTGTTTGAAGCACGGTTACCTTGACAACGCTTAACGAGCCTGTCTGTGACAGAGAGAAAAGCGCAGCACTATGGTTCCTTAGCTCTCAGGCTTTTTTGAATGGGAGCAACAGCTCCGAACAAACGACTGCTTAGCAAAAATCGTATGAGTTATTCAAAAAATTTCTTCACCGTGAGCATCAGCAATCCTTCGACTCCAACTATGCCAACTTTGGTGTATGTGTGTCATTCAGAACAATATTTATGACGAGTTAAATACACATAATGTCATTCGTTTTTCTCCCCACTGCTGCTCCAAAACCAATGGAAAAATGCTCTGATTGTCATCGACTTTAGGTCGGTCTGGAGGGTTTTTAAGGAAAAGTATTATTCCTACCGTAATTCCGAAGACATTGTGTGGGTCCAGAGATTTCAGTCTACAAACGGACCAAAAATGGTGACTGTAGCTCCAAATATGTGGCCGTGAGGCAAGAACAAAATGTTTTATCTTAAAAAAACGACAGCCTGCTTCACTGCAGCAGGCTGCTGCAGAAGCTAACTGTCAGCTAGCTTCCAGGTGCTTAGCCTCCGAACAAACGACTGCTGAGCAAAAACCGTAAAAGGTATTTGAAAAATTCTTTCAGTGAAAGAAACATCTATCCTTTGTCTCAGACTGGGGTAACTTTCATGTCTGTAGGTCTTTCACAACCCAAAACGAAGCACAAACAAAATGGCTGACCCCACCTGCTCCTCCCTTTGTTTTAACTGCAGCATCACACTCTCACTCACCTTTAAGCTGCTAAAGCACCCCTCCGAACAAACGACTGCTGAGTAAAAACCGTAAAAGGTATCTGAAAAATTATTTTTATCTAAGCAACAGCTATATCTTGTCTTCAATTGGAGTAACTTTCATGGCTGTAGGTCATCTACAACCTGAATGGGAAGAGAAAGAAAAAGAAAAAACGGTTCATCACACCAGAGCTTCTAATTGAGCTAGCTGCAGCAGGACAGTCTCACCCAGCTTTCTGGTGCTTAAAATGTCCTCCGAACAAACGACTGCTGAGCAAAAACCGTATGAGTTATTCAAAAAATTCTTTCACCGTGAGCGTCAGCCATCCTTCGACTCCAACTATGCCAACTTTGGTGTATGTGTGTCTTTCAGAAAAATATTTATGACGAGTTGAAAACATATAATGTCATTCGTTTTTCTCCCCACTGCTGCTCCAAAACCAATGAAAAACGGCTCTGATTTTCATCGACTTTAGGTCGGTCTGGAGCGTTTTTAAGGAAAAGTATTAATCCTACCGTAATTCTGAAGACATTGTGTGAGTCCAGAGGTTTCAGCCTACAAACTGACCAAAAATGGTGACTCTAGCTATAAATATGTGGCCGTGAGGGCGATTTTAAAATGTTTTTTGGTCTTAAAAAAACGGCTGCCTCACACTCTAGCTTTTCAGTCTCTCCACTCTAGAAGGGTGGATTTTGCTAAAACTTTGTGGCGCTTGAGGTCTGATTATACAAAAACCGTAGCAGTTATCAACATACCGTCTTCAGTTTTAAATAGACGAAGGATTTATCTACAAACTGAGCTTTAAACTGTTTTTCTACATGAATGTATGCCATCACAGTGAGGTGCTGTTTTTTATGCTTTTTTCCCCTCTCCCCATTCATTTCCTATGGGATTTTTTTTGCGACGTTTTCGCTAATAATTCGCGAACCTTCGGACTAATGAGAAAGTTTTATACAAGCACGCATCGCACCATTGGTCCCTACGCGTGTGCCAACTTTGGGCCCGATCCGACGAATGGTGCGTGACTAGTTACACGCCGAAGTTTTTAGGGGACGAGGAGAACTATAAGCTATAATAATAATACGCGGAATAAATATGTGCAATAGTAATAGGTGGGCCATGCCTTCGGCATGTGGCCCCCCTAATTAAATTAAAATCCAGGACTGTGGATTTCTGCAGCTTATCCAGAAAATCACCAAGCAACACTCTGCCGTTTATATTGGTCTTAATGCTGCTTGTTCACTAATTCCTACTAAATCTAGCATCCATCAGGCCTTCAACGAAGAGCTGCATTTATATTATGATTAAATGAGATGAAAATATTTCCTCAAGCTAAGACTAACTTTGGCTTATCACAATTAATAAACCCAAGTTTTTGGTCATGATAAAAAAAAATATTCAAATAGTGGACAAAGTATGTCCTAAAATTCTGTGTTAATTTTTGGATGATTAGTCACAAGCAATTATTCATGAATCAAATGCCTTTACCTGTAGTTATACGAAATGCTTAGATCAGGTAAATATTTTAAATGGCAAAAATGACGCCTAATGTGCTCCACAACTTCACTGCAAAACAACAGGAGGCATAGTTGGAGTAATCTAAACCATACGCTGAAGTTCATATTCAGTTTACAAAAACTCCACAGAGGATAAACACATTTAATAACAAACATGTGGCCTGCTATTAGGGGTAATGCTGAGCCACTAAGGACTGAGGAGGTATCACAGACATAAAAAGGCCTTCTGGCAGGACTCTTGATGTCCAACTATCAGAAAAGCCTTCCGTCTTCCATGAAAATCTCATTTCTAGATTTTAACAGGGTGCCATTACCACTCTGCCCTTTTAGATAGAGGCGGTGGAGTATAAGTGATTGTGGTTTATAACAGGCATGAAAAGGTCATAGAAATGGAAGCGCCAGATATATGACCTCTGAAGGGCGAGGACAGACAGGCAGAATGAGACGCAGGAACAAGTTTATCACACCCGAGGAGGACAATCCAGGACAGCTCTCTATCATGAGTACATTTTAGTTGTACAATCTAAAATATTTTGTATTTTAATTTGTTCATTTTAAGACTATAAAAGTGTAATTGAAAGCCATAACCTTCATACAAAGAAATCACAGCCCAACCCATTTATTTCCCCCTCAGGAACAATATGTCAAACATTTTTTATTATAGTATCATCTAAATGTCTAATAAATGAATTAGATCATCAGCAGTGAAGATTTTTTTTTTTTAAACCGGCCCTTAAAAGCCAGACATAATACACTTGGATCCAGATCTGTGCTCCTTTCTCACACCTCCAGCTGTTTATGTTTTATAATAATTTCCTTTCCAAAGCTATATGCAACTTTAGGCTGGTAGCCATTTTCTTGTAGCCAATTCTTGACAATGCACATTATCTCAATGAAATCATATATTCACGTCTTTCCTATTTTGAGGAAAGCTCTCCATGCTGTTATAATTAGTGTTGCACCGATACTGCACTAAAAATGGTGGCATTGGTGAGTACCAACAAATAGGGCACCAATAACATTTTGAGAGCCAAAAGTTTATTCAACTATCGTCACCCATTTCAGTAAGGCAATAAAAAGTTCTACTGGATTCACTTTGTATTAGTCTTTTTCCAGCTTCACAAAGGTAGGCAGCAGCTTGACAAAGCCATGGTGGATTATGTTACATCCAAGTAATATATAGTTCTTCATTTATACACATGCACATCAATTTCAAACAGATGGTTGGGTATGGTATCAGTTAGGGGTGTAAATAATAATCGTTTTGTATCGATGCATCGATCCAACAGCCGACGATCCGATGCATCGACACGTCCGCAAGATAATTGATTCATTTTTTTTTTCCTCCGGTCTATTTTTATCCATTTGCTCCTGGGCGTAATTCTCCCTCCCGTGCTGCGATGGCGCTAAACCTATTTTGCCCTCCTACCTCGCTTCCTGGTTATACTCTTACAGCAATGTGTTGCAGCAAGCTTGACACAGACATTTTTGATTTATGCTCAGCATTGAAGCGTGGTCTGTGCTACACACTGTGGGTCTAGATACGGCTGAGGCAGCGAGGAAGTGGAGGCAAGTTTAGTCCGACGACGGAGGGACATGAGGGCCAAAAAGAGCAGAGATCAAGGTGGAAAAAGGGTCCCAGGGTTCTCGCGCACCTCGCTCTTCTAGCGGGTCAAACTTCACGAGTTGTTTTCCGTAATTTCGGTCAAAAAAAGGCCTCCTCTCTGCGGCACTGTTTGCAGTCAGCTAGAATTTAGGAGAAGTGCAGCGGAGCGTCTCTCAAAGGGGTGGGGACGTCTGGAGCCGAGGTATTGAATTGCACTCATTGCACTGATTTTCTGCAGTATTTTTGCAGTATTTTTTGATGGAACTTTTCTACTTCTGTTATTTGCTGTTGTTTCTAAAAAAAAAATGCATAACGAAATTACAGCATTCATTGTTTAGCCTGTAACAGTAGTTGTAATTCTTAATCAAGGAAGCAGAAAATCATAGATATCAGATTAAAGTGTAAACATTCTACCCTCTGATCAACACCAAAGGACACATTCAAATATAAATCTGCTACATTTTTAATTCAGTTTCAATTGAATTCAGTTCATTTATATAGCGCCAATTCACAACACACGTCATCTCAAGGCACTATACAATTCACCAGATCATACAGTCAAATTGATTCAAAGATTTTTATCTAAGGAAAACCTGTTTATTGAATCGACTAATTGACTCGAAGTCAATCCCTCAAACTAAGCATGCTTGTAGCGACAGTGGGGAGGAAAAACTCCCTTTTAACAGGAAGAAACCTCCAGCAGAACCAGGCTCAGTGTGAGCGGCCATCTGCCGAGGCCGACTGGGGTTCAAGGAGACAATGGTTCATAGAGTAAACAGTCTATATTTTTAAGGAATACTTCTTTGAAACATGACATGTGTTTTATATTAAGATATCAATACTTTCTGTATATTAAATTCCAAATGGCAAAAATACATTAGATATTCCCAGCGCAACATCTAGTGCCATAACTGCCGCTGTTTTACAACTACTTCAGCAAGCAATGAAGACTAGTTGGATCAGAAGAATTCATTATTGCTATGATGAGAATAAGTCATATAAAATAAAGAAGCTATGATGATGACAGGGAGAATAGCTCAGAGTTATAAAAAAAACAAGCAAACTCGCATTAGAATAAATCAAACCAATGTTACTGTGCAAAAAAGGAAAAGAAAAATAGCATTAACAGCAAGCAAAAGAAAGAAAACCGGGAATATTGAAACAAAACTGAGAATAAACTGAATCTCTTTGGAGAAAATTAAAACGGCAGAATGTAACTGCAAGGAGCTTGCTGGTGTTCAATCTTAGAGTCAGGCATCCATGACAAGCCAGCCATCGGTCAGCAGGCACAGGCACACACATATGAATACGCATATCAAGCAGTAGCATACCTATCAACAGAAACTTGCAAAGTCCAGTCACAGCCTCTGAAAGGGAGGACTGTTATGGTTCGGAAGTGATCAAGGAGTTTTCCCCACACATTCTTTAACATGGACTCTGACTTCTTCACATTTCAGCTCATCAGTGAAACAGAGTGTACTCTTTGTGTAGCCAAGGAGAATAAAAAGAGCCTCACAAAAGTTGTCTTTATGCTCAAAAAGTTCGGAAACCCCACTAAGTTCTGCATGACAAAGAAAAACCAGAGTTACTCATCTTGTAATGTGCATCTGTAAATGTGCATTTTAAATGAACCAGCGTTTTAAGTCAAGAATTTGTATTGAAATCAGGAGCCTCCAAACTCACAATGACAGAGAGAGCAATAGAAATGTTTTTGGTTTAGATCTGTGGTGCAGCTGAAGATGTTATATTTGATTTTAGGATGCCTGTATGTGATAAAATAACCCAAACCTAGAGTCAAGTGCACAAAGGAGAACCTGTGGTGTTACAGAAGAGAGCTCATCATAGGAAAATTTCAAAGAGTCCCTGCAGACTCACAAGGTCTTTTACAGCACAGATCCCAGAAAGCCTTTAAAATTCCCTGCAAGGTTGTCTGGTTAGTCTCAAAAACATGAGCTGACTTCAGGGGAAGATCCCCCCCAAAGGTGAGCAAACCAGCCCCTTTTCTCCAAAAACCCAATTTATTTTGCCAGGCTTTGCTAAATAAAATTACTCTTTGAGAAAAGAAGGTTTATTGAGCCTCAGCAGCCACCATTACAGATAGAACTTCAAAAATAATACTCATATTTTTTTATTTTTTTTATTTTTTTTTTTGGGGGGGGGGGGGGGGGGGGGGTGTGTACCAGATATTTGTTCTTGATCATGTGAGTGTTTAAGTTAATAATGTATTTCTTAAACCTCACATCTAGAAGAAATTTTGTCTTAAGAAAGGGCCAATACATACTATGAATGCTACACTAGTGAAGACCTCTTAATTTGAGACCATCGAGAATGGACACAAGAGTTCACCAACAAAAAATAATTATAGATCAAAGTCAACATCAGTCCTGACCAGCGTTGTCGAAGTAGATTTATTAAGGGAACGGGACTCAAAGTAAGCTATTTTCTTTATCTGTGGAATCTTCTAAATAAAATCAGAAGAAGCACAAAACATTTAAGAAGCTCCTAGAATTGAAACTATTTATATTCTACATAAGTAATGAGCAGATAACAGGATGGCAAACATGCAGTTCAATTATACTAGCGTAAATCAAATAATGTAAACATTTCAAATATAGCAGCAGTAGGAGGCAACCCTTTTTAATTATCAGTTGATAGGCCTTTACTTCCCATTACAGCAATCAAACCTTTCTTCTAAAAGCTAAGTTGTTGTTGTTTTTTTGTTGGCTTTTTTATGTGTCCTCTGAAATTTTGACATTTTGTCTTTGTCAATAAGCACCAATTATAATGTAGGGCTGGACAATAATTTAATATCAACATATATACTACAATATAATTTATAATTCAACCACAGTGATATAAAAAAGAAATCCACTAAAACATACTTTTGTAAATAAAAATCCATGAAGAAAATATTTATCACTGATTGATGGTGCATGTTTTTTTATCATTTTTAGGCCAATATTTATAAATGGTGTCACAGAAGGAATTTTTCTTTTTAAACATGGCAAGATAATTATTTATATAGGCATCTGTTGTGGGTATTCTCGGCAGGCTTTGATTTGGTTTATCATCAATTTTGAAATTTTGTATTGATCAAAGTGATCAGATGTATCATGATCTAGATTCTGCCCAAAGATCTATATATCTGTTAAGGTGAAAAAGGCCTCCATGCAATCACACTAATCTCTAACTCTTTCTAAAGACTCTATCAGATTAAAGATTGTCATGGACCATGCTAAATTTTGAAAATATTTAAGAAATATGATGTTAAGTAAGGGTCTGCTTACTCTACAAAACAATTGACATTTGCCGTTGGCAATGCAAGCCCAGCTAAACAGAAAATAAATTAGGCTTAACGCAGTTCCTTAAACACAATCTATTCTGTTTACTTCTGCATACTTCTAAAACAAAAATACGATTTTTCATTTATCAAGTGAAATGAAGGCCTTTGTTTCATTGCAAAAAACTAATAAATACTTTTGCTGTCCAACATATCCAACATATATAGCAATCAATACAAGTTATTACTTAAATAGCTTCACATTATTAAAGCACTGCACCATTGATAAAGATGAGTTTTGCAACAACCAGCTGAAGGGTCAACAAAAAAGGCACACCCATATTGTAATTTATCTGTCATATTTCAGTTTTATAAAGGCTTTGATACTTTATTCTAATTTCTCAGGATTTTACTTAGTAGTTTTAAGGGGACTGATTAAACACTACTTTTAAACAATTAGCTTATACATTTTGGGGTTTTTTTTCTAATCATGTAAAAATAGCAAAGCTTTATTTCTGTTGGATATCTCCTGACCTGCTTGGCTGATCAATGGATGACTCATTCCTAGAGCCCACACAAGAAAAAGCTCCCATCAAAGCACAAAGTAATGAGCCTCTTTTAATATATAAACAACGACCAACAACAGAGAGGTCAATTCTTAACCATCCAGAATATAAACAGACGTAATCAATAAAACACTGCATGTGGCAGCAATAAACTGTTATGAAATGTCATTTTATTGTTCTATCATATGGTTAAAGGGGAGTACATAACAGCAGGAACAGGGTCACACCAGATCTAGATCTAAAACAGAATTCACAGTTACAGCATCAAAGGAGTGGCACTTTGAATTACATAAAGTAGGATTATTCTACCGTTTGCATTAAAAGATGAAGTTAAATTTCTTCTTTTCAATGCTGTAACGCTTGAATGCATGCTTTTAATGATGCAGATGACAAATAACATATTCTAACCAGTGGGGGTCACTGTGGAGATACCCTGGAGACTGTCAAAATGTGGAGCATAGAAAGTTTCTAACTGGCAAATATGTGAGTCTGTTATTAATTGTTTCCAATTTAGAATAAAAATCTTTGTTCCTTAGGTACCTTCTCAGGGGGATGTTGAACCCAGGGGGTCATTTGAGTGGTGAGGAGCTGTTGTATGATGACGGTAATGTGTAGGTGCTGTTTAACACATGTCGGAGCGCTGCGTTTCATGGTAAAGCTTGGGGCTTAACTGATCAAAGCTGCGGCACTCAACGCCACCAGACTATGCGGCTCAGGCATCCGTCACACTCCTAATTAACTCAATGTTTTTCTGTTGTCCCCCTCTGAAGTTTCCACAGAAATAACAACCACCAACCTAGAGCCTTTCAAACTGCAATAGATTATCCAAAGTGTCGGGAAATGAAGCCCAGCCGCAAAAAAAAAAGAAACAGAAATGCTTTTTGAGCCTGTGGAACCACTTCCCCTCAGAGACATCCCCGCTGGATGGGAACATGATCAAAGAAGTGGAAAGCACAGAAGAATACACTGAAGCTTTTAATGAACACTGATCGATGTATTTATGAGTAGACAGAAATCATCATAGGATGGTTAAATATTGACTCAGCAAACACACATATTCTTCCAAATACTTTGAGTACTCTATCTAGGAAGTTAGGAAGTGATTTCCATGTTGGATTAGAGCCCACGCCTAGCTTAGGAAAAGTTCTGTCATGATCTCTTAAGCAATGGTGTCTTTCCCCATAAAGCTGAGGGCCAAGCTGCAGGAGCAAAATCGTCAAATTCAACAGCTGGGATCACCTTGTTAGAAAGTCTCTCAACGACATATTAACTACGGTAGTCTGTATTTCAGGCATAGGCTCTGGCATGAAATCATCAGCTTAAATTGGGTATTGGGTATAAAAATTCAAGTTTAAATCTGAGAATATGTGCTAAAAGTATGTATGATACAGATATTTAATGAAGTAGATTCATCGCTGTTATCTTTGTTGCTCTATAATGTTATATTAAAAAACTATCATGGTTCTGTGAGCCACATTGTTGTAGTAACTGCTCATAATACAGTGGCCTTTATGGCCTTTATTAATTAGTAGCTGGACAGGAAGTAGGGCAGAGAGAGGAGATGACATGCAGAAATGACCCAGAACTGGGAATTGTACCCCAGACATCCTTTTGCTCATTTTATTAATGGCTTCTTTATAAGGCTGATGGAAACCAACTGGATTTTATATGATATATATATATATCAGTGATATAAATAAAAAATAGTAATTAATTTAAATTAAGCAAAATTAAAAAAAATTTAAGTAATAGGCCAAAGTCTCTCACTTTTTATTATTTTGAGTTATGAGGTTCTCTCCATCAAGATCTTCCAACCAATTCCAAGCATCTCTAACCTACAAATGCTCAAAGATAGAGTTTAAAGAATATCTAATCTACAAATAAATGTTGTAATATTTAACCAAGTTCTTTCAATTGCTATTAAAGATCATTGTTGCTCTTCTGTTATTATTAGAACACAGTTGCATTATTATTATGAGTCTATGTCCTGATGTTGAAGAAAATTCTACAAATGGCTCCTGGTGAAATGGGCTATATCCATGAGCTCAGGTGTATTCAGTCTATTTCTATAATACATTTAAGTCAGGTTAAGCAATTCTGCAACAACAACCCCTTAATAGACCTTTGTCTTGGATTTAATAAATACATTCAGTTTCTTTAACATAAAGAAGAGTATAATCATTTTTGACAAAATGGTGTGTAAGTGGCTTCAATGACTCCAGAAGAAAACAGCATTAGCTCACATGTCGATTTTGTCACAGACTTGAGACATTTTCTCCAGCATGTGTTTATTAACTAAAGGTGTGAAGTCTTCCCTCCGAGGGGTTTTCACAGGTACCTGTAAGGACAACGCAGCAGACCCTACCCCCAACATCCTATCATCCTTCTTATCCTGTCTGTCCATTTTTTCTCCTCTTTCCCATGCCTCAGAGCACTCCAAGAGCAATATGCTTTTAATGAGACTTCCTCTGCTATGTCCTCAGGGTCCCTTTCACCTTCACGAAGTATTCCTCTCCTTTAAATCTTTCTCTCTACACAAATATATATATATATATATATATATATATATATATATATATATATATATATATATATATATATATATATATATATATATATATATATATATATATATATATATATATATATTTTTTTAATCCATTAAAGATTTTTCATTTTAATTCTACCAAAAGCATTCATGGTATGTGTGTGCTACCTCCAGAATTTAAAAGAAATGGTTTACTTTTTTATTTTTGCAAAATCACAAGTTATAACTTCTTTTCTTTGCCCATTGTTACTGTGTTTCTGCTGCAAAAAATAGAGTGTCCCACTTCATATTATAGATCTCCCATTTTAACAATATAGTGTCTCAAAAAAATGTTACACACGTCACCTCAATCAACTTCTTTCACGGCTTTCTCCAGTATGCTGATCATGTATTCGCCTTGCAGGTAGTTTGTAAGATGGGTCACCTGTGGCTGCCTGGAGAACAAGCTCGCTGGCAGCTTGTTGCTATTCACTGAGCGAGGTATAGATAGAGCTGTGCTTAGAGCTGCATCCATGTCAGCACGTCACGTTCAATGTGGTAATTTAACAGTACGCCTACACAGGTTGGAAGACCGATTTGTGCTCACCCCCAGATATATATCCGTGGTAAAATATCAAGGTGAAAGTCATCATTAGAATAGACCCAGTACAGTACAGTACAGGACAGTACAGCTCCCAACCAAAGTGTGAAAATAGATTAGCGTGTTGACGCCGATAATGGCCCACCACTAATTTTATATATATATATACACAGACAGACAGACAGACAGACAGACAGACAGACAGACAGACAGACAGACAGACAGACAGACAGACAGACAGACAGACAGACAGACAGACAGACAGACAGACAGACAGACAGACAGACAGACAGACAGACAGACAGACAGACAGACAGACAGACAGATAGATAGATAGATAGATAGATAGATAGATAGATAGATAGATAGATAGATACCTTCTTGGACAAAACAAACTCGTGTTCATAGTTTTTTTATATTTAACCCTTAATGTTTGATATCATAAAAACAACAAAAATCATAGACAATGTTGCTTGAAGTTGGAGAAGGAATATCCATCAAAAACAGACTGTCATTTTACAAAATGTTACAAGTTTGAAACTTTTTTGAACCTTTTGTTTAGAAAGAAGCCTGTGCCTAATAAGCACAGGTTTGTCTGAACATAAAACCACGCCATCAGCTTCCCATCTGCTGATCTTTACACTAAACAGATCTCAGCTGCAACCACTCTAAACAATAGCGACATAGCCCACAGATGAGTGCCACATGTGAGTGGGGGCCACAGTCACCACTTAAAGGATGTCTCTCCTCTTTGCCAAGTCTGCAGAGCACAAAGATTCAGGTTGGAACAAGTTAAGCTACAAAAGGTATTCATGGCTTTGAAGCCCTCCACAGCTGGTGACAATGTTCTCAACATGTCAGATAGAAGAAATCCCGCCGGTGGTTCAATCCACTGTAAATAGACGCCTATTGCCAATCATTGGGGTGTATATAGTGGAGCTCAAGGATCTTTTCTTTTATTCACAGTTATCAAATATGAATGGGAAGCGACAAAATTTTCTAGGCAGACAAACCCCACAGTCATACACACACAATGCAGAATATTTCAGATGTCAAGATATTGTAATTGATAAAAAAATATTAAAATGAACACAGTAAAAATGAATGCACAATTGTGAATGAGTCTTGTTATGAAAGCTTATTTTAACACTGATGATTTTTTTTCAAGGGTATATTGATGTTGAGGGTATATAAGGCTAATCTATGGATGCTACATCCCATCGGCATTAGTTTTTGTTTTTTGCTGACTGTGGGGAACTTCCAAAGTTGCTAGACACTGAATATAAAGACTTATGTCAAACATTCATCGAGCAAACATTTAATATAACCCCAGAGAACAAAAAGCAGGACAATAATCTCGACACCTGTGCTTATTCAAGTCCCTACAACATTTTGTTGAGAGGGTGTAGAGTAAAAAAAGATAAGAGGCTTTGGCACAGCAGACCCAAAATAGAGAAAGAAAACAAACACTGAGTTGGATTTAAGAAGCAGACAAAGGAACTGTACCAACAAAAAGTAGATAGTTTTTTAATTGATTTCAAGTATGGACTCAATCAAAGCTTTTATAAACTGTTTGGGTTTTATTCTCTATACCTTTTGTGGAGATGTTATCAATAGGGCAGCAACTAACAATTATTTTTTTAAATGATTAATTTGTCAATTATATTTTCAATTAATCAGATAATGATCGGACAGCAAAAGGTTCCTTAAAGAAGACTTTTAACCAAATTAAACCAGGTCAAACTAAATCTTTTCCACCTGAGGAATTCCAGATTGAGCATCTAAAAATGCTGACATTTTTTTAAATGTTTTTTTTGGTCTAAATGCCGCTAAAGGTGGGTTGGTCTTTCAGCTAATGACACATTTTACAGTCTCTATACTCCATTTAACAATTAATCGATAATTAAATTAGTTGATGATTATTCCAATAACCGATTAATCACGATTATTCTGATTATTTGTTTTTAGTCCCAATTATCAATGTGTAATCATAGTGTTTTTCCTTGGGGTTGCAGCAATCAGTCAGATAAAAATGGGATCTGGCAGATTTTCCAAAGGTTGGATCAGTTTTTTTTTTTCCTGTTTATTTAATTAATCTAAAACTAAAGAGCCACCCAACTTTTGGGCTAAAACACATGAGGCAAATAAGCTTATTTTGTTAAAGCAGCAGGAGAACAACATATTCTAGAAGTTTGATTTCAATTAGATTGTTCCTTAAACATTTAATTAGGCCCACCTTGACTAATTAACAAGTCGTATCAGTTTAAGAATAAACATGGCAGGATTAAACTGCTGCTTTAGCAAACCATTGCAAAATATAACTAATCTGGACATCTCTAGTATAAAGTAACCAAAGGATTAGTAATTTTTACCATTAAGATTAATGAGATTCTTCTTATGTGATCTGAATATTTATTTTTACAAAAAGAAATACTTGTAAATATTTTACAATTAATGGACTTTATGACTTATTGTACTAAATTTGTCTCAAGATAAGAGCTGTTCACCCCATAAAATTATATTCCCAATATGTATGAGGATTTATCATTCATTCAACTTAGCAACTTATGAAAATACACATAGTAAGTAACAAAAATGCAAAAACTGGGAGCATCAACAGTGCAATGTCGAGAAGGGTGTACCAAATGTGTTCAAAATTTACCTGGAGATCTCTTGTTTTGACGTAAGGGCAACATGTAGGACTGTCGTGGCAGGAGAGGTGAGGAAGGAAGAGACATCGACACTCCCTTGGATAATCCTAGCTTTGATAAATCCTCTTGTGCATAAGGATGACTACTGCCAGGCCCCTGAGGCGGTGGGTTTACCTCAGGTTGGAATCTCCTCTGAGCACCAAGGCTGCTAACATCACCTGTTAAGAAGAACAGAAATTACCTTATGCCAGATCAAAAAGCAATGACATCTTACAAACAGTCAGCATAAACAATATTTTGATCTCTGTACTGATCTTAATACATCTGCAAAGTAAAACAATCACTTCCCCTCCTTCTGCTGGGTCATTAAACACTTATTAAACACAAGGCACATTTCTAGATTGAGCAAAACAACTTCCTGCAGTTGCTTTGAGGGCAGTGTTGCTCAAGTATGCGGCGATCAAAGAGACAAAAACACAATGAAGAAGGCTGGTCACAATACTTCAGATTTTCTTGGTTCATTTCATGTGTTTGGCATCTCCAATATTAATTTAAAAAAATAAAGGAGAGATACTGTTTTTATTTTGTTTGAGCATGCTGTCCTCCGCAGAGCAAAAATGGTTAAACTAATTTTCCAGATGTAAAACCTCAAGTAGAGCATGTAACACATTAAGAAAAGAATCCTTCTCGATGATGTGAGGACCAGCGGTGATGATATGTCTACTACCCCTCTACTACTCTTGGCACCGTCAGACCACACTGACGTAATGTTTCTTTTTATCAGGGACTTGCAGCATTGACTTCTGTAAAAGCTAACACATCATCAGGCACACTTTCCTCACTTTACAGCTCTCCAAAAAACAAAAAAGAAAGGAAAGTTTTTGGAAAAAGTAAGAAGAAACTTAAACTAATTGATAGCCATTAAAAAGAACTTTTCCCCTGGCATAAACATAATGTTTTTAGCAGCTTAGAGGATGTGCACACAGGGGACCTTCAAAAACATGATGACTCCATTACAGTTGGTAAAATTATTTTGCCTCCAGACACTAAGCGCTGCAGTTCAAAACTGCCTGTGACGTTCAGCGTGATAATACTTTAAGTAAAATGTCTTACTATTCTGGAAAAGTTGTACCTTAGCCTGAACAGTAACTAAACCTCATGCTTTCAACCTGTATCATCAGCAGATATGTCCCTGGGAACAGGAATTAGAGTGGGCAACAGTGCACCAAGGTTCTGGCAAACACTTTAAAGTGGGTCCTCTGCATTTTTAAAAACCTGCACGTACATGTCAATAACAAGGTTCAATTACAGCACAGTAAATGCTTGTTATAATCCAACTAACATGAAGGAAAAGAAACAGTTGATGTGGTTACCACAAAACAGGCTTATACGGTTGGAAAGTGCACTTTCGCTCAGTTTTTCTAAAAATGTTTCGAAACCTATCCAGGCAACATTGTCAGTTATATTGGTCTGCATTCGAGCAGTTCTGTGTGACTGAGAATTTGCACAGTCAAATTGATGTGGTCCATAAACTCTCGCTCGTGAACAGATAAGCCTATTAATAAGTTAAGATGTGGATATGGTAGATAAATAGATATGATAAAATAGACCTGGACATGGGAAAAAAAAAACTGTTTAATGTGTGTTTAACACCAGAGGTCATGGGCCCGTGAGTATTTCCCATGCCTCTACGAAACATGAGAAGGACATCAAGTTAGTGGAAAACTGAGCCCGCCATTGAAACACAAATACTGTAAACTTTCCTTGATGACCCACTCTGGATGTTCCTGGGTGTAGTTTGGTATATGTCATGCAAAGAGGATGAGATTTTAGGTTTGTTTTGATTTTATCAAATATTTGCTCATAGCATTCCTCTTAAGATGTGGTTTCCCCCTCAAAGAGAAAGTAGTGGGAGGAAGATGACCACATTTTGCACAGCCAACTACCTTATATCCAATTTACGAAACTGTTTTGATTAAATCCTAAAAAACAAATATTACACAGGTTTCACATTAAAAGTTTCCTCTCTATAATCATTAAAGGTAGTGCTAAAAATAGCTTTAAGATGGAAAACTCAGTCAGAAAACCTACGGTAGCTCTGGAGAAGGTACAGAGATGCAAATCTCAGGTAGAAGAATCTTTTGGCAGGAATTAAATTGCCTTCACTAGGGCTGCTGGTATATATCACAGGCATATTATGGTATAATACAAATGCACATTGCAAACGACTGTCTGAACTGCAAGGATCTGGGTTAATCAATAAGAACCATGCATTCAAGCTTTCTGTGCGTATCACATAGAACGTTTTACAACATAAAGAGGTGGTACTGTAATCAAGCCATTAAGCAACTACAGACAAGATGTGTCCTCTCCAAAAGGATGGGCAGAAGCTGGGGTAATTATTATTATTTTTTTTAATAAGACATTTTTGCTAAAATTGAAATAATAAATGATTCTGTGAATAACAGCCTGATCTGTTTGCAATGATAATTATTGAAAGTGTTGTTGCTATAATATCATTTATTAGGATCGTATCATCAAATATACGTTTTCCTAATATCTTGCAACCCTAGTGCACTCCATAAAGTA
This sequence comes from Cyprinodon tularosa, assembly GCF_016077235.1. NCBI lineage: Eukaryota > Metazoa > Chordata > Actinopteri > Cyprinodontiformes > Cyprinodontidae > Cyprinodon > Cyprinodon tularosa. Next base: position 162,566 of record NW_024038786.1, read on the forward strand.
TTAATCAGGGAGTGGCAAAAAATTTCATTTTCTACTAAAAGTCCTAAAGGGAACGCAGGAGAGAAAACTTTATATGTAAGCATCCTGGCTTAAATATAAAACCCTATATGCCGCAGGAAAACGAACAGTGGACATCACCCTGCATAGTAAAAACAAGGTGGTAAAAGGATCATGCTGTGGGGATACTTTGCCACTACAGGAACATACAGATAGTCAGCATTAAAGGATTATAGATTAAGTTAATACAGAAGAAAGGTTTTAAAATTCTACAAAGCATTTGAGAGTTAGGATGAAAGTTCAGCTTCAAGCACGAAAAAAAAGAGGTAAAAAGAAACAGATTTCATTAAAGCTAATGCATGAGTTGGAACGGCCTAGCCAAAGTCCAAACCTCCAATTTGTGTTTAAACCTGAACATCCAATTTAACTGATGCCTTCCGCCCTTTCTGTCTATGACTGAGAAAGTTTAATAGTTTCAGGTTTTCTCTTTAAGATATGCAAAACTAGTCGAGATATATCTTAAATGACATGCAGCTGTAAACACAGCACAGATAATTCCTTTTCCAGATTCTATTTGTAGACACAATTTTTCATACACTACTGCATTATGTAGCAATTCATTTAGGTCTAAAACCATTCTGAATAAATTACATTTGTGGTTGTAATATAATTACATATAAATAGCTTAAGAGGGAAATAATGCCCCAGTAAGGCAGACTACATTAGTTTTAATTTTACTGTTTTCTTTCCAGATTTGGAGCCCAGTTTTACAGATAATCATTTCTTAATATCTGTTAGAAGGTTGTTTTTCTGTTGATACTGCATATATGTTCCCTGAAGCTTGTATTTTTGCCAGCTGAGGTATAAATGACTTTACCTTCTCATAGGGTATTAAAAAATGATTGAGCATATCAATAATATGCTGAGTCACGACTACAGCTCAGTATATTAATCTATTCTCCAGAATTAAAGTTGTTCACTCATCACTGCCACAAATGAAATGGATAAATTATAAACCTCTAGACAAGATGAATTACCTCACTAGTAAAGGAGACCATGCATCAACAGACCAAGCCAAATCAGATCTGCAGATGTGGTGAGCCACATTTATGACATTTTGGTTACACACAAGTTCTGGCTTATTTCTGAAACGTAATCACTTAAGGCTCTAATGCAAAGGAGGCATGCTCCAATTAGCACCCTCCTGTTTTCTGCACTCCTCCACCTCACCAGCATGGACACAAAGCTGTCTTGTGTCTTAAAAGCTCCCAAACAAAGAAGAATGCTAGAAACAGGTAACAGAAATGTCCAATGACACCTCTGCATAACCCGACATAAAAAAGGGCTTACAATAAAATCTGTAGTTACCCTGACCTGACTGGAAGGATCAGCTCAGACAAAATGCAAGACTTTGTATAGAGTATCGCTCTAGAGTCTATAAAGTTTTAACATTGTCAAAACTTTGATTCTGAAAGAATAATAATACTTTAACTCAACTGCATTTTTGGATGGAAATCCAAATGAAATTTTTTAAATAAGTAAAATAACCAATGACAAACCCCATCACAACACTTTGCATCAGTCTTTTAGTGCAATTTGCTAACTTTCCTCCTTAGAACTAACTGATAAAGGGAAATTTCAAAATATGTTATTTGAATGTATTTAATAGACAAGTTACCAACATTAGTCCAATTTCCCTCAGGAACCTTATTTATTGAAATTATTTCCTTAAAAACCAACCTAAAGTGCAGCAAGTCTTTCTTTTTCATGTTATCCAACTCAATACTTTGCCCCTTGCTGTTCAATCATTAAAACATCTAACAAATACTCAGTGGATATTAGGATAAAAGGCTACGTTGAAGAGGGCATATTTTAACTTAAAAAAAGGACATACACATCCTGCAGCAGGTTCTTAATACCAGATTGTGCCGATACAGGTTGCTGTCATGCTGCATGCTAAACGGATTAAGATGCAATTTTGGTAGTTGGTTCTGAAAACATGAGGAGCCACATAAAAGCTGGTAATCGAAGTGCTGGTGGATATGCAGCGGAGTGCTATGGTGACTGAGCTGCCATCTGACCGACACTATAATACACAGACGGACACAGGGGCAGAAACTCGCCAATGCTATTTCAGTTACTTTCCAGAGTCCTCAACAAGGCAAGGCCTGCAATTTCAGCCCCTTCTGTGGTCGAGGACATCTGCTCTTTCTAATTATACGGCACTGGCCCTGGATGATGTAAAAATGATTACAGTCCCTTACATGCTCATTCCTCCTCATCAAATGAAAGGTCCAGAGCCCACAAGGACATACCCACCCTGTAAAACGGCTCAATATTATTTCAAGACATTGATTTACAATGGTTTGCCATTGGAGAATAAATCAATTATTTTCAGTCTCTAAAGAAAATACTCGTACGACTTGCACTTTTAACATTTTCTCAAGCTACTATGAAAAGCATGAGTTTATTACTAGTTTATGGGATAAGAGAAAGCATTTTTGTGAAGTGGAAGGTAGATGATACATGGTTTAAACATTGCTTTATAAATAAACATTCTCATATTTAGCCTTACTGAGTAGAAACACATTTTGCTGTAAGTAAAGCTGCAATGTTTAAGGATAAGTTGCCAGGAAAATGTTGATTTCTAAGTCAGCAATTTGTATTTAAAGGCATATTTTATTATCATAATTTATGTTCCCCTCTGGTTTGCATTGAGAACTGATTTTTTTCAACTCCTAGCAACAGTGATTTGTTCTTTTTAAGCTTTCAAAGATAATGTGGCCTAATTACCAATCCCTCATAAGCAACTATAGTAAAAAAAATTTACTGTGTCATCAGTGCATCTGTTTCTGAGTCATTAGTTTCAGATTTATTTGTAGTTTTTAATCTTTCTTTTATTTTCCTGTAGCTTGTTAGTTGTCCATCTTTTGTTGCTTACATTGCATTTAGTTAGATGTTACAAGCAAAATATAATGAGTAATGTGTTTTAACTGGAAGCTGAACCGTTTTTGTCAATACGTTATTATGGCAGACAGGTTAATGTTTATCCTGTATATGCATGAGATTTGCTTGAAAATGCTAGTGTGAAAATCCACTTCTTTTGCTTTATCACCACAGCTCATTAGGCAGGTATTCATAAATCAATAAGGGACAAGACTGAGAGGTGGTGGACTATTAGATGGTGTCCCAACTGGGTAATTTTGATTGAAGTTATCAACTTTTTAAATTATTTTTTTTTTGGACACTTGATATTAATTCATAGCCAAACCAAACCTAATATTGCACAATAGCCTATGGAAGCTTGCTTTATATTGAGATTACAAAGATGGGGTGTAACTCTGTTACCTGGTTTGTACATGTTATATAGCATCAAATACATAGTTTAAAACTTTTGGTCAAATAATGCGAGAAAAAAAAAATAAAAGAGGGATAAAGTTCAAGCTGACAACATTTTCAAGACACTGCATTGGGCTACATCATATTTTACATAATAAGCAACAGTCGAAGTATACATTTAAAGACAAAACTTACCATAACAAAATAAGTCAAATTGCCCTTAAGTGTAGTTAAAGTAGGTTTGAAAAGCTAAAAGAAAAATCAAAACACAGATGCTTCAATTTCACGTTGTGTTGACCAGCAATAAGCCTTCTTTAATGAATAAAGCCTGGACAATGTCCTCAGCAGCTTGTGTAAAGCTGTGCTGTGGAATGTGGCCCGTCAATCCTAAAGGAAAGGAAAGCCCCCCCCCTCAAGAAAACAGGCTCAAAAATATGCAATTCATTCCTTCCAGCTTTTATGTTGTGTGAAATGGATAACAATGCAGGTAAAATCTTTAGAGTAAGCATCATGACACCATTCCTGACGATCTCTCTTCTCGTTTACTGTACACAAGCAAGCACAAACCGATCTGCTTACATCTAGTTCATCTTATGGCCAAAAGACACAAAGGAGACTATAATTAATGCATATTCTTTCAATCAAAACACAAAGCCTGATGACTAACAGACAATTCACCAAAGATTAAAATTCTTTCGCTAGACTGAGTGCCAAAGAGGAGTCTCTATGTACTTCCGAGACCAGGGAGACAGTCTCACAAAAGCTGTCACGGTTAACCCACAGTGACCCACAGAGAGGAGAGAGACACAGACAACAAAGGATACAGAGTGGGGGGAGGGTTCACAGTTTGAGCCATCTCTCATGATCAAGGACAAGAATAAAGGTCAATATGAAGTCTTTACCTTCTATGATTCTTTGAAATTAGAAATACTATAGGAACACGCTGGAGAAATGTTTTTTCTAGTGAGGGTTAACTCAAGCAGTTAAAAAAAATAAAAAAATAAAACTCTTAGAATACTGTAGGCCTGTATTTCTAACCTTGCAGTAGCCTGATTGATATGTGTATAACTGAGTTGAGTTCTACGTTATCAATTTGGGATGGCTGCCGTTCCACCTGTCCACGAAGAGGAGGGACATTTAGTAAAATACTTCAAGCTAATGGGGTGACGTGCCAGCTAGTACCCATCTTCCATAATACACTTTCAACTAATCGTAGCAGCGAATCGTCTACAAGGAATGACAGGTGGGACACGTTTACAGAAATATAGACAATTGTTGGATGTTTATGGAGAAGTCAGCATTTCATTGTGCAGTGATTTTTGTGGAATTTGCAAGACATACCTATGCATAAAAGGCTTGCAGCGCAAGGTTAGTATAGACAGGTAGCACAGCCATGTTTGTAATGCCCCGGCAAGGCCCGTCTGACTGTGATCATTCCTACATGTCCCGCCCCAAAAAACACTGCTGGCATGTCATTGGTCCAACCCACTGGTTGTTAAGAGATGAAAGTATTAGCGGGAGTCTTTCAAGATGGATTTGTTGAGAGACTGAAAACTTAGATCTCGTAATAATCCAGCTTGCAGCACAAGGTTACTATATTTGAGCTTTGCAAAAAAAAAAGCCCATTAAAGCATATTAGTAATAAACAGTGACATGACCGTACCTAAGTTTAGTGACAGCATTTTGTTTGTACTTCTGTCTCCTGTAATTCAGTACAAATTAATTTCATGGGCAATTAAAGCAATCCATAACAAATCTCTTTCTAACAACCTTTTCTTTCATTCAAGACTTTTTAATATCATGTCAGATTATTGGGCACTTTAAGGCATGGAACCTGAATTTCACAGCAAAAATTTTTGTTCCAACATATTCCCACAGGCAATTAGAGGATAACTCATTTCAGCTGGCAGTCCTCGAAGGAAGGAAACCACCTTGACAATGTCTTTAGTTTTACCTCAGCAGAACCAAGGCCTCCACTATCCTTGGGAAGAAAAACAACTTCATTGTATTCCAACTTTATTTGGATTTCTTTACAGAGGTTTTAAAAGACTTCGCAGCATCTTGAATCTAAAAGCATTGAGATTGTGTTCATGTTTTTTCCTCCCTGCCTGAGCTCTGGAATGCTGTCCTTGTTGGCCCTGAGGGAAAAGACTAGCAGGGAAGGGTATGTGTGTTTCTTGGGGATAAGAAGTAGAAGAGGGGGAGGAAGTGAAGGGTAGCACTGGCCTGGCAGGATGACATTTCCCATTCCTCTTCATAAATTGGCAATTTAAGCACATATAGGGAAAAAAAATATGTGCCTGAGACTTACTTAGCCGTGTTTTATCTGACGATTTCTGACAGTAGAGACACACCAAGGCTAATAAAAGAGACTGACAGATGAAAATGTCTGTATGCTAATTGATAGCAGAAATGTCAAGTGAAACAGATTTTAATTACAGCCTTGTGGCAATGAGGATGACACTAAAAATTGACCACAACCTACATGTCCTATCCCAGGACAGTCTTATTAAGCCAATACTAGATGTACTATAATGGCGAACACTAACAGACCTAGATTGTGGCTGCACACAGGTTTTTCCTCAGGAATAGACTGAATTCAGCACTCCTCATGTGTCACATATTCAGCTCATTTTAATCTGATACCACATGGTTTGAAAAAAGGGTGAGATGCTCCAAGACATCACCATACAACACTTTTCAGATGTATGTATACTTTTCTTATCCAGTTCATAATGCTACATTATTTTGCATTACATGAAACACCAACAAAATGCATTTAATTTCATTCAATAAAAAGTACAAGAAGACGTAATACTTTAGAAAGACACTCTACAACCCATTTTGTCTGCATTGTGCACAAACTCTTTACCTTAAGATTATATTGCCCCATTTACACTACCCGTTCAAAACCGTGCCAAGATCAGTCAGAGCATGGTAACCAAGATAATTGTTGAGTGTAAATAGTATGCAGAACTGAACGGACCGCGACAGACACAACCGAACCGCGCTAACATGGTACTAGTTCATCAGTAGGACTCAGCGCGGTTCAGTTCTGGCACGGTTCTGAGATTACAAAGAGTGTATGAGCAGAGTGCATCACTTCCTTACAGCCAGCCTCCGTAATCATGAAATTTCAGACATTCATTAAAATACTAGCTTCCCTACCTTGCCACATGATGTCCAGTGATGATTCTGCTTAGCAGTGTGATGAAACTCAACGTCTGTCATTGTTTCCTGTGTCTGTAAGCCCTGATTAGACTATTGTTTGTCTACTTCCCAAAAGCCACCTCAGTAAAGTAAGTTCTCCTAAGTTTGCCTTCTTCACTATCTGCAAACTTCCTGAATGTTACAGGCCCCGCTATGTTGATTTGCTTGTTTATCTCTAGAAAGCAGTAGTACCATAGTTTTTCACTAGGAGGCGAGGAACCATGCGAGCCTGGTGTGTAAACGGTGTTAAGGAACAGAGCTTGGCACTGTTAACTGATCCAAGCTATGGAAAAAGTAATATATGACTCCTTGAAGTTTTTTTTTTATATACACAAAAACTCCACAAGATGCTAACGATGCAAACAGATTTAGAAGTATTGGTAGTATTTTGGAAATGTTAGAGTCGCAATTTCACAAAAAGGTATGGGTAACAATGCACATAGTAGTTTGGTATAAGACAGTATCTTTACTTGTGAATGGGAGCACCTCTTCAACAGTCAGCTTGTTTATGGAATCTGTGAAAGGCACTATTAAAGCACAAGTACGCAAACTGAAGTATTTGTGAACATATAGCAGCAACATATGAAGAACGTTAGCAAAGTGGACCATTGCGGATTTGCAACTACCATCCAGCATTCTCATACAGAAGAAAAGTTACAGTTCATAATATTTCAGCAGTACTTTCAGTAGTACTACAGTTCATTTGTGTCAGCTTAGGTGAGCTCCACCATACTGAGTGAAACATTACTGTTCTCATTATGTTAAACTGACTAATGCACCAATGCTTGAGACACAAGCCTGATATTAAGGCTTTTAAATTCCTTTAGGCAAGTAACAAACTCTTACTGATAGTTTGGCATTTTTATTTATACAGGTATTCCTTGGTGGGTCAAACTACTCTGTGCTGAGACCAACAGTCATTCATTAATAATTAATTGTTATACCCCAGGCCCAGTGGCTAAAGGTTGGGGTGATAGAAACATGATGAGGAAAAGTACAATACAGAAAATGCATTTGATTGCACAACCTTTATACAGATATCTTTAATTTATAGAAATAACCTATTGTAGTGGTACCATATCAATAAGAGTCCATCTTGTTTCATATCTATTATTCCATGAAATAGTTTATATGCCTCTTTTGTATTGACAAAAATGGTTAGGCAACATAAGGATTTCATTACTTCAGTCAAAAATGAAATAGAAACATGTTTACATTTCCTTTACAGCTCAACCATTAAAATCCCACATGGTTTTTAAACTGGGTTAAGGACAACAATGTCCTCTACAAGTCATAGAAACCACTGTTTATTCTTGAGGACAAGGATGTGGATCCATGGGCCCTTTCCAAATCAATCATGTTAATGCCGATGACATTTTTAGGTCAATACTGGATCCTACAGGATATTTTTTGCCCATCTGGATATTTCTACATTATGCATCAACGGGGAGAATAATGTGAGACCAATCGGTAGGCAGAAGTTAAACGTGGTCTGTGGTCTTAGGTTGCCTAGGAGATTTAGTTTAATGATAGATTTGGGATGGCCATTAGCACAGACCATTAGGCAGAGCTGCCTCTGAGTCCAGGTGAGGTCATGAGAATACCAGTAACCTCTAAAAACCAGCCTGGTCAGTAACGTTAAACTGACAGCAATGTAGTGCAAAGGTTAACCACCCAACCCTCCGAAAAATCCTTTTGTCAAAAACAAACATTAGAAATCTTTCAGCTTTGGAGTCATTCTGATGAACTGAATCAATGGTATTTTGCCCAAATAGTATCCGTTAATTGTGCCTTATCAGATAAGTGACACTGAACATTAAATATTTATTTATACCGGTATGCTATTATTCTACAAAACTGTGAAAATGCATTTGACATCAGAATGATTTCCTGTTTTCACTTTATTGTCACTTTCAAGGTTTCAGCTCATCATACAAAATATATAGTGCCAGGCGAAAGTAACCCGAAGAGTTAAAAAAAAACATTTAAATCATAATTTTATTAAAAGAAATTCTTAAAACCAATCTGAGGCTGTGTGTGTAAAATGAAGTGCCCCCACGAAAACAGCAGCTACCATCACCCCTTAAAAATCGCCTACCTAAAATAAAAGATGCAAATGAGAAAATGGAACAATCTATCCAATGTGAGCACTGAGCACCAGTCCCAGCTCTTTTGAGGGCAAGCACAAAAGAGCTGGGGTCACTAGTTCAACCTTAAGTAAGACACTGCAAAAACAGTAAGTGCTAGGAACTAAACTTTTTCTAAAAACAGCAAGTGGGAGGAAGAACGAAAGTAAGAAAGAAAAACATTAAGTTTAACAGACAACCTCACCTATGTATTTATCAGAGCGCCTGACAGTATGACAGCACCGAACAGTGTCTGCATAGTAATAAAAGATAAGAGGTACAGAACAGCTAGTTACTAGTAAAACATCCAAAACTAAGGAATGAACAGCTACCAGGATGATGACCATCTCCTCTAAATAACAAAAGTGTTGATTTAGATGACACAGACTGTTGAAGGTATGAAAGCTCATTAGAGAAGAAAAAACAGACAGAAGGAATGTGTCAGCCCGTGTAGGTCATGCTTTAATTAGAAAAATCTGTGCCTGCTGACTTCCCCGGCCAATGAACTGTTGTTAAAGCCACCATAACCATTTCAAAAGATCCTCTTAAACACCCTGGCATGTTAAGTGATAAAATGGTTTTCCATCTCTTTGAAATCTGAGGCGGTTTGTAATGCGTGAGAGGCATTTATTGTTGTCATGTAACAGATGAGCTCACTCACTGCTTTTATCCAGTCTTCATGTAAATGTTTGGCTTATTATTCATTGATGGGCCAAATCCTCTAATGTCACAGGTAATCAAAAACAGTCACAATTACAAAATACCACAGGGGTGAGTTTTTCCCTACAATATCTACACACAACTACCGGTAGGTGTTTCTATATAAATAATCAATCCTCATCATACGGTTTAAACAAATGATTAGATTAATATTGATTATTTGATTATTGAAATGAGTCTCAACTAATTTAGACAACAGATAATTTGCAATACCAATGCAGATTTTTCTTTAGACCGATGAAGAACATTGATAGTCAATTCTCAATATGTGTTGCTAACTTTTTTTTTTTTTTCAAAATTCTTGGAGACATTACTTGTTAATTCGCCATTTACATTATAAAAATGGCACAATTATTAAAAATGCTACACAACTCTATTCATATAAAAAATGTTAAATCAGAAAAAGAAAACCTAAACTAGATAGTAAATGGAGAAAGTGGCAATCAATGCACTGCATGTGACTGTAAAGCATGGTTCCTGCAAACACTAATAAATAGGTGAATGCATGCATGCATTGGCCAATGCCAGTAAGAGACAAAACCAAAAACAATCAGTAAGCAGATGCATCGGTCTACCTCTATTCCAAGTACTATTAACTTGTAATATTTACCCAATTGGAAAGTGACTCAAAACAGCAGATCATAAAGGTGATAAAGGTGAGTTTTAAATAGTGTAAAAGAGTAATAAGAGTATAGGCACATATTGTAAATTACAGTTATTGTAAAATTTACTAATACCATACATCTCTTGAAATAATCTCCCAAATAACAAAGAAAAATATTAAAATGGTAGTGACAATAGCCAAGGAATGCCTTAATCAGAGAAGCAGCCAATATACCAATGGTGGCCCTGTAAGAGCTGCAGAAGTCTGAGGTTCTAGTAAGAGAACCTGACTTTAGACCACCGATTGACAGATTAACCATGATGCCTGCAGGCAATAAATTTTGTCTTCTTGGAATAACAACAAGTTATTTATTGTTTAGAACTACCCATGAGAATTATTTAAATTTTGCAACAAGCCATGCAACAGGGAGCTATAGTCAAAGAGATCAAAACTGTTTATTTCTACTTTAAGATATAGTAGAAGCAGTATTATGCTGTGGGATGCTTTACTTTTGCAGGGATAGGAAAGTTGGGCAGACATGCTTTGAAGATGCATGCAGCTAAATAAAGGCCAGTCTGACACTGACTCGGACAAAGATTCATCTTAAAGAAGACATTAAACATGTAACCAGGGCTCCAATAGAATGGCTTAGATCAAAGAAAAATACAAATAAGAACACATTTGATTATTCATCAAATCTAACTAAAGGAAACAGGGCTAAATATATAAAGTCTTGATGACGTTTTAAGTCTTGATTGCAAAGTAGGGCTGAAACAATGAATCATAATTAATTGATTATTGAAATAATTATCAACTAATTCAATAATTGATTATTGGTTAACTGGAGTATAGAAACTTTAAAACATGCCTAATGAAATATGACACAGGTCTGGAGGTCTTTGAGCTGTTTCACCAGAAACAGCTGATGAGTCATGTTCTTTATGTCATGTTGGCCTAGTCAGACAGAAACCAGACAAAAACCTTTTTTCATAGCATTAGGTCTTCCTCATGCTTGTACTTTTATGCAACCTCCCCCATTCAGTCGTTATAATGGGAAATCAGAAACTGTCATGTAGCTCATGAGGAATATAGCAAACTACCGGTAGTCTAATTTCATTCCAAATAATTCCCTAGCTGTATTTAAGTTTCAATTTTCAATCAAGAAATAGAAAATAAAAAATCTCTTCATAGCTTTTGGACAAAGTGTTTCAACAGAGGTGTGTAAGTGTTTGGTTTAGGATTGCAATGTGGTAAGAACATTATTAGCTTCATATTCTGAGACCTCTCAAATCATGTGATGTGTATTATGTTTTGGCAAAACTATGCTATATCAGACTCAGAAAAGGAACCAGACTGCCCAACCAGCTTCACTGCTCTCTCCAAGAGCCCTTATTTTTGCTTTTTTAGTAGGAAACACGGGGCGTGTCTAATGTGGATACACCTGAGGTTTGCGGGTGAGTGGGTGTGTTTGCATGTGTGTGTGTGTGTGTGTGTGTATACATGAATGTGTGCAAGCTAAAGATGTGGTTTTGAGCTACGCCCTGCTAATCGTTGCCTGCTGGCTGCACAGTGCTTTGATAGCCATGTAGGTCTGTGTGCTGAATGGTCTTCTTTGTAAATCAGGTGCATTCTTTCTCTACTTTTATAAGTCCTGCTATAACTGTCTGGACATGAAAATCTATACAAACATGACTGGTAACCAAAAGCAAGCAGGGGACAAAAAACCCACTGAGCAACTGTTAATACAGGATTATATCTGAATTAAAAAAAGGGGGAAAATGTAATCAGAACTCCAGATGTTGAGGTTTATTAACAGTTTATTTAAAGACTATCTAGACTTAAACATTTAGTTTAATAGTAAAAGCCTACTAAAGCCACAGAGCTGCATGAATTGTGTCAGACCTGGAGAGCGACTATCCTTGAAAATTTAGCAGCATCCATTCTGCAACGCACCTGAATTCTCCAGTCATTCGGCTCTGCAAAGGCCTGGGACTGACCCTTGTCTTCCCTCTCAGCACCATTCAGGAAACAAATCATTGACTGTTGACATAGGAGACCACAGTCCTGGTTGAACTAAACATTTTCTTCAACTAATTGATATTATCAATGCACCATGGCAGTTCTCACCACTCATTACGTCTGTGTGTATAGTTATGCAAATGGTAATATGCATGGAAAATATGTCCTCATTTAAATACATCTTCACTTACTATAACTTTTAGATTTAAAATTTCAGCGTCTGCTTCCGGTTTTGTAGTTATACAAAAGTATATATTAAGCGATAAGCCACAAAAAAAGCCACTAAACTCTAGGCTAACGTGTAATGCCTTCTTCATACATGCATCAGTCACCTTTAATACAAGGAAAGGCAGGTGTATAACATCTGAACAAAGCCCACTGGTGCTTTTCCTTAACCACCCACCCCACCCCTAACGAACCTCTTACTAAGGAGGACATGGTAACATGGATGTATCATTTTCAGCATAGTGCAAGTCTGAACTGCTGCTGTCTCACAAACTCAAGGAGTAAATTGGCTCCTGGTCCACTGTTTAGAAAATGACGGATGGTGTTCATATATAAGTGAGTAAAATACCTGCCCAGGCCTTACTTCTTTGTAACTTTAATTACAAGACAAACTGTACTCTAGAGGAGTTTTTTTCATTCTTATATATTCCCACGTAAAATAAACCTGATTTATTACATTGAAAAAAAACATTTGTAAAATGATATCTTATTGTAAAGGAGTTTCAAATTTCTTTATGTAATGCAACTTTAAATTTGATCTCCTAATTCATGAATATTGCTTAAATCAGTTTTCAAATGTAAAATTTGCAACAAAAAAAAAAAAAAAAGCTTTATAATTAAAATAAATGTTCACTAAATAACCACAAGCATGAGCAATATTGATATTTATACTCTTTCCCCTACGAGAAACAGGTGTTATAAAACAGTTTGATATCTGGCATGTTGATTTGGATTGTTTTGGCAATATGATGCGACGTGAGAATATGAGTTTCTGTGTGAGGAATTTGTTACAGGGAATTCAAAGGCTGTTGCTCAACTGGGAGGGATCACATCTAAATGTTTTGGAATTATTCCTTAACCAAAATCGTTGAAACTTTACTGAACACTTTAAACATTTTAAAAAAGAATGAAATCCTCAGAATAAACCCTCCTGGACATGATTATCAACATCAAGCAGGGTTTATCTGAAATATTCTTTGGTTTTGAGAAATCACTACTCAGCCACCTTTTGCCACCACACCGGTGGGAGAAAACTTCTCTCTTGTTGTTGCAGATGAAGGGGAGAGAAAGCAGAAAACAGTGTAGGAATGTCTGCAATGTCAGCTGTTCTACTGAGCCTAACAGACAGCAGAAAAAAAGCTAAACGGGGATCAGCATAAAATATTTGAATCTGAAAGAGGTTCAATAAATTCGGAACCACAAACCACAGCCTGAGAGTTATCAGCTTTAGCAACACCTCTGGCATTAGAAATTTGAAGAACCAATGGAAGAACACAAAGACAACGTTGTAACCAATTTGCTGTGGACTGACCTTTAGCAACAAATCACTGTTTTGTGTCAAAACAACCAAGGAGCTTGTGGAAACTGCAGAGACAGCATGTACCATTACTGGCCACAGCTGAGGCAACAGAGTACTAAGGGCTTTCTCAGTCAGGCTATCACTTCGTACACAGATCCTGTGCATCATCAACATTCCCTTCATTTTTTCCATCCAATCTCTCTGGAACAACCCTGGTTTCCTTCAAGAAAAATTACATTTAAATCTTGAAATATTTCACCGAACCATTAACAAATTCTTGTTGCGGTTTGGGTTGTTTCTCATTACAGATTGGGTTTTGGCTAAGCCGTAAGGTGAGTTCTAGAGCACACAGATATTATCACGTTATGGGTTTGGTATCCTAGCATCTACCCTTAGTCTCAGTAATGAAAGTGTGATCCTTAAATGATTGGTTTCAGGTCTATTTTGAGGAATGTGTGCCGTTATTGCAGGTGTGTATGTAGCTCCTGTTTCGCTACTGTTAAACAACCTGAGGCAACCAACCAACATACATTAAGGTTGGAAAGTGCAAACATTTTCTCTATCTGTTGAGAGATATAGAAATAAACATTCGGAACTGCTGTCGGCCTCAGTGACACCAGGACAGAGTATGTCTGTGTGATTAACGCTGCGTCAGACAGAAATGTCTGGGCAGCTGCTTCGGGCTGCCACCCTCATTGAGTGAGAAGTCTAGCCTCCTGAGGCATTACCTGCCCTACACTGTAACACTGGCAAGCAATCAAAGCAGGGTCAAAAATGGCATTTCTCTTGGTCACCTGAGGGGGCTATTAAAGATACTCCCAGAGCAACAGCAATGGTTTAATGCCAGACACTTAACACAAGAAAACCAGGCTTTTAAGAACGAATGACTTATTTAAAGGGGAAGAAGCGGGTCTCCCAGGTCCCTTTGTTGGAGGGATTATGAAATATGGATGTGTAAATACATCCATAAAAAACAATAATTGACTATGGTGGAAATGTAACGATGCATTATCAGATTTGTTGAGTCTGGTGCCTTTTTTTTTAGATCATTATTCTGGCTGTGAAGAAGCTTGCATTACAGAAAGCCTCTACCTTTATTGCTAATTTTTTGGGAAAATATATGTTCTGTTTTGCACAGAAGTGGAGCTTATGGTTTTGTTTTTCAAAACAAATCAACATTTAAAATTTTTAAAAACTGCCTTTATTTAAGAATCACTTATGATCATGACCAACAAAGGAAATGTGCTATGACACTGTGCATTAAAAACAGTTGGTTGATGTTGCACTGGGGACAAACAACTATGCTAGTGTCCCATATTGCTGAATTTATTGAACTTAGGTATGTAAAAAGTACTTCTTTACTATCTTACCTTATAATAAGGGGTTTAAAGTATGCATGAGCCAGGCTTTTCCCCAAGCAATACAAGGGCTTTAAATGTTACTTCCTAAATTGTTTCATGAAAAGACCTATTATCATAAAATACAAAAAAAAAAGGTTTGGGTTGTGTTTGCTTGTTTGTTTGTTTGTTTTGCATGCTTTGATTATGATATAATTAAGAGCTGACCCTCACCCACCTGTTGCTGTGCATGATGGCTACAATGCATTCTGCCTCAATTGCAGACAGCTTTCATCATTTGGAAAGATTTCTGGCAACAGAATGGATAGAAAGGTATTGTATAGAAAGTGCAGGAGGCTGCCTGTCACTTTTATCCGGAATTTTTAATTCTCTGTTGGAAAGCTATTAGCCACACGCTTTTTATGCAGCTGACAATTGAAAAGCTAACAAGATAAAAAAAATAATTACGTTTGGGATAATATTCGATAAAAATCATAGCTGGCTAGATAGAGAGAGTGCTATTTTGATATGAATTGATCGGTGAATTGCTACTGAAAAGTACAGGTGCAAAAACATTTAAAGTTCTGAAAATGATTTATATATAAATAACAGCTTCTTCAAAGATTTATGCATTATCTACATATAAAAATCTGACTTTAGAAAAGTTTGTTTTCCCAGGGTAAAACTAGTCAGTATAAACTGGTATGTAGCATAACGATGGGCCTTCTTTTAAATTGAATATTGCAGCAAACTCACATTGCCTGCACTGTAGTACAGTGAAAGACAAACACGGCTTGTTATTTTAAAGTAGCACCATAAAAGAACAGATATGAAAAACTAAAAAACTGAATATGAACACAAATTCTAGGCAGCATAAAAACTTCCAAAAGAAGCTAAAAGGGAAGAAAGATCTAGGAGGAGTAGAAGATGGAGAGACTGAATTAGCAAACTTTGTGTTTTTGTGGGCTTGGCAATGGAAGGATCCCAAAGGAGAGCTAATGACTGTAGTGGTATCTGGCATGAGGACCAAGTTTCCTTGACCATATTTAAGTTGCTTTTAGTCCATAGCCACAAAGTCATAAGCAACATCTGCTGAGGTATCTTGCAATTATAGCATTATCAAAGTCTTTCCTCCCATTTAGTTCCACTGTGCAGGATACCGCTCAGAGGATTTGACCAAAGTTTTGCCCGACTTAAAGAAACCATCCTGACAAATAAAAAAAACATTTTCACTAAATGGGTGGGTGGTGAGGGGGAACTATATTTTTGGAAACGTATATCATTTAACAAATCAAGGTTGAACTCTGTAACCAGATTCTTTTGTGGAGCCGATTGAAATAATCATAAATATTCAGTCTTTCTGCAGAGAGCAATGATAGTTTTTATCAGCTTACAACTCAGCCAATGAGGTTATTATTGGTATGAATGCAGAGAAGCAGACAAAGAGAGTTTCTCTCCTGCAGCTGCACTCAATGCTCCACAATTAATTGCTATGCTCAGTATAAACTAGCGTTCTTCATATCGGTATGATGTGGTCATAAAACTGTCAGATGCCTTTGTTCAAAAACTTAATAATACAGAAATGTTGACATCCTATTTATACTCACTGAACAGTTCCCAGCTGTGAGAGGTATGCACTCTCCATCAATCGACGCAAGTCAATTTAGGGGAAATTAACTTTGATTATTGATTGTTAGGGCTGGGTAAAAAAAATCGATTTAATCAATTTTGAATCAATTCCTTTACATTTTTGCAAAATCGATGTCTAAGAAATGAGATCGATTTGTTTTATAGTGACCCGCGTGACGTTCACATTCAAATGAGCAGGAAAGATGCTCTCAAGATGACTTCAAGCCAGACAGCTGCATATATAGCAAATAGTTTGACTGAATATATTAACAAATGGGGGCTGACCAGAAAACACCCTGTAGTTGTTACAGACAACGCTGCACATATGGTTTGTACAGTGGAGATAATGCAGCTCATGCATGTCTGCTGTGTCCCCGCTGTGTCACTTCTGTTTGCTCAAGTGAGGCTTCACTTTTTAACTTTTCATAAACAAGTTTGCACTTTTGAGACAGTTTTGTTCACATCTCAAGTTTAAACTGTCCGATTTACAAGTTTGCACTTATAATGTGACGGGAAAAAAATAAAATACATGAGTACACAGTTGAACCACTTTCATTAATATAGAAACAGATTGAATCGAAATTAATCGATTTAAAACTGTATGAATCAAAATCGAATCGATTCACGACTTTGGTGAAAATACCCAGCCCTATTGATTGTTCTTCACTAAAAATATAAATATAAATGAAAATATGAAGAAAATGGGGCCCGTAACCTTTTATACAGTGCAAAAAAAAAGAAGGAAAAAAAAGGACATAAGTGAGCCATCATCTGTAAGGCTGTAAATTATATTATCAACTTTTTTTTACTTTTATATGTACTGGTACTTTTGACCAATACCTAGAAAGTTCAACATTTTTATTGGGTCGTTTTTTAGAAACTAATCATGAATCAGGCTTAGATCAGAGGAAACCGGACTTTAGTACCTTTTCTGAAAAACATATATGCCGGATTATTTGTCAAATCTGGTGGCTTCCAGTAGATCAACCTGTTCTTGGAGCTACTTATTTTCAACCACCTGGAGTAGGGCTGAAACATTTAATCGGATTAATTGTGAATAATCGATTATTGAAATAATAATAGCTAATCATTTAGCTAATGATTAGCTAAATAATCATTAGTTGCAGCCATAACCTGGAGGCCCATCCTCAGAAAGCTTGGTTGCCTCCAAATCAAGCCTGTTTTTGTGGTTGCCTTAGGCCGGATGACTGACAATTTGCACAGGCATGTTAAGAAACTAATGTCTATTTTTATATAAAGACTTTTAATGCTGACACAATTACATGTTAAGTTTATATAGAAAGTGGAAAACTGTATTTTGCTATTTGCTGCTCTCATAGGGAAATACAATTGGTTCTGGAGGGAGAAAACATTACAGTATTGGTTTTGAGACATTGTCTAAAAAATCCCTAAAAGATTCATCACTAAACTTGGATTATCATCAGAGTTTCTGTATAAATATATTCAGTTATAACAGGAACATACAGAAAGGGTTTAAGGATGATGGAGAAAAAATGAAAACATGCATAAGTTCCCTCAACTTAAAACTATAACTAGAGTTAAAAGAAAAGAAATGGCTGCTCCGTGGGGGAACAACAGTAGGGCATGATGGCCGCTCCTCAGAACTAAAACTCTGTGACATATCATCCGCCTGAAGTGCCCCGAACAGCAGAGGTGTGACCAGATTTTATTGTCTTGGCATGTGAAAAAGACAAGGAGCTGCTTTGCCTTGATAGATGGGGGCCAACTGGGAAAAGTGACACTGTGAATAAAAGGAGCTGTGTCCCACCATAAAACACTGGAGCCTCCCAGATTTCACATGCACACATTCCCCTTTGAATTAGTGTAGAGATGTGTTTGTGTGGAGAGATAACAGGGAAGCAGTGGCACAAGTATATACAAGACAACTTTCAACAGCCTAATGAAAAGCTACGCATCTAGGCCTTTATTAATCTTTTTTCCTTTTTTAGTAGTTTTCTAAAATGCAGTGGAGATGGTGTGGTGGAAACCGTGAAGCGACTCAGACTCTTTCCCCTGTAATTTTAATCCTGACTAAGTTAAACAAAAGTAACAAAGACTACAGAGCGATGAGGCATGCATCTACACCAGAACTGCTGAATCAGATTTTGGAAACCACCATCAAGGTGAAAGAGCAGGTCGGGGCTAGTAGATGCAGAAGAAACACAAACCGTCACCCTGCCGTGCCAAGACAGATCATGGAAGAGGCTAATTACATGTGCAAGAAGTCTCCAATATCTAGGGCTAATGGTGATGGATTGTTTGTGACAGAGGAAGACTAGCTTATGAATTTCCAAAAGAAACCATCTGTTATGACATAATAAGAGTGTACCTCTACACAAATTTACAGCTAAAAGGGAGAACGTATTCGTATTTAACTCTTCCTAAAGCCAGAAGCTTAATGATGGCTGCAGGAGTGTGGAGCTGATGTCATGTTACATGTGAGCATGTCATTTATAATCACACTATTTTTCCCCAGACTCTTTCTAACATCTATAAAACCTAAGGTCTTTTATTTTAAGATTTATTTGAGATCAAAGTGCAGTTGTTATAGGCCAAGTAACAGCAGGGGTAAAAATCTGACCTATTGATACAGCCTTTAGTTGACTCTCATCCCTAAGAACTTCATCAGAAATCAAAAGAGCAGATTTTCAATTTTTTTTTTCCCTTAAAAAATAATTCATATTTGAATCAGAGACATTTAGCTATTATTTTAAAATTTTAGCATTAGAGGAAGTGATCATTAAAAACTAAATTACACACAGGTCAGCCTCCGTTTATTTTCATAGATCTTTAGCCCTGATAGGCTGCACACATCTCCGAAGGGCTGGTTAATCTCCCGCAGTGTGTCGCAGTGAGCTTATTGCAGATATTTTTGATTTATGCCAAATATTGAGGCGTGGTTTGCGCTATAATATGCCACGCCACAACGCAAGTGGGACAATCACGACCTAGCTGTGGGTCTAGATACAACCGAGGCGGTGAGGAAGTGAGGAAGTGAGGAAGAGGCAAGTTTGTGCGACAATGGAGGGACACGATGGTGAAAAAGATCGGGGATTCAGGTGGGAAAAGGGTCTCGGCGTTTCTGCGTACCTCGCTCTTCTAGCTAGTCCTACAAACAAAACAAGGGCGGTAAGGTACCAAACCGGAGATACGCATAGTGTAGAGCGGATGTAGATTTGACCAATCAGAGGCCTCCTGTCTGCAGCACTGTCTCCGGTCACCTACAATTTTGGAGAGGTGCAGCAGAGTGTCTGCTGAAGGGGCGGGGCATATTTGCTTTCACTGTGACACACACGCAGATGACATTTGTTTCTGATTATAAACCAGCCTTAAGTCCTGCATATTCCAACAGCAAAAGAGTAAAACTGAGCTAAGATTTTCTGGACCCATCCATGGCTAACCTTAAACCAGTTACAGACTCCACTCTAAATAAGGATGCAGTAATTGTAAATGGCTGTGCTTATGTATGGTGTGTTTTCAAGACTAAAGTTTACTTGACAATTGAAATGTTATGTCATTACATTTTAGGAAGCGATCATGTTGAATTATCCTTCACTTAACTGAAAATTTTATTTACCAGTAAAATTGAAAAAAAAAATGAAAACATGAGAATTCAAAGACCTTAATCTGCACTATAAGCCAAATATCATTATAGAACAGTGACCAATGGGTGAAATGCTATAACAGATATCTTTAGAGTGTAGGTTGTTTTGTTTTTTGGAAGATTAAGATAAATCCTGAAGTTAAACATTATTTCATGTTATTATAATTAATCTGCTACTCAGTTTGGTTTGTTTGGTTACTGTCATGCTTTAGTTTTATTTTATCTTTTTCTTGGATATCCATTTATAAACTTCAAAAAACAATGACATCAAATACAGACATGAACATACCTGAATCCTTCTTGCTCCCTTTGCCTCCATCTCTATTCTTCTTCAGCACTGCCTTGAACATGACAGGGTTCCTGGAATCCTCTCTTTAAGGCCCCTGAGGGAAAAGTGCAAACAGTCAAATGCTTTCATATAGAGTCACACCTGCAAAACATCTATTGCTCCTACAGGAACACTGAGAAAAGTCTCCTGCAAGACAACAAGTTTCTTTATTTAAAGTGATATTGTTCATGTACCTGTATATAAGAAGCTCCAACTATGCAAGATGTTTATCCAAAGCAACATCAACAAATTAAACCCTTACCATAAAAACTCTGACAAATCTCTGGGTAAATGTTATATAAATTGAGTTTTCCCACTGCACTCCTAAACCTGCAAGTCATCAGCGGAGGGAAGCATGGAAAGAATGCTTCAATATTTGAACAGAAAAGGACAAGTTCTGTTATCTTGTTCTACAGGAAAACACTTAGTCGAAGGCCCCAAATTCCACACACACAATTGATGTTATGTGCCAGAACTACGAGGATTTTATTTAATATCTATTGCTCTTAGAGACTCCTGTGCTTTTAGAGTCCTTAGTGTTAAGAAATATACTCAAAGTCTAGTCAGGCTAAGTTTGTTTACATTGGAACTATTCTTAGTCCTATGTTGTTGCACTGTGGTAAAAGCATTCCTAATGCAGCAGCAGCTTAAA
This sequence comes from Cyprinodon tularosa, assembly GCF_016077235.1. Classification (NCBI taxonomy): domain Eukaryota; kingdom Metazoa; phylum Chordata; class Actinopteri; order Cyprinodontiformes; family Cyprinodontidae; genus Cyprinodon; species Cyprinodon tularosa. Next base: position 183,677 of record NW_024038786.1, read on the forward strand.
CAGTTAATTGCAGGGGATTTCTTTCTAGTTTCTTTAAAAAGCTCCTTTAAAATCACATTACCTTATGCAGTTTACTGCAAATAATAATAATAGCAGAGACATTTTTTTCCCCACTGAACAGACGTTTTTTTAACCAAATAAGGACAAACCAAAGAAAGCACACAGTTCTGAACCAGAGGGCAGTCTCTACATATCTCAGCGTTCCCCTTGCTGCTCAGGGACAGGCTATCGATCTGCCCTTTTTCATCTATGATGGTGTTAGATGAAACTCTGAAGCAATGATGGGTTAGTTGAGGGTTGTTGGGGAGCATGGCAGGACTTTAAATCATTTCAACTCATCCATCAATGCTGAGAAAATATACTCTACAGTAATTTGATGATTTCAAACCTGATTTGTTTGGCAAGGTCAGTTTGAGGTTGGCTGAATAGCTAAATCTAGCTCTTAGTTACTGGCATCCAAAATAAAACTTTTAATAATTTCAGAAATATAACATACAAGGAATTGGTAAATGTAACCTCATCTGCTCTATTGAGTGATCAGAGGTCAGATGTCTAATCATCAGATGCATCAAAAAACAAGAGCATCATTTAGTCAATGAGCACTACAAGCAAAGCCATAAACCTTAATCATGTTCTAATATTAATCCAAAGCGGGGGGGGATCAATTAAAAATAGATTTTGGGATGTGGAACACCTCCTGTCAGAGGCATCCAGGTGCAACCCAAAAAGATGAAGACTCCTCTTTATGTTGATGAGAAGCAGCTCTACTCCAAGGCCCTCTCAGATTACCGAACTCTTCACCCTATCTCCAAGGCAGTGCCCAGCCACCCTGCAGAGAAAGCTCATTTCAGCCACTTGTATCTGGGATCTTCTCGGTCACCATCCAGATTTCATGACCTTAGGTGATGGTGGGAATGTAGACCAACCAGTAAACTGAGATCTTTGCATGTTGACTCAAGCTCGCTCTATTCATTACAAGAGACCATAGTAGCGTCTGCATAATAAAAGAAGCCACACCAATCAGTTCACCAATCTTCCACTAAATTCTCCTCCCACTCATGAACAGGACTAACCTGGCAGTAGCCAAATATATACAGTATGTGTAGAACTGAGTTGAGTTCTACGTTATCAATCTGGGATGGCAGCCGTTGAGTCTGTCCATGACAAGGAGGGACGTTTAGTACAATACTTAAAGCTGGTTGGGTGACATCCCAGCTAGTACCCTTTTTTTGTGCAATATGTGTTGAACAAGAAAAGACTAAGAGGAAAAAGCTTCAAGATTTAAAAAAAATGACTAGAAATGCGTAGAGAAATCTACAACATGATATGTCTCCAGTGCGTTTAAACTTTTACCTATAGAGTATAGCAACAGGACACACAGAAAGTTGGTTGTTTACAAGTAGTATCTCTAACCATGCAGATCATGCTATTCGTAGATATGAAATGCTAAAACACATGAAAAAGAAAACGGTAATAAAGTTGTTTAAAATAATTAAACCATATATTGCGACAACTGCTTTCCGTCATACACACCTTGTAAGAATAACCTCAATTTCTTAAAGTGTAAATATACCAGAAATCAACTTTACAGTGCAAATGTTGACATTTACATGTAAAATTCTTAATTTCTGCCATAATTTTTCAAAAAAGGTATTTTAGTCCTGCCCCATATGGTTTACAACATGACTACTGCGATTTAATTTTCCTATTAGCATGTTAAAGCTTTACCAATGGACAAATAAAAACGATTTGTGCATCTATAAAAACTACCTCTAATTCAGGATAGTTTCAAACAAATCTAACAGCGGTTCATTTTCAAATTCTAACAGACTTCAGTGTTTATAGGCACGATCTGTTACAGTCTATTGGTTACTTGTTGAAATAGCTGAGCGGTGTGTGGGAGCATCCTGCTCATCTCCACAGTAACAACAAACAACACCCAGGATAAACCAAAGGAAATGAGATACGCCCTATTAAAACCTTAAACACCAACATGACTAATTCTTTCCATAACCTTTTCCCTTTCAAAGCCACCAGACACAGACTCGCACACACATATAGTATGCAACGCTAAGATTTACACAGCAATCAAATAAGCTATCGTCTACAGTGCCATCACATTTTAACAGATGACTGTCAGGGATGATTTAGACCCATTTAACAACGACATAAAGATTATAACATTAAACAAAACTAATTAATATGGGACACAGCTGTGACCTACCGTATATGAGAAAGTCTCCTCAGAGAGGAGCTGCGGGCTGTATGGTATGCAGAATGAAGGGTTTAAGATTCCTCAAGCTCAGGTCCATCCAATTACATTTAAAATGGGTTCAGAAACATGCAAAAGCCCCTTAGAAGGGGTCTTTCAATATTACAACAGTGAAAGTTTCAGAGAGACAGAGGTTCACGTGTTTTTTCCAGACACATGCTGGTGGAACACAGCCATAACAGACACTAAACCTTCACCTCTGCTAACAGAAACAGCAGCAACCAGTGGCTGCCTCTTTGGTTATTTAAAAAGAAGAAACACTGCAGCTGTTTCAACGTCTTTAGGGAGCTGGTGGCATTTTCATTCAAACATATTTCAGCAGGGGAGGCCGTTACTGTGAAAACGCCTCAGGTAATAATAAAGTGCAATGTTAAGACGGGTTCCTTTAAGGAAAGATAAACTGAAGTCTCCACTGGTTTAAAAAGTGCCCCGGGTCATCAGCGTGCATCTTTTCTGGGTCATTTCTCATGTGATACAGTTCAAATCCAAACAGACTGGGAAGAAAAGATCCTCACCTGCACATTGTTGACATGACATGGGGTTAATGGGGCCATACGGCTGCTCTAGTTATCTAAAAAAAACACCTATATATAGAGAGAGAGAAAATAGGATTGTTTGTCCAGAATGCCACTGGTAAGGAAGCATTTTTACCTCTAGCGGATACTGGTGAGTAAGCGTGAACTTTGTCCTCTATTAGGCGGCACACAACAATGAAAAGACTCAATCAAAACCACTCCCCTCCAAGTATTGAAGCAAACAGCTTTATCCCTTTTAAGTGCTCTGTTTCCTGTTGAAATGCTCTGCCAGCTATCTTCTTTAACTAGTTACACATGAATAATCATCATGCTAAGATTTCAACCCCGTTGGCATAGCAACATGGAAACTCTCAAAGTGACACGACCTTCAAAACGCTTAGATAAAGGCTGCAGAGAAGTGGAGCATTTAAATTCTCATGTGAACTACAAAATTATCTGTTCTCTTGTTGTCAATTCAATGAAGGGCAGGAAACAGCCAGCCTGGTCTGAGAGTTCAAGTGCTTCAAAACAATGGTGGAAAAAAAAAAATACATTTCAAACAGGAAGCTTGGGAACTAGTTATAAAGTAGAACACAGTCTGAATGTCAGCCGCTGTAAACAAGAGGTTATTATTCAGGAAGAAATTCAAAAGGTTTGATATTAATGCCAAAGAACTAGTTAGTTTGAATCCAGCTTCTCCTGCATTCATGTTTGAGAGGAGAGACATCAGCATTGCACAAAAGGAAAACATAAAACATAAAAAAAAAGACACTTGGTACCTTTTTAAAGAGTTATTTTACTAAAGGTCTTACAGGTACTCTACATTTACTATTCTCCATCTATTAGAATAGTAAAAAAGTACTGTTATATTGTTTCTGATCTACATTTAAAACACAGAGTACCTGTTCCTGTAAGAAACATGGATTTAAATCCACCCCCAGAGAGAAAGTAATACTCTAAAAGCAACTAGAAAAGGCCAGATTGCAATTTGAAAATACTGTGACAAAAAAGCTTGATTTTAGCTAAATTTGTTGTGTGCAAATTGTACGACATCTGTTTACTACTTAATTGATTCCGGACTGCAAAAATAGGAAATTTAGTCATTGTGCGCCAGATCAGCGCTTGACATCAATCTGTGCTAAACAAATCTGAGAAAAGAGGAATTGTTCGACGCTCCACTCACAGGCATCAAACAGGAATCTTAGAGCCCATCACCACTCCTCTAGCTCTCCATTAATTTGAGCAGGTAAATAAGATGAATGGGTATTTTTATTCTTAAAATAAGATGATTAGATAATGTGCAAATAAAATATTTCTTATTTAGAATGTACATTTTCTTGTTCCATTGGCAAATAGTCTCACTTACCTCCTCAATTCAAGAAAAATATTATTTTAAGAAAAAAATTACTTTTTTAGATGCTGATTTTTTTCCTGTGCATCTTTACAGACAAACTTTTCATGCAGAAACATCTTTAGCTCCATGTAGCTGCAGCTTTGGGGCTGTAGCTAATAAATTATTTGGAAATCGATTAATCTATCGATTCTTTTTTCGATTAATAATCGCAGAGCAAAAGGTTCCTTAAAGAAGATGAAAACTTTTTTTTTTTTATCTTAAATTCAAAAGGTTTATATATTTTATTTTGGTGTAATTGCTGCTCTAAGCTTTTCCCCTTTCAGCTAAAGACATGCTTTAGAGTCTGCTTACTCCAGAATCGATTACTAAATTAGTTGATGATTATTTCAATAATCTAATAATCACAATGAATCTGATTCATTTTTTCAGCTCTAGGAAGCTTACATACCACAGCCTAAAAGACAATAATAAAGATAATTTTTAAATGGCATTTTTTGGACTTTCCAAGAAATCCACTACATTTGTTATTATTCTTTAAAAAAAAGCCTTTCATTTCAACATATTTCTAACCAAGGAAAACTGGACTCACAGCGACTGAAACAAAACCTAAGGTGAAATAAAAAAAGGATTGACATCTAACATGAGACTATAATCAGGTGTCATTTTTCATACTTTTAAGTGTTGCTTATTTAACGGGGTGAGCACAAGACAAACAACAACTGAGAGAAAATACTTTTAAAGCTACAACTGCCCCCAGAGGACACTTTTTGTTAATCCTTCCTAATGCAGAGGATGAGCAATGACATTCAGCTAAAATCCTAGGCTAAGTACAGCCTGTCAGTCTAAACAATACCTAACAGGAAGTTGCCCATGTCTCTGTGTTAAAACATAGAGAACATTCTACGATTCTTCAGTGATGTCAAATTTAACAAGTTTCATTTTCAAATCAATTTAAAATAAAGACAAGTTTCTCAATCAAGAAAATTTGTACATTTTATTTATCTATTGCACTTTAACTTGGTTAACATAAATTTATGTTTCATTAAATGTGATGATTTCCTAGAACTAAAATAATATGAGCAGTGTGACATAAATGTTAACTACTGAGAGGGTTGTAGGTATTTGACCAAGGGTAAAACATTAACATGATCTTTTTAAGTCTAAAAGGAGGTTCCTGCAACACACTATTACTGATATAATACTTTTTAGTTAATCATTCACCATATCTGTCAAGTTAAGTAAAAACTACAAAAATTTCTATCGAAAGAAATCATTTGAAATGAGAAAAAAAAATAACTTAGAGTTGTAATTTAGGTATTTCCACTTCAACATAGGTTCAAAATAAGAAAACCTCTAACTATTGTGCTTACAAATCAATTTGAAAATAAAGATTTTTTTTTTCTTTTTTTAATTACTTAAGGAACAATCAGAATCTAGGTGAAGAACATCTAACAGTGAAACACAAACTTATTCTAGAAACAGAGAGTTAACAGATCAATCAAATTTAAATGAGACCAGCTGCACTAATTTATTGTTATAGTACCAGTACATCCAGCTATGCAGACCTTTGTTATAGATTGATTTATTAGAAGATCAGTTGCTCATCTTAATTGTCTTTTTCCACACATGCAGAGATTAAGACCAGAGGAGCATTAAAAGGAAGCAGGGGATAACACATGTTGCACAACAGCAACATGTGGAGATGGTTTAAAAAATGGTAACAAAGGACATGTTTGATTTCAAGAGCTTTACTAGTGGCAGCCCTTCCTAGAGATCAGACATATGTAGTGAGTGCTGCACACCTGCAAAGGAAGCAACACTTCAACACACTTATCAGAAAATCACACGCGACTGATCACATCTGCATCTCAATCGTATGCCTGCATCTTAAATGTGCTTTCATTAAATGCATGTCCTCTTTGTTAATGTAGCACAGGTTTTTAGATTAATAGCACTCATCAGTGCTCCCCTAAGCCCCTTGTTCATTTCTAGGAGCATAAACTAAAGTGTAAATCAGTAACAGCTGCTACTAAGAGGTCCTCCAAACACAAGAGGGTAAATATCCACAAGGTCTTTGGAAACACACATGCTACACATTCATTTAAACTTTTAATGCCATAGAGGATGGCTCCATCTCTTAATAGAATATGCCAGCATGACACACAAGCTATCTAGTTTTTTAATGAACATTTAAAAATATTGTATTAGAAAAGGTCGACGGAAACGGCAAAAATAAGAAATAACGTAAAAAGGCTTCAGTTCACTTGAGGTGTTTTGACTTTTTCAAAAAACAAAAAGCCCAAAACACTTTCCTAACTAAACGGAGGACAGAAACAGATTTGCTAACATTTATCCGCATTACTGATCAGCTATTTCTGCTGCCTGCGTCTTCCTGGATGTTCCCACAATGCACTTCTTCCATTACAGATACCAGTTGAAAGAACGATGACAGGAAGGAATGATGGCAACACATTTTTTTTCTTCCCTCAGACATGTGGTCAATAACGTCCTTTTCTGACATAATTGGCTAATTTACTCCTAATCCACATTTTCGTTTTTATTTGCAACATTTTAAACGTTTCCTCAAAATGACAAATTGGACAGAAAGATATCAACAAGCATGGGGAGGTTACTGGGACCAATTGGTTTGAAAAATGCTAATATCTTCCATCACTGAAGCTTAAGAGCTTTAACAGGATGTGGAAGGGCAAATATGATCCAGCTTCTCTGTAGCCCCTCCCCCACCTGTTGCTCTGCAGTCGCAGGCAGCTAGTAAAAAGAATGTACCAAACTATTTCCCTCATTTATGCTCATTTACCGTTGGAACATAAAGGAGCGCCACCTATAGCCCTGCTTTAAATAACAGTTGGCAACCTGCAAACTGACTCTGAATAATTATCTAACCACCATTAACTTCTTGTAATTATTACGCTATAAAGAAAAGAACGGAAAAAAGCACTGCAACAGACGAGATGTATACAGCTGCAATTTAAAATGCTGGTTGGTTTAAGTGAGGGAAAAAGGGAAGTTACAAATAGTACTATAACAGTAATACTTTAAGCAGAATAGATGCTGTATTTTAAGTGTAATCTAAAGCAATCAGTCAAAGATATCATACCTTAAGAATCTCATACCAAGAGCGACATTAAGGCATTCTAGTGTTCTGTAATGATTTAACACACGTTTAATTCAGTTGGGTTTAATTCAACAGCTCAACAAAGGCTTTTGTAAGACTTTAATGCAATTGCATAATATAATTTTTTTTTCAAAGGGGGGTTTGTTTATGATCCTTCATTCCAAAGCTGTAAAGGCATAAATACTTCCTCTCGGTTCAACCTATTTTGTAAACAGAAGAACCAGCATTATAGATTAGGAATAACAATAACCAAACAAGTATAAGAAAAAGAGAGCAGACACAAAAAAAACTGATGCTTTCCAAATAAAGTCAGAGGAAATATCCGGAGGAATTTTGAGGCAAGCTATGAGAAGGTCCCACATTATTAATGGGATCACACAAGTTCAACTCTATTAAAAAGATCTTGTTGTATTATTTTTCTTATTCAAGTTTGAACGCCACTTTCCTCGGCGGAAAACTCTCGCAATTCAAAGGGTTTTAAAGTGTTTCCCTGAAAACCGAACCTCGTCAAAGCAAACAGAGATAAAAGTAACATAATTGACTAAAAGCAGATAAGAGTTGATGCGACGTAATGCGTTCCACAGAAACACTCTTCCCTCTATTTAAAATCCTGCAATAATTAAACACTGTACAAACACATGGCTAGGTGGGAACAAATATGCTCCTCTCATGTCCAGCAGAAATCCACATCAACCCCTTCAGGGTTCAAAGCTTTTTGGATTTTTTTCATCTGGATTTCATGGTAGAGGGAGGGAAAATGTGAGGACAAAAAATAAGCCGCTACTTAGTATGTTCAGTTGGGCCACTGGCCTCAGTGAGTGTCCCTCCTCAGCCATCACAATGCATCTCTGATGCCAGCATCTTTTATCGGCCAGTTGGCTTTGGACCATGGGAACCAGGCTCTGCTGAGACTCAACCACTCAACCAGACACCCCCCCCCCCTCCATGGCTGTTCTGGGATGCAAACATCCAACAGACAACTGGGCCCACTACAGCTTTGGCACAGAAGCATGCAAATCCATTCTGCTGGTTCCTTCAACTCTAAAATGATATGAATTTAATACTGGACGGTTAACACTGGCCACATGATCAGACCACAATAGTTTTCACTAACATCTTCCCAATTGTTGGCTCCCCAATAAAAGATGTACTACATAAAAATCGAAATCCAGGAGTGTGAGTTTAATAAACAGCGACTATCAGACAGGGTGCTGAATTCATCCCTCAATGAGTTAAAAAACAACGTTTGATTCTTTCTGAATGTTATGATATATTTTCTATTTACGCAGAAACATAGCTTTGATTTTCAGAGCACCTGACGGTGTTCCACCCCTCTGACCACAAGCAGCAATCAGCTCAGGTTATACACAGACAGCTAGTCACACTTCAATGACTCAGTTTAAATGGGTGGAATAGATCATTGTACTTTAGCCCTCATATAAACCCAAGTGATGCATCTTCTTTTATAAAATGTTCTATTAAGTTTTAAACACATATCAGCATCAACAAGTTCAACCCAGGATTTTAAATCTCTTCAAAACGTTGGCAACATTTTCCACATCAGATCATGTTAGTTAAAAATGCAGTGTACCAGAATATTTGGATATGGTGATAGTACTAGTAAATATTACCGTAACCATATTAGATGAGCTGTACGCTCATATTTTTCTTTCCTCTCTGTCTTTTGTGTACTTAAATAACTCTGACCTTCAGCTTTCTGAGCAATCAGATTGAAATTAACTGTTAGGATGTTTTATTTGGCTCCATATTGGATGTCTGCCTGAAATGGTTTTGGTTGCTTATTGGAAATGCCAAACAGAACAAACTGGAGCAACTGCATGGAAGCGCATTTTAATGGAAAAAAAAACTTTAACAAAGAGTTAAATATTTGTTTATTCTAAATCCAGAGGTAAGAGAACATTTCCTAAAAAAGTCATGGCACTCCTAGATTTATTAGGGATATGATAGGGACTTAACATTTTCAACACAAAGTGTTTTTAATACTTTTATAACTAAGTTATAAGTCAGTAAACATGTGGGTATTACTGCAGACCAAAGCAATCTTAGACCTAGAAACACAAATACACCAATAAGGCCTGATTTTTAACTACACACAATAGCAATACCAGTAGTAAAATATATTCTCAAAGGTTAAAATGTTAAAAACCTGCTATCTGAAATATCTAAAAGCTGAAAATGCCCTGTTTGATAGTTTAATTGCATTAATTTTTTTAAAAGCCAGTTGCTTAGACTTTGGGTGCCTAAAGGCTTTTAGCTGGTTATCTCCATTTTTTTAGGACATGTTTATATCCATCTGTACATTATGTGTATGTTTTATTAAAAGTAACAGACCCAGTTTATGAATTACAATAAAAATGTGCTGTAGGATACTTTATTGGGGTTGAAAGTCAGGAATCCTGCAGAAAAACTGAGCGATCAAAAGATAATCCCCATTTATGTCTAAATTAAAACATTCGCTGATGTATCTATTAAATCTAAAAAGTTAACAGAAAAAGATTATTTCACTATCTTCATTATGTGTCCATCAGAAGCGGGTGAAGAAAAAAAGTGGCCAGTTTAAATCATCAGCCAAATTATTGGTAGATCCCTGTTTTTTCTTGAAAACTGTGCCTAAATATTAATTTACATATTTGGTAAATACACAAAATTTCCCCCAAAGTGAACCTAAGTGCAATGACTTTTAATATGACTAACCCATATCCAAAACAAGCTAAACCTATGATGCACCCACAAGCCATAACATTTAGGAGGCTGAACTCTTTGTTTTTGCTCCATCTGAGTTTTACACTTGTTTACAAATCACAAATTCTACCCACTTGGGGCAAAAAAAGCTTTCAGCGAGTTAAAGTCAAATAATCGGTTAAAAATGTCTGTCATAAATGCTATTGGGTACCTTATAGCCCGCAGGTGCTGCTTTTTATTGAAAATTGTTCCTCTGTCACTTGAAATTCAAGTGGCTATTCAAAGTTGTAGTTTTAGAAAGTTTTGCTGATAAAATAAAAAATATTCAGTCTATACTTTCCTACACTCTTTGCTAACAAATAGACGCATATATTTCAACATACATTCTGTCTTAATAAATAATTTTAGTGGTCAAAATTTCTGGGGCGAACACCTTTTACATTTTCATTACTTACCTACTATTATCAAAAATTCTTCTGCATAGAATTAATATTTACATGGACTAATATCTAGATTAAGTTATTATTAAAGAGGACTTGCAGAGACACATAATTTTCTCTTTACCCCATATAACACAAAATTTAGTTCTGAAGTAAGCATTAATTATGTATATATCAACTTTAATGTTAGTATTATAATGTGTATAATTAACCACATTGTTTTAGTTGTCAAGTAATTGCTATTAAATAAAAAATTTGAAATGTTTAATAAGTGTGAATATTTTCATTGAGAGTATTACTGCCACCAACTGTATTAGAGTGAGGAAAAAAATGGTGGGGGGTGGCAAATGATTGGCTGAGGGTGGCCATGGGCACCTCAGGTCCCCCATCTAGCTCCGCCCCTGACTTCAATTGCCCAAATCCACCTACATCACATCTCCAGACATAAACAATAACATCAAAAATAAACATCGCAGTGGATTTTTTTTTAAAGAAAACTCAACATATAAAGATAATTCTTTTGTTTTCACATTGCTTTATAAACAATAGTCAAATAAAGCGCTACATCTTTAATGATTGGTTAAAAGCGCAGCTTGTTTCTAAATAGTAATGATGATGAGTGATGAAATACTTTCATTTAACGTCAGTTTTAGAGTTTGAGTGATGTGTTAGTCAATAATAAAAAACAAACTCACCCAAACTTTATGTTAATAGACTTTTTCTAACCAAACAGAAAACAACTAAAAGGTGAAAATGAGGCTTAAAGATTTCATTCAGGTTGCAGTGAGTCAGCTGTCTGCCCCTGTTTGGTGGGCATGTCTCTGCATTCCTCCACACAAACTTTCATCCAAAAACCAGACATATCTCTGCTGAACATCTCCCACAACAATCCCCTGATTTAAAACTTTTAAAATCTTACCTGATAAATGTCATGGAGATCACTCTACAGACAAAAATAAAAGTTCTCCCAACTCCTACTTCCTCACGAGCTCAGTCCCAGAGCCAGTTTGATTCAGCAAGGTAGACCAATGCTCCTCCTTTTCCTCCTTCCCCTCCTCCTTTCCCCGGCATGAGGTCATCTGGAGGGAGGGATATCAGAGAACAAAGTGCCTGTCCTCCTCCCCCTCCCTCTGGAAAAGCCTCATGGACTTGAAGGGAGGAAGGAGAAACAAACTGAAACTCCTGAAGGGGAAACTTCAATATTTAAGCCCTTTTCTCTAAGTTTTATATGATTGATTGATTCCAAATCAAAGCAAGTTGACAAAAAATATTGTTTGAGATCAATTAAGCTTTCTTTTTATGTTGTTGACCAATCAGAATAGAACATAATATTCAGTGAAAGGTAATCCTGATCAATTCTATGACAATTTATTTTTGAATTCTTGGGTGGCTTTATTTATACTAATTATAGCTTAAATAGATCCTCAGCTTTTTAACTCATTTTGTCTCATTTTAAAACTCTTCTTAAAACCCACTTCTTTTCTTTGGCTTTTAACACCATGTAGAGTGTTGATTTTATGTACACATGTTGATTTTATGTACACATGTTGATTTTATGTATACACATGCATATTTTTATCCTGTGCGGGCAGTGCTTTTATTTTATTTTATTTTATTACTTTTATTTATTTTAGTTATTTTATCTTTTTGTGCAGCACTTTGGAAACCTTGTGTTTATTTAAACCGTGCTATATAAATAAAGTGGATTGGATTGGATTGGATAACTATAACGAAATTTATTACTTCGCTCTATAATTATTTTTTATTTAAGTTACTTTTTTAATTTTAAATTTTTTTTTAGTTGTGTGATGTATTGTTCGTACGATTTAATTAACAAAAACACCCTAGGAGGTTGATTGTATGCCTTGTTCTCAACTCTTCGAGTTGCACAATATTTTTACGATGCCAATATGTACATATTGTTAATTACTGTTACCCAATGTGAAAAGGTGGGCACATTGACACACACCTCTACTGTAATGTGCATTGCTTCCTAATAAATACATAAAAAAAGAATAGAACATAATAATCTTGTTCTTTCTCCGTCAGAGGGGGGAATCCAGGTGTATCAGCAGCCAACAGGGTTTACAACAAAATATAACTATGCAATTAAAGAACAACTCCCAAAGTCTAACAGGTGCTGGAAGAAAAGATCTGCAACTACTCTCCATAGTGCACCTTGGGTGGGAGGGGAGCTCTCCAGTTCTGTAAAAGTCAGCTTAATGGGGTGGGACACAATGTCCAACAGGGATGTTATTTTTCTAGAATTTTTCTGTATCCCACCACCTGCACTGGGACATAGTTGCAGAGCTACCCTGACACATTTATCTAACCTCTTCCACTCAGTGTCAGATTATATGCTGCTCTAACAAGCTACACCAGAAAAAGATGGCTCCTGAGACCACAGAGGTCTTACCAAGGACAAATATCAAACTCTGTGGGGGCTAACAATATATGAAATAACATATCTCTGGGTATAAACGTGGAGCCCAAGTAGGTCATAGGTGTTTCTGGCACTGGATTTTCTTAAGACAGATGACAAAAAGCCAAACCCAAAACATAATGACGATAGCAGATAGGGAGTAAACTCAAATGGATTCTTTATTACAAGCCCATCGTGAGCTTAGAACTCCCCGACCTGAGCAAAATACATGTGCGATCTACACTTAACATGTTATGCATTAGACCAGAGGTCCTAAAGCATCTTGGATTGCCTCCTGAGTAGATACCAATTTTTATATATATATATATATATATATATATATATATATATATATATATATATATATATATATATATATATATATATATATATATATATATATATATATATATATGTATGAGGTTCCGTTTGTGTCAAAAATAAGCAGATGTAAAATGTCTAGATGTTGTGCTGTTGTTGCATATGTGTTGTCTGCATATGTATAAGTTGCACATGTATTTGTTGCATATGTGTTGTCTGCATATGCATAAGTTGCACATGTATTTGTTGCATATGTGTTGTCTGCATATGCATAAGTTGCACATGTATTTGTTGCATATGTCTATGCTGCATATGTCTAAGTTGTACTGTATATGTAGATGTTGCATATGTTTATGTTGCATACGTCTAAGTTGTACTGTATATGTAGATGTTGCATATGTTTATGTTGCATACGTCTAAGTTGTATATGTAGATGTTGCCTCACTGTAATCTTGCCGTGATTACGAACATAGCAGTAGTGGAACAGGACTCAGATTGTGTAGATTTGATTGCTTTAACATGAAGAAAAAAAATCAAGTTTGAAGTTTAAAGAATGAAGGAAATGATTAAGGGTAAATGTTCCTCACCATCCCCACCCTGAAAATCATATCGTATTAAACTCCATCCATTGCCTTTGCCCCCTGATCGTTGTAGGGCTGCAGAAGAAGGGTAGGGGAAGGCATCTCTTATAACAGTGGTCATATCTTGCTCAATAAGAGAGAATGACAGTCATGTTTTGGATATTGGAGGAGAAGAACATGCAATCTCAATGCAGAAGGTTTTTGCCAATGCTAATGCTACTGAATTTAGATTAGACTTAAACAAACTTTTGTCATTTTGTATTTAAAAAAAGTGCATAGAAAACGAAATTAAAATGCATACAGCTTTTTTGACAGTGAATGAGCAGTTTAGCAGTAAAATAAACATTTCCATCTGTAAAGTGCAACAGTGATCAACATGAAAACAGTGTAGGAGAGACATGGTGTAAAAGGCCTTAACGTGAAAGGTTAAGAGCGTTGAAAAAGATTAAATAGATATGGTGCAAAATGCAGTAGAAAAATATTTATTTGAAGATTCGCCATGTAGTGCAAGTATGATGTTTACAGTGTGATGCAGAGTCTAGATTTGTGACTTGATTAGAGTTTTCAACAGTTCAACAGTCTTATGGCAGCGGGATAGAACCTGCTGGTCCTGCAACGAAAGCTGTGGAGCCACTTCGTGTAAAACAGTTTATTTTAAATTGCACTCAATCGTTCGTATCTAACAAATTTCCTTACACACAGTGCTGTACAACATAAAGCACTTAGTGAAAATCATAAGGCCTGATTGCCAAAAGTTATCTATACTTGCTTCTTTCCCACTGTTTTCTATTTTGCCAGCTAAATGGTATAGCACGGAAACGAAATATGAATATGTGTCATTAAATCTTTAAAGTCTGTCCAAATTAATCCCTTTACATATTTGATGATAACTTTATCATCTGGAAATTATAAGCAAATGCTCTTTGAGCCACTCCATGTTGGTTATCAGTTAGCTGAATGATCAGAAATTAGGGCAAGCTCCAATGATTGGAGCTAATTCAAGCTTTCAGCAAGTGGTAAATTTTAAATGCAATAAGAGCGTCAAATCATACTCGAGTGTAAGTCAAGTTAACTTTTTTTTGTAATATAAACTAAGTCTAACTTTATCACATGTGTGACGTAGGTCTGACTCGAGTTAAGTCATCGAGTCAAAGTTCATTCCTCTGGAATGCGTTTTTATCAGTTTACCTTCCTTTACTTTTATTATGGGTTTTTTCTTAAGTAAATTGTTTGCCTTAAGATGGTTTGAAGTTTTACAATTTTGGTCTGTAAAAATGTGACTAATTTTTTATTGTTTTCTCTGGTTTTATTGGCTCAAAGTAATTCGGTTTAATTGTTTTGATGAAAATATATTTGAACTGAATCTCTAACTGAAAAACCATCCCAGTCATTATCTTTTATTGACCGAACCATCCGTCTCTAGGGAGCTATATAACCAAGCGAACAATATTGCTCAGCTGGTCCTTCTGACTCAATTTATTCTCTAAAAACCCACTATAATGAATGTCCCTGCCTTTTTTTTTTTTTTTTTGGCAGGGATTTCTTTTGGGAATTTATATGACAAGAATTTTAGTTTTTGGTAGATTATATCTATCAAGTGTGTCAAGTGGATCTGGGCCTCTACAACCAGCCAGTCTAATCTTCTAATTGCAAGTTAATGACCAAACAACAGATCAAAATGTTGATTGCTTAACAAAAATGCCCTACTGGAATATGATCTATTGCCATACAGTATGCCTATGTATTATTTGGCAGTTCCAAAAGGTTCACTTTGGGTAAGCACTACTGTGTCATGTTTAAATAAACCTCACTGTCCTCTCCTTGTATATGGTGCCCTCTAGAGGTTTTATAATTTTTTTTTGCAGCCTTTAAGAATGATTTTAATATGTTCAGATTATATTTTCCCTGTTTCATGCCTTGTTATGGAGTCACCACACAGGGGGCTTTCTCTGCCATGTCGCTGCACGCTGCAGGGTCAGCAGGGTTTCCTCATGGGCCCCCTCTGCCACTGAAAAGCACCATGCCTGCAGGTCATGGGACCACCGACTGCTGCTACTCCTCAAACAGACCTGAGGAGGTCTCTGAACTTTGCACACAGATGGCATCAAAGGCATGCATGAACAGCATGAACGTCACAGAGGGATTCTTGTCAGCACATTGTGTTTACAAGGCAACTGTTGTGTACATTTCTAGCAAACAAATGAGCAGATATTGTGGTCGTATTCATGGAAACAAACGGTTGACAGACATGTTAAAAACACATTTTTGGGTTGTGGATTGATAGGAAAATGTTTTACCCTGTCAGACAGACCAATCATCCTGCAGATTTAGGGATAACACACGTGGACAAAATTATAGGTACTTCTCGTTTATTGAAAAACACCATAATGGCCACAGAAATCATTTTAACTGGACCTTGGAAATAAATAAAAAATTATATGATCATAAATAAATGAAAGTCAGACAGCTCTTTTCCATCATGCTTCAATTGACTGATTTAAAAGATGAAACTCAAGAAACAGGCCTAGAAAAAAATATGGTACCCCCACAAAAGACTAAAAATAATGTGGTCAATGAGAGATGTTAAATTAAGGTGTGCCAACCAATTACTAGTGAGGTTATTGCTAACCAGCGACCGCTTTGGTTCAGCTCACCTGGCACTTTGGCAGGCATTTAAACAGCCTCACTACTCAGTCAATATGTGGGAGTTTGTAGGAGAGTTGCTGTTAGTTGGATCAAGTTTGTTTATATTCTAATAATAGATTGTTTTTTTTCCAACCAATCTAGATGGTTGAAACTAGTTTGGTTAGATCACACAATGTAATGATCAAATTCAGGAGCAAGCCACTGGTTACAGTTGTAAGATTGGTGTTAAGTACAATTGCTTTCTAATTAGCTGTTTCCTTGAAAGTGGTGTCAGCTGTAAGACATGGACTTGCACTCCTGAGGTTGTTGGTTCAATTTCAACCTCAGACTTTTGAAATTTGCAATAAAACACAAGCATTTTGGCTAATGTGACTAATAAGAATTGGTTTGCCCTAGTACAAATATAAATTGGTTGGTTTAACCAAAATATTGGTTGAACACAACTTCCAACCCGATTAAAACCCAAAAATTTGGAAAAACTATTATTTTTGAACAAAAATGACTAACCCCTTTCATTATGCTCATCATTGCCCAATTTGCACGAGCACTTTCACTGCCTGCTTGAGCTCATTTCACTAAAATGGCAGAAAAAAATAGTGTATCTAAAGGATTTTTCTCTTCCAAGAAATTTTACACACAAAAAACTACAAAAGATTTTACTACACAGACTAATCATTGACAATTTCAAAGGAACTTAAATGGGAAAAAATCAATTGAAAAAAAATTACAAATTAGATTACTAAACTACTAACTGTGGTGTTGCACTTTGCCAGTAGGTGGTGACATTTTGAAATAAAGCTTCATGAACTGTGGGGATCTTTGAAGCAATTTGGCCAAACGGTTCAATGCCTCACAACGTCACAAGGCTTCATCTCCCCATCAATACCAATTGGCATCAAAGAAGTCCTCCTTATGTTTAGTCAGTGGGCCTATATATATATATATATATATATATATATATATATATATATATATATATATATATATATATATATATATATATATATATATATATATATATATATATCAGTAGAAATCACCTCAGCAGTGGCGATTTCTCATTGAACATTAGGGTGGCTAAACCTTTCTTGAAAATTTAAATAAAAATATGTATTGTCAAACTTCATGAATTTAGTCATTAAACTGCATTAAATATGAACTAAATGTGCCTGACATCATGAATATGTTGCACATTAATCAGCTATTAAGCCCACTCTCGGATGCAATCTCCCCTCGCTCTTGAGCAGCAGGATGCTGCCTGTCGGTCTCTATGAGAAATCCTTGTTGAGGTTTCAGCCTCCGTCTATTGAAGTAAGCAGCAAAAAAGTAGAGCCCCGCAGTTCCAGAGCAGCAGCCGCCACTGGGCTGTAGGTATTCATTGTGCTATTTGCTGACATGGGTCCAATCCCAAACCGGCGCCTAAGCACTAGCCCTAAGCAGTAACCCTCTGTTTGCGTGTTCCAGTGGAGGGTCCTTCACATTAAGTGCCATCCCAAACCACGTAGAGGGTAGTTCGAGATGACCATCCAGCCCTTAGATAGCGAGTCAAACAGACCCTGCATTAGTGCAGACTCGCTGGAATTTGGCAGTGGGTGTAACATCAAATTAGTGGCAGAGGAAACACATGCCTTTAAATGTAAGTTCCACTGGTTTTGCAGCAACTTCATCGCACTGACAGAAAATCACAAGTTAGGTGTGTGAAGAAAACCTAATTCCAAAGGGAAGGTGAAATAGTTTTATGACTGCAGACATTGGTATACATTTCACCACAGAGCTACAGCCATGCACATGTGGCGTCACTGTTGCCAAAGCAATGACTGCTTTCCGTTTCCGTTGGAGGGAAGAAGGCATCCCATTCTCATTTATTCCCCCCACCTTCAATCAAGACACCTCCCTAAGCTGCAAGTGAGACTTTATTGGTAGTGACACTAGTTAAGGCTTAGTGCTTCGGGGGCGGTTTGGGATTCAGTTATGGTATGTATGACACTCAACATGGACCAAAGGAAGTAAAGGAAAGGATTGTCCAAGGAGATTAGAAAGACAATTACAATTATTTTAGAGGTAAAGGCTATAAGCCCATCTCCAATGAATTTGATGTTTGTGCGATTATAGTTGCACATATTATTCAGAGAAAGACTTAAAGGTGAACTTCAAGCTCAATGAACAGTGAAGCGCACCATTAGTCGACATTTGAACCAAAGTTGACTTCATGGGAAATTATCAAAGAGGGCCACACTAATGAAAAGAAATAAAATCCTAGGAAACTTTACACATGTTTTTCAACACATAGGCCACAAGGGGGACAGTTGGGCACAGGCACCCCTCGCGACCCCACTTGGGATAAGTCTGTCAGATAATGGATGGATGTTTTACAGTAATTTCCATCTAAATTTTACCAAAAAGTAAAATGTACTGAAGAGGATAAGGGCCACTGAAAAAAATTTAAAAAGTTAACTGATTTTTAAATTTGATTTCAGTTTAATATGGGAAAAAAAGTCAGAATTCTGACTTATTTCTCAGAATTCTGACAGATAAACATGTTGGCATCAATCCATAGCCATGTCTGTTTTAGAGACTAGCCCTCTTGTTTTAATGACCTTCTGCTCCTCCATTAATGAGGGGACCACTTGGGCACGTAAAAAGTTGCCTAATTCCGTCATTTTCCACCAATGTGTCACTGGCCCTCTAAAAAAACTCACATCTTTGTCAGTGAAGCTGAGTGTTCCCACATCTCTTCCTTCATGGTGCCCATCTACATTAAGATTAAAAATTCTGTGAAAAGTCAGAATTCTGAGAAAAAAGTCAGAATTCTGACTTTTTTTCCCCAGTGGCCCTAATCCTCTTCCGTAAAAAGGAGTCAACTACAAACACATACATCTTTTGTCTTTGGGTGTTAAAGTTTACATTTTTCTTCCAATACTATATGTGAGTATTGCAGTGTACAGTTGTGTGTCTGGTTGTAACATGACAATTTTTTAAGATCAATTAGACAAAGCCCTGTAAACGCATGCATATTTTGGTTTATATGCAAGTTAAAAATTACCTTTTATGTATCGTGTTGACCCATTCAGTTAAATTGCATTTCATGGAGCAAACATGAACAACCCAATGTAGTGAATGCAACTCTATTTTGCATCTAAACATTTTCTTGAAGTATCTTTGGCTTGAAAGACCTATGCTTGGATAAAGATTTGGCTCCATCTAGTGGTCATTTGGGCTCAACGCAAATTAGAAACAGCAGAAGGAAGATTTAACTGTGATAGCATATTTATTTTGTTTTCATATAAATCTACATTGCAAAGCTATTCATATAAATCCTATGAACAAAATTAACTTTATTTATCCACATCCCCCCAACCCATTGGTCGATTTACTTTAACCCATAAACCACACATTTAACACAGTAACTTGGCAAGCAACACTACAACATTTTTAAATCAAAGCCTGGAAAAAAGAAAAAAAAAAAGGCCAAATATAGTTAACTTTTTTCAAAAGCTTAGAAAAGAAATTGAAAAAAATGCTTTTCTCCAAAGTAAACAGCTTGAACTAGAAATCCTCGCCAGGTCCCCCAAGACATCTGTCAATTCTGATGGCACACAACAGACTCTGGGGCATTCTTAGGCAAATTCACCACTTCCTGGGCTGCTGGATGCAGAAGTTTCGAGGGCAGTGAGACTTCTCGACAGCAGGACGCACCTTGCTGTGCCTCACGCTCACTGGGGTCTCTGGAAAGTCGTGACTCAGCTGCAAAATATTAGGCTGATGTTTTACAATAAGTCATAACAATATGGATGCTGTTTGAGCTGAAATGGGCTAAATATAAAGAAAAAAAATTTCAAAAGATGTTTGTTCACCTTGTCAAGAGTCCCTGTTAGAAGCAGACCAACTTGTTGCATCCTGTTGGAGGTGGCAAGGGACCGGCTACACAGGTTTGAAAAAGAAAAGATTTCCACCCTTTTTATACAAGCTTTTATAAGGTAGTTAGAGTGGAGGCGTGTTCAACACATGGAGATTTCTACCTCAGTTTTTCAGGCCGTTTTGTCTCCTTCTCTGGAGTCCCATCCTCCAGTGTTTTCTTGGCCACTCGTTTCCCTCCTGCCTTTACTAATGAGAAAAAGATGTACAACAGCTAGATGCAGTTTTGGATTAAACAAGTTGAAAGGAAGCTTTAAAAAAAGAAACAAAAAAAGTTGACTGGAATCACAATTGAAGACAATTAGAGCATAATCTCACAAAGTTCAGTCCAGAGCACAATAGTCTAGACCAGGGGTCTTCAACGTTTTCCAGGCCAAGGACCCCCAAACTGATGGTGGGATGGAGCGAGGAACCCCTAATTTTATATATTGTATGAAATGGTGTTAAATCAAACTGGCCCTATAGTCACTATTATATAATAGAGAGTCATGCAATGAAAGTAATTTCTCCCTGGGATTATTAAAGTATTTCTGATTCTGATTCCTTGTTAATGGGACAGGTGTTGTGAATAAAATGGTGCCAAGCTTGAAAGAGCTCCTGTGTATCGCTAAATGTGTGCTTTGATGACTGAAAGGCATTTTCTGCCCCCATTTATCTGTTTACTACAGTTTGTTGAATTCATGTTAATGTGGATTTAAAGACATTTCAATGAGTTGAAAAAAATGCAGGGGGGAATATAGAAAAAAATTCTAATCAGCCAAAACTTTCGCTACCCCCATGCAGTACCTCTATGGACCCCCTAGGGGTCACGGACTCCATGTTGAAGACATCTGGTCTAGACAATGATGTATTAGTTGAATAAAACATTCAGTTAAATAATTTTAGCTGTAGGCCTAAGCTAAAGAAGTCAATAAGAAAAAGAAAATGGTAATTTTATGCAATTACTTAAAAGTTCTGTGTTACAGCATTAGTTTTTCTAATCAGTGGGCGTGACTAATGCAGCTGCAGAAAAGTGATTGGTCTACAGCGGGGTTTCCACCAATCAGCTACTGAGGTTCATCAGATGAGACCAAATTACAGGTTCATACGGAAGATTAAGGCCACTGGAATTCTGACCTTTTTCCTCATATTATACTGAAATTAAATTTTTAGATCAGTTAACTTTTCTTTATTTTTTCAGTGCCCCTAATCCTCCTCTGTAGGTTCATGACAAAAAAAAAAACTGAAAAAAAAAAGAAAATTCCAAGCACATGTTTTATTCTTCTTTAAAATTCTTCTTTAAATTTGCATTCAGATGTTTAGAGATATTTTATTTAAATTAACTATTTTCAAATCAACTAGTTTGCTTTTTAAACATCTTATTTTAGCACATTTGTTCTCCCTGAAAGCTGCAGTACCTAAATGAACAGCTTTGTATGCAAAGCCTCAGAGTTGGTCACATTCACGCCGCAATCAGGCCTGCCTTTAAAAGGAAAAACCTCTGCAAAAGCAGCCAGATGCTTTGCAGTAAACACATTTCAGAGGATTAATAATGCAAACATGAAAACGTAGAAATATATGATGGAAAAAATGAAGCACAACCAGGGAAGCGTTTGTTTTTCTGCATGACTTTATAAAGGTCGAACAGCTCAACAACAACAACAACAAAAAAAAACGCATTTGAGTAAACCTACAAAAACATGAAAAGTTGATAGGAACATGCGTTTACCTGCTGGTGGATGTCCAGCTTTGAGCAGAGGAGCTTCCTTCGCTCCAGTTTTGCAGATTTGTTGCACCATCTTGGTAAAAGTTTCCGCAGTAAACTACAGCGGACGCCCACACGCTTGTTTTTGTGCTCTAAAGCTGCAGGAAGCCACAGGCACGCCCATCTTTCTCTCTCTTTTTTTTCTTTTTTTTTTCTTTTTTTTTTGTTTTGTTACACAAACAGATGACACGATTTCAAGAGAACATGAAACCAGAAGACATTCTAAGCACTCATTGCTATTAAAATGTATTTTTCTTTCCCCCTTTTTATTTTTATTTTTTTAAATTAAATGCTTTACCCTCATAAAGCTATAGAAAATCGTTTTGATCATTCCCCAGGCTGTTCTGATATCAGTTTCCATTCCAATCGAATTACAAAATGAAACCAAAACTCCTCCTTTTTCTCTCTACATGTCCTCCTAATGTTAAAGCGTTTCATATTTGTTTAGATTCTGAAAGTTATCATTTCTTTTGAGCAATTAAAACACTTTGTTTTGAGACTTAATAATTTTTATCACATTCTTAAGTCCACCAAGGCACAATCTTTCTCCTATTTTCGCCATGAGATTATGGGAAAGCCTGCTTCACTGCCTTCATTATTGCATCACAAATATCCATCCATCCATTTTCTGTCATGCTTATCCCAAGCAGGGTCGCCCTGGACAGGTCGCCAGACCATCGCAGGGCAACACAGAGACAAACAGGCCAAACAACCATTCACACACACACTCACACCTAAGGAGAATCTAGAGAAGCCAATTAACCTAACACTCATGTTTTTGGACTGTGGGAGAAAGCCAGAGTACCCAGGGAGAAACTATGCATGCTCAGGGAGAACATGCAAACTCCCCGGGCCCGGAATCAAACCCAGAACCTTCTTGTTGCACGGCTACAGGACTACCCACTGCGTTACTGAGCAGCCCCTCAACATCACAAATATTACCATTTAAATGATCAACATCCTGATTTAAATTGCCTCATTTCTTGATCACATATACGTGCAAACAAACCCCAGTTTGTCTTATTAAACAAACAATGATGTGCGCTTTTCTGTAACTTTCTCAAGGTGAAATCCATTTTTTTTGAATATCGGACAGAGATCACTTCCTATTGTTGTATCTAAGATAACCTCTCATAGGCATTTAGCTACTAATGTGGGAGAAGCCAAAGTACGATCAATAGATGACTGAATTATTCCTAGTAGCCTATTGATTCTTGTTCCATTTCCATCATTAAGACTTACTACATTCGTATTCTTCAATAAACCTTCCATTCCAAGCATATTATGTGCATTAACATCTCTACAACAAATAATATTTCCGTCTAAATCCAAATCAATCACCGTAATGGTAACTGTAGAAATCTTCTTGCAGGAATTGTAGAAAGTGAATATTTAAATTTTCTTTAAACTCGACAATAAGACTCCTTGCTTTCCATTGTATAATTATAAGATTATATAAATGCTCCCACAAAATCAAGACTGGATTGAACAGCTCACTCTTTAGAATAGGGGAACATCACTCAGGGAATTGTGACACGTTTCATCAGAAAGAAACTACAGAGCATATAATGTTACACTGTAGAAAATATGTCAAAGAAAGATACATTTTAATACGAAACCTTGAAAAGATTAAATAAAAAAATGATATACATTAGCAGAAGTTTTAGGGAACAAGAAATGCTAGCCTTTAATACTGCTGTTTCCTTGGAATACTGGATTGTTAGATAGGGTTTAGTTTATTTGTGTTTTCATTAAGTTTATTAGGATTTTTTTCTTAATTCTTTATTTTATTTTGAATAGGGTATTAGAATCCTGATTCACAACCCTTAACATTTGTTGGTGGTAATGCTGTTTTAAGTTGTTTGCCAACCAACATAAATAAACACACAAGAGGAGGAAAAAGAACAAACTAACATAACTGATATGCTGGAAAAAATGGAAATCTATAAACCTTTTTTTTTTCTTAAAATAAGTGCATTTGTTCTTGAATTGAGGAGGTAAAACAAACATATTGCCAATGGAACAAGAGAGTTTACATTTAATATATGAAAAAAAAAACAATTGCATTGTCTTATTTCAGCTGCATTTGATCTAAATATCTTATTTTAAGAGTAAAAAATACTAATTCCATTTGCAAATTATCTCATTTACCTGCTCAAATTAAGGGCAAATATACTTAATTTAAGATATTTTTTTACTTATTTCTAGATTGTTTTTCCAGTGTAAAAAATGTGTCTGGAAAATGAGCCCATTAACAAGAACATATTTTAAGGATTCATTCTCAAAGTGTATATTTTGACATGATAAAAGGAAAAGAAAAAATAAGGGTAATTTCTTCACGATTTTATTGTGTTTGACCCGTGTTAAAATGTTCAGTTCAAAGACTACAAATGTCTAGACCAGTCCTGTCTTTACTGGACAAATGTGACAAACAACCTTTAAAATGCCATGTATTGATCATATTTTTAAAAATTTGTGAACATCATTATTTTTGGTAACAGGCTGCAGTGACTTGCAAAAACAATAATACCCTAAGGGAAAGGTTTGTTTTGTTGGAATCACACCTTAGTGTAATTTATTAAAGCTACAAGTAGAAACTAATAGATTAAAATTTCTCTTTAAAAAAATAAATAAAAAATGAGTGTCTTAAAAGTATGTTGTTATAAAAACCTAGAGCAACATGTTTCTTTTTAGAAATGACCAATTTTGTTAATAGAGTCCAAGCTATAGTTTGATATTTTAGTGAAAATAATATATAGGAAGATTTGGTTCCTGGATGCAGCTAGTTTGACAGAAGCTTGTAGAATAATTGATTTTTAGTAGCATACAGAGAGAAGCATATATGCTCTACACACTAAAAAATACTTTCAAGCTCATATTTCTTTCTTCTTATCATTTAGGCAACTCACTATAAGGGTGCACTTCCTTTATGAGAATGAACACACAATAGGCAAACTCACTAAGCAGTCGATACTGGAGAAGAAAAAAAGCGTCTTTTGGTTGAAAACTTTTCACAGACTATAAGATTTTTTAAATTAAATTAAAAGTTGGTTTGTGGCTAATTGTCACCAGGTATAAAAAGTGTTTTCCGGGTTAAGTCGTTTCACAATGTGGGCTTAAGTCAGAAGATTACATCAGCTTGTTCTGATGAGAAAACAGGCCACGAAAACTAAAACAAAGTACTAAAAAACTACATTTGGGTTATAAGGGTTGTAAGAAAAAGAATAAAGTCATAGTTTTTTGCAGTTTTATGAATATTTAATGAAGATGGATATCTAGTCAAGTATAAATTCCTAGAAGGTTCTTGTTATCCTGCTTTTAGTAGCAAGCAGCTTTTTACATAAGTTTTAACTCTCTGGGTTTTTGAGTCCAAAACGTTAACGTAGCTGGGATCCATCTTTTTCTTCAGCTCGCCCCACATGATTTATTTTCCAGATCTAAAGGTTTATGGACAAAGTTTAGGTTTGTGTGTGGTGAAGGTTTTCTGTCTAGATGACCCATTTTCTGCTTGCTTCTAGGACACTGTGTTTTGATTTAGTATCTCAGAGGTCATGATTGCAATCCATTTGACTAATTTTTTCAATTATTTTGGAAGAGAAACAAGTGTGACGCATCAAGAATCCTGTTTTCTAAATGTTCATGCTTTTAAGACCAAATAAAGCTGGAATGTTTGCTGAAAGAAAAAAGTTTAAATTAGCCAAGTCTTCTTTGAGCTGGGCTTTATGAATTTGTAGACTAGTACCTCCCTCTGGTTTTATATAAACGCTCTCTGATTAAATTGGCATTGTTTTATTTTTCAGAAGGCTCGAGTTCCAAATTACATGGCATCATCCTTGAGCATTTCTGTGGTCGAACCACATCAGGAAGGTTAAAGTCCATCTGGGATTGGCACAGCAGACCAGAGCTGCTTTCCTACCCATGATGGTCTCATTGTTGACCCCATTTAA
Source organism: Cyprinodon tularosa (assembly GCF_016077235.1). Taxonomy (NCBI): domain Eukaryota; kingdom Metazoa; phylum Chordata; class Actinopteri; order Cyprinodontiformes; family Cyprinodontidae; genus Cyprinodon; species Cyprinodon tularosa. Next base: position 209,673 of record NW_024038786.1, read on the forward strand.
GATGAAGGAGGAGCTACCATTAGATTATTTTGATGCAGTCTTGGGCCCAGTCCAAATACCCCAGAATAGAGAAACAATTATGTTTTTTTTGCCTCAGAGAATTGTTCCTCTGAGTCACAGCAGTTATGCTCCAAAATAACAACTTATAGGAGCGTCAATCCACTTAAACTACATTAATGTTAGAGAGAACTTTTGGGTGTCCATAACTGTTCTGCAATATTGATGTGCATCGTGCATCCACAGTGTTTAACTCTTTAGTTTAAAAGCACAGATTTTAAAATGTTTTTTTTCCAAGAACCTTTCAACAGGTTTAGGTTCATATTTGCATTGCCTTAAAAACATTTCAGCAGCTTCACAGATGGTTCAAAGCCCTCTTCATCCACCCCCCCCGTCAGCATAAACATCCAATGAAACCATTGTGCTCCCAGACTGGAGGAGAACGTGACCCTCTGGTCTCTCTAAATACTTTCTTGTGATCTTTAAAAAGAGGAAAAATCACACAACCGGTTTAAAAAACAAAAATGACCTTTTTATTTTGTTAACAGTTGTTACGATGCCATCTTTTTTTCCACAGATCTGTATATGTATATATCTTTAGAACATGGCACAAGTTTTTCAGTATTTTTTAACCAGTGCTGATGTGTAAACCAAGTAATGCTGACTTTCTTTCTGTATTTACAATAAAATCAAAGAAATGTACAAGACTCCATGGCATTACACAGTTTCAACATGACGTACAGATAAAAACTGATCCCTCTGTACAATCTAACATCATTAGTTAATTAGTGTTTTTTTTAAATTTCATTTCTTTAGAAACAAGTTCATGATCCGTTTTGGCTTCTTCACATACATTTTTTCCCTCACATCTCGACTCTTACCGCTTACCCTCGCTTACGTGACAAACACCTTTAACCATGCTCTCACAGTTATGAGTTCCTTAGAGAAAATAAAGCTAATATCTACATACGACACAAGTCTTCTCATGGTAATGTCCGATATCTCCCTGGAATGATTCCTTCTTATTCTGTTAAATGAAAAATAACCTTTAAAAACATTCCATAATTTCCCTCTTTGGCACACATCCCATCTTTCCTTCTGCTGCTGCTCTGCTGACCCCCCCCTCTCATACAAGCACATCCACTTTAGAACAAACACTCATAAAGCCAAGTTCATGAAAGAAGTTTCCTGTGTTGCTCTTCGGCTCTGCTGCAGGGCGAAAGAAGAATCCGGCAGGACAAAAGTTCTCTGTTTGTAATGCAGACACACGTCTGGACTTAGACCCAGGAATCAGGAGAACCCGGGTACTGCTCTGCCCTGTAGGAAGGCCTCCGTGTGCTAGCGTAATAGTCTACATAATTAGAAGTGGATTTCAGTCCGTGAGGCTGGGAGCTGTAGTCTGCTGTAGGAGGATAGGTGATGACTTCCTCTAAGTATGGTTCGTCGTAGCCGTGAGGATGCTGCACGTACATCCTGTATGTGTCGTAGTTCCTTCGGCTCGCCTCTTCTGAGTAATACAAAGGCTGCAAGAAAAACAGGCCTTCAATTATTCATTCAGTCCATCTGTTACTGTTTGTAACCTAAGGTGTTTCTAAGGCTACAGTCACACTGCAGCATGAAGTGACCCAAATCTGATTTTTTTTTTACCATATGCGACCTGTATTTGATCTTTTCATGGCAGTCTGAACAACACAGATCCGATTTTTTTCCAATGCGACCCAGGCCAATTGGCTATGTGGTCCTGAATCCGATAGGAATCAGATCTTTTCCAGGCCAGGTCGCATTCATCCGACCTGAACGTCATTAATACTCAACACAGGTCACTATTCTGCGACATGCCACGCTAGAAGCGGGAAGAATAAAAGCAACCATGGTGGACGATAATGCGGAAAGTCTTTTTTTTTAACCATTTATCATTGAGTCCTCTACTGCACATGCGGGACACTTGTGTTGTATGAATGCATTTCACACAAGAGATCAGATACAAGTCGCATATATTTGGAAATGTGAACGGCAACGCAAAAAATAAATAAATAAATAAATAAAAAAATCTGATTTCACAAAAAAAACTTAACTGAGCATCAAGGCCTGCAGTGTGAACGTAACCTAAAGGAAATTCCTAGTTTTGGTACTTATTAAGATCAGAACCCCACTGCCATTTATGAAACTCCAAGAACATCTCCAAGGAAATTCAGAGTTTAGCAGACAGGGCAGATTTCACAGCTTTGGGTATATTGGACCTATTACAAAAAAAAAAAAAAACTATGCATCTTCCTGGGAGATCTTTTAATTCGTCAAAGGCCAGGGATCTCTTATGGTGTTCTTCTAGGCTCTAAACTTCACTAACTTTGCTGTATAAATGCATGTCCACTCAGTGGACCAGGGGTTTATTAATGTCTCTGCTATAGAGTTCCTACTGAGATCATTGAGTCCTAAATTGTCAAAATTTCTTTTAGTGTTTGGGAAATACAGTAATTCCAGTATCATGCCTTTAGCAATGAGACAGAGGTGTTGAGAGGGGAATGGCGGCCTAGTGGTAGGGCCATTGCGCTTGGAATCCAGAGGTTCTGAGTGCAGATGCAGATAATAAAATTAGGATGAGGGAGAGACTCATATCTCTTTGTTTATCTAGCTGCCATGATGTCACCCTGCAGATTATGTGGATGCTCATAAAAGTAAAAAAAGAAAACAACCTGATATGTTACACAGTTTCTGATTCACCTCCTCAAAAAGCTGCCATGATTTGCTCCTGGATGTCGTGTTAGTCTGGTGCTGGTGAAGCCAGACATCAAAATCTCTGAAAATCCTAATTTCATTTCCTAATATTCCCCAAAATAAACAAGCAAATAAACAAGCAACTTGATTTCACTGGCGGCTAAAAGGTTTTCTTTAGCTTGTAGAAAGGAATATACTTTATATACTTTAATATTCTTAAAAATATATGAAATACTCAAACTAAAGTTACCTAATATAAAAAAGGATACAGTTTGATTTGCAGATCAAATCAAACTGTATTCTTATTTATATTAAGTAACTTTAGTTTGGATATTTCATAGATTTTTCCACAAACAACATTTAAATTCCTGAGATGACGATTATACATAATATCCTAGATTAATGGTTGATACAATAGTTTAAATGTGATACTATTTTCAAACTATTTTAGGGTGTTTCACCATATTCATTAATAGACTTCTCAAATTCATCCTCCACTTAATGGTTTCAATCTCATGTGTGTCCAGCTGCATCAGAGAGCCAGCTAATAAAAGATGCTCTAGTCCTTATGTCTCAGATCTCTGATGCAATAGAAAACCATTTCAATGTAAACAATGAATGTTGATTAGCAATAAAAATAATGATCATCATCTCAACTTATGCAAAAGTTGAAATAATATTATCAGAGTCTCTTTCTGTTCCTTCCTCTGCATGTCTGTTATGTGAAGAGACACACATGGATGTGTCCTACCGAGACAGCCGGGCGAGACACAGAGAGGACATCCCAAACTCAGCAGTCACATCCACTCTTGCTCAAACAATAGTTGATGTGCTGGGTTATTCCCAGCAGTACCAGAGGAATATGTGCCAGGTTCTTTGTACTGGTGAAGAGGGGTAAAACAGCCGGGAGGCTCCTAACTAACTTGAACTACTTTTCTTCAGGTCATTTCAAATCGTCCTTCAGAAACAAAGATCTACTCAAAGAAAATTAAGGAATTTCTAAAATATTCCTCAACCTTTTCCTCAAATAAAAAAACAGTTGCATTGGTGGTCTTTTACAACTAAGAGGGTTGAGAGAACCTGTTGATTTCCTTGAAAATATTCCATCTAATTTGACCTTTACATCCCCATACATATTGTCAATGTGTTAAGCTTTGCATGTTAACCTGCTTTACTAAAACCATGTTTGAGGTGGAAAATTCTGAGCAAGTTATTTTGCCTAGAGTAAAGGACGGTGCAATATAACAAGTATAGTCGATGTATGGTGTTTTGTTCAACATGCAATGTCTTAAATGATCAAATCTGGACTTTTCAAGTTTTCATTTTCATAGGAAATTGTAGCTCTTCTGTATTAGATTAGCCGGAAGCCTAATTTCTCTCACGATCCTCCTCATCTATCCGCAAAATCTCTTACAGGCTAATTATTTACCACCTGAGATCAGGAAGTTTGGCGATACCACTTAATATCTAAGCAGTCCAGTAAGAAAAGGATTTTTAATGTTGATTGTTAATTTAATAGCTGGATAAATCATTTTAAGAGGAAAACTTTTTTAGATGAAGTAATGGGGAGAGTGTGAAGGAGTCATGGTGACATTAAGGGCAAAGTCATCCAGGAGGTGAGATTCCAGCTCATCAGCATCCAAACTGCTTGGATTTGGAACCTAATCTGACAAAAGGATGATAAACCTATTCTAGCGCGTCGCTGCTCAGCTGGTGTCTGTGATGTATCGCCGTGTCAGGTGCTGTGATTTAACTGTTTTTGAGTTAGGAACGTTTTCCCCCCCCTTTTTTAAACACTTTTATTCTGATCTTTGTGCTGCAGTTTTCGATCTTATGTTCAGGTTTATTTGAAACAGTTTATATGTGAATCCTTATGCTGTGGATACTGATCATTCAGTCTGATGAACTGAAGCTCGGCCGTTCTGTTATCATTTTTTGTCCCCTGCTTTTATTAAGTTTTGCTGATACTTCAGTGCTACTGTCCCTGCAAAGAATCCATGTGTTCTGATTACTGATCAGATAGGTTTGTGTTTTTCCATAATGGGCTCTATGCATAACTCCACTACTTCCTGAACATAAGGCACATCTTTTGTTTCTTGTCTTTCATTACTTGTTTTTTGCAAATGTTTGACGGGCAATGGCACTGTTTTCAAAATAACTGCAGGTTATTTGTCTTTAACAGGTCTGGGGACCCCAAAGCACTTTCCACAACATTTGGCCATTCAACCATTCATGGAAACATTAACATGTTGTAGCCATAGCTGCCTTGGGGCAGGCCGACAGAGTCGAGGCTACCATACATAGGCATCACTGAGTCCTCTGACCATGAACAGCAGAAAACAATGAGAGCCTGAGTTCATATTAAGGCTATACTGCCCAGTGCTACTTTTTTTGTAACTTTGAGAAGCCTATTATGTTTAAAGGAGGTATTTTAGGCAAAACAGAGAATATAAGGAAACCTGTATTAATGACCTATATAAATGTAATGAGAAAACTTTAAAGATTAATATAAATAATAAATAAATTGATATGTGTAAGACTGAGCTCTACGTTATCAATCTGGGATGGCTGCCATTCAGTCTGTCCGTGAAAAGAAGGGACGTTTTTACAACAATACTTTGAGGTGATTGGGTGACATGCCAGTTAGTACTCGCCTTCCATATTATGCTTTCAGCCAATCGTAGAGCGAATCGTGAAGTTTCCTAAGTTGATAAATCTAACTTTTTTTTCAAATCCTGTCGGAAGAAATGCACAGACATCTTTCCAATCTACAAATGGACAAAGTGTTTATATTTCCCTTTTTCAAACATAAAAATGTTGCTATTTTTAGCTAAAACTGAGTCAATATGGTATTGACAGTTGAATCCTCCAGAGTAGCCATGTTTGTAATGCCCCAGCAAGGCCCTTCTGACTGTCGTCATTCCTACATGTCCTGCCCCAATAAACACTACTGGCATGTCATTGGTCCGACCTGCTGGTTGTTACGAGATGGACGTATTAGCGAAAGTCTTTCAAAATGAATTTGTTGTGAGACTGAAAACTCTCATGACAATCCAGCTTGCAGTGCAAGGTTACATAGAGCCAGCTGTTATCCCAAAAACTGAGACAGACGCAAGCTAGATCCAAAGGAAAGCTGAACCTGCAGCTCTCCTCAGACCAAAGTACGGAAACTTTTCCAGCTTCAACATGGGAGTTAGAAGCTGACAGACCAAGCTTGGTTTTATCTTCCCTTTCTTTCCTTAGTTAAAAGTGAAAGACTGGAGTCAAAATTCAACTGAACAGTCCTTACTCCATGTCTCCGAGAAGTAAAAAAAAGTAAAGTGTAGGCATCTGTCTGTCTGTATATCTATCAGTCAAAATTTTGTTCTGCTTTTTTGCACAATGGCAAAAAGCTGAGTTCCGATTATGATTTATTCTCTAAATTTTTTCGATAGTTTGTAAGAAAAAGAGACTGTGATTTGGGCCAAGATTTCTCTGAACAAATGTTATATTCACCTGTGTTCTTCTGGGCTCCTCCCTTGTGGGTGATGAGTAGTAATAAGGAGAAGATTTAGCAGACCCTGGAAAAACAACAATAAAGTTACTACTGCTATGAAAGAAATAGCGAATTTTAGATGAATACACCTTATTTAATATCAGACAGAGAGTCTGTACATCCCTTCAGGGCAGATGTTGGTATTTAGATAAAGTAGGATCAAGATGTGTGGGGCTGCGCTGGAGAGAAATAACACCAGATAATGGGGCTGGCCTGTGCTGCACTGTAGTTTACATAACCCATGGGGATGGGTATTTTCTTTGGCCCTTTATCAAACTGTTGGAATCCAGAAACTCAGAACATCAATTGTGGAGGCTTGGTTTGTTTGCTCTGCCCGCCTCCTGCTCCCACCAACCAGCAAAGGTTGGCGAGGGCTCTGGCTTGGATGGAGTGTGTCTGGGCTGCCCACTCAAAGCCTGTCTGTGACTATGACCTAATGTATTAATAGCTCCATTTTGAAGCGATCACTCCTAGACAGCAGACAGACTTCAATCCAGTGGGGAGAAACAGGTCTTATCTTTAACACATCGATTGTCAAAAACCAGACAAAAGAGGATTGGGGTCTACTGGGAAAATTTTGGAGATCATAGAAGAAAATGAAATGGAACCAAAATGGCACAAAAAGCTGCTTCAATTCTACAGCAGATAATTCAACATTTCTTTTTGAAATTCAACATCTTTCATTTCCATACCTGTATACTGTTTTCTATGAATACTGCCGTCTCCTTGGTAATTATAAAACTGCATAGTTGACTGAGCTCTCTGATAATCTCTGATTGAGCCTCTGTGCTCCTTGATGCCCAGCATTGCAGGAGATGATGTGGCACTGGCGGCTGTGGAGAAAAATATAGAAAAGCCTGTTTAATTTCCATGGCTCATTCTTTCACTGCTGCAGTCTGTCTGCTAGCAGAACGCACCGGGGTGGCTGAGCGGGGACATCTGGATGGTGCTGGTGGGGAGCGTGGGTTGGGACCTGAACCTGTCCCGTTCCAGTGTTGACACGGGGGTGATGAAATGGGTTTGGTTCCAGCCATCCTGTGAGCGATAAAGAGTCAGTCCTACATCTTTGAGCTTTGTCCCATTTTGCTGGATTAGATGTCAAAGATCGACACAAAGTGGAGCGCAGTTGTGCAGTGAATTGAAAATTCTTTCAACATTTCTGTTATGCATTTGTAAAAAAGTCCCTTTATACTAAAAACACGTTTCACACTAGCTGCAAATCTTGTGGTTTATGTTTCTACTAGCTTTCCTCAATATCTGACTCAAACTTTTCTCCCAGACTCTTTTGGAAAAACTTCCCATTCTGAGGATGAAAAATGACTGAGACATTTAATTATTAATCATGATCACCCATTCACCTTTAGAATCCACTATGATTAGGCCATTTAACAAATCAATATGCTCTGATCTAAACAGATGGTTTATAGCTGTAGCTAAATAAGGTCAACCTTCATTATTGTCTTCTGGAGCCTCTAACAGGTTTTCTTTTCTCAAACCATCAGCAAATAACAAAGAACAGCTTTCCTGTAACTGCTGAAGAAAACCATCCCCACAGCATGATGCTGCCAACTCCATGTTTCATAGTGGGGATGATTTACTCAGGGTGATGAGAGAAGTTTTTCATCACTAGAAATCATAGTGAAGAGCAACTAAGGTCAGATTTGTGCAGTTCTGAACTAAAGCTGTCATTAGAAGTAAATCTGAACGAGTTTGCCAAAGATCAAGATTTCGATTTTCAAGCAATATTGTGACTTTTTTTCGATTCCCCTTTACACTAAGCACCAATCTGTAGATGTGTCACTTGAGGATTTCATTTTCCATTTTTTTGCAGGACTTTCTTGTACAATTTGTGTGAAAAAGTTCCTACTTCCTGCAACTGTCTTGTCCCTTCTGTGTTGTTTCAAAGCAATTTTAAGCAGATTACTGCCACCTAAAAGCTTGGAGGGAGAAATTTACTTACTTTTGTTAAATGTAATTTGACTAAAATTGAGTGCTTCTGTGATATGAAAATAGCATTTTCGCTAAATTGCAATTATATTACAAATGCAATTAATTGCCCATCCCTAGCTGTCATGTGAGTATATAAACAGCTGCGGTTTCATTACAAATATGCGTAAAACTAAGTTATTCTGCTCATTTTGAAAATGTTAAGTTTTGCAATTGTAGTGCTTCCATTTAATAACAAATACAATTAAAATTACATGTGAATACATTTGTTGATGTGATAACTCTAAAAAAACATGACAGCGGCAGATTAAAACCCATGAGATATATCCATACTTCATCCACGGCTCTAGTGGGCGCCATTATCCTAAAAACATTTCTGGTCTTCTTTTCTTTGTCCTTTCACAAGGCAGTAAAATGACCGTGCAAAAAAACTTGTGTGATGGAAATTTTTTTTTTCCATTGGAGGTTTTCGATAAATACGGATTTTGATAAGACCAAAAATCCCTTCATCTAAGTATTAAAAACTTTTTATGAAAAAGAAAAATAAGTGTATGTTTTTAGCAAAATTTTTTGTTTTAATTGGAATTTGTGCAATTTGATGGTTAACGGAAGCACAGCTTATGTGACGTTATTTAGGTAAACCACAATCCAAATAAAATATACAACAGATGTTGGCTTTAAGGTGAAAAAAATTTAAGTTAATAAAAGCTTCTGCTAAGTCCTGTTTAATAAATAAAACATGAAACATTACTTCTACAACAGCTTATATTTAAAACGTTGATAAAATGATGACAGGTTTTCTCATAAAGCAGACTGTGCAAACCTTTTTATAGATGGGCCGTAGATCCCTGTACTGCCATAGTGTGTTCAGCACCTGAGCTGCTGCTTTCACCACCTTCACTGAGTACCTGGAAAACAGTTACAAACTTTATTCTGCATTTCTGAAAACCCCTGAATCTTTCCAACAAAATATATAATGCATCATGAGTATCATAAGATAAAATGATTGATGGAGCAGGCTGTCCTAAATGTGCTTTAACCTGAAATATTCTAGGATACACAGCAAGACAAAAATAGCTACTGCAGCATTGTTCCAAGGGGATGCAGACACTGCCACCTCTCCGCCGGTTTCAGCAAAGCTGTTACACAGTGTTCTTTTGTGCAAGAACCACTGCTTAGTGTTCACGATTGTTAAAGCGAGCGTGCACTGGTAACCCACCTGTCTCCTCTGCCCTTGGTGATGTCCACCAGCTTCTTGATGCCACCTGTGTCGGCCAAGGCCTTCGCGTTTTCCATGTTTTTGCTGGTGACCTCGTGCAGCGTGCAACAGATGGCAGCCATGGTCTCATCTGACAGCAGGGTGGTGTTCCCCCCAGGGAGGCGGTTTACCAGGTCCCTCATTGCGTACTTCCCTGCAGGGGAGAGAGAGGGGAGACTTGGAGCTTATGCGTCATGGCGTATTATGCTGCAGGTTTGCTGCAGGAGGACAGAAAAAAGGGGTGATGCATCACATGTGTTCCATCTTTTTAACATGTTATGTAATGCACATATAAATGTATTTTATGCTGACCTTAACTGCACGTAAAGGCACCTCTATACAGAATAATACATCCAAATCTGCTGGGGTCTGCAGCATGGCAGGCAGTTTTACTAAATGACACAGTAAGGCTGTTTCATTGTGAGGGAGGATTGCCTCCCTTATCTGTCCTTCAGTGCTGCAGCGCAGCTAAAAACGCTAAACATTTACTGCACCAAGTGAAACAAACACCTCAAAAAGCATTTTTAACCATCAATAAAATCTCATTAACCCCCACCCTCAGACATTGCTGCTACTGAATAAATATTCATCTCACATATTGACAGCCTTTGATGAAGGAAAACAATTTATTTCAGCTTTAGCAGAACATGTACTCACCATGGCATGAACAGTATCTCCATATTAGGCAGTCAATAACTGCTTTGTTTTTCTTTTTTATATTCTGGGATTGTATAATTATAGGCACCTTCCTCAGACAGCCCCCCAGAAACGGCCACCCAGCAGTGCTAATGTTTGCTTGAATGTCCTGCTAAAAGGTTTGCATTAACCAGATACACTATATTGCCAAAAGTATTTGCTCACCCATCCAAATTATTGGAATCAAGTGTTCCAATCACTTCCATGGCCACAGGTGTATAAATTCAAGCACCTAGGCATGCAGACTGTTTTTACAAACATTTGTGAAAGAATGGGTCGCTCTCAGGAGCTCAGTGAATTCCAGCGTGGAACTGTGATAGGATGCCACCTGTGCAACAAATCCAGTCGTGAAATTTCCTCGCTCCTAAATATTCCACAGTCAACTGTCAGCTGTATTATAAGAAAATGGAAGTGTTTGGGAACGACAGCAACTCAGCCACGAAGTGGTAGGCCACGTAAACTGACGGAGCGGGGTCAGCGGATGCTGAAGCGCATAGTGCGAAGAGGTCGCCAACTTTCTGCAGAGTCAATCACTACAGACCTCCAAACTTCATGTGGCCTTCAGATTAGCTCAAGAACAGTGCGCAGAGAGCTTCATGGAATGGGTTTCCATGGTCGAGCAGCTGCATCCAAGCCATACATCACCAAGTGCAATGCAAAGCGTCGGATGCGGTGGTGTAAAGCACGCCGCCACTGGACTCTAGAGCAGTGGAGACGCGTTCTCTGGAGTGACGAATCGCGCTTCTCCATCTGGCAATCTGATGGACGGGTCTGGGTTTGGCGGTTGCCAGGAGAACGGTACTTGTCTGACTGCATTGTGCCAAGTGTAAAGTTTGGTGGAGGGGGGATTATGGTGTGGGGTTGTTTTTCAGGAGCTGGGCTTGGCCCCTTAGTTCCAGTGAAAGGAACTCTGAATGCTTCAGCATACCAAGACATTTTGGACAATTCCATGCTCCCAACTTTGTGGGAACAGTTTGGAGCTGGCCCCTTCCTCTTCCAACATGACTGTGCACCAGTGCACAAAGCAAGGTCCATAAAGACATGGATGACAGAGTCTGGTGTGGATGAACTTGACTGGCCTGCACAGAGTCCTGACCTCAACCCGATAGAACACCTTTGGGATGAATTAGAGCGGAGACTGAGAGCCAGGCCTTCTCGTCCAACATCAGTGTGCGACCTCACAAATGCGCTTCTGGAAGAATGGTCAAAAATTCCCATAAACACACTCCTAAACCTTGTGGACAGCCTTCCCAGAAGAGTTGAAGCTGTTCTAGCTGCAAAGGGTGGACCGACGTCATATTGAACCCTATGGATTAGGAACGGGATGTCACTTAAGCTCATATGTGAGTCAAGGCAGGTGAGCAAATACTTTTGGCAATATAGTGTATATGGAGGTGCCTTAAAAAGGCAAATACAAACATAAGCTTTTCTTTATGTACTGCATCATACCTGGCGCTAAATATAAAGATAAATTACAGTGTTCAGAGAGGATGCTGACAGGAACACGCAGAGATATCAGGGACTATTTAATAGGTAACTATATTTTCTAAAACATTAAAACTGATTTAGCTTCAAAAAGGTAGAAATAGAAAGAAAACTTCCAGTGAATAACATGAAGGAAGTATGAACTCTAGTAAAGTTGATCTTCTTGAGCTCCAACCTTTGGAAATCTGCCACTGAATTCTGATCTGTGATCAGTTCCTGGACCATTAAAACATTAAAGGTTTGGTGTCAGATGGCTTCAGCGCCTCACTATCCTTCAGCTTTTAGACCATATGTTCTGGCAGCCAATCAACTCAACCTTTTCCATTACTTGACTTTAAATCTACTTTCCAGAAAGTTAAGCATTTTTTCCACATGGGCTGGTGCAAAGCTTCAGTTTATGATCTATTCTCAGGCTGAGAGTGCCAGATGAATTCCTTTTGGAGACTCTGGAATAATACATTTCTCTCCTAATTATTTTAAAACAACGGTTAATGACGATTTTGGGTTCATTATTGTTTGAAATCTGGCTCTAACAATGTTCTTGCATTGTGTAAGTCTGTATATCCCTTTGATTATCCAGTTATATTTTGCAGGGGCTATTTTCTTCCCTCCATCTGTAGTCAATCATCATCACTTTACAAGAAGTAAATGGGCCTTGGCAAGCCAGAAGAGTGTTTTTGGACTATGTCTACAGTGAATATAGGTAAACTTCAGATGATATTTAGAAGAACAACATATGTGAATTTTTTAAGCTGTTTGTGTATTAATCGAAGCCAAACACATTCACAGCATGGCCTCTGACCAAGCTACATTAAACAACAGCTACATTATAAAGCAGCAAAACTCATAAAGGCTCATACAGAATCTGTGTTTCATTTTATCAGCTCAAGCTGTATTTTATACACTACAATGTAACTCCTGACCTATAAGCTCCTTGTTCCTGATGTCGAGGGCCATGTTTCTCAGAGCTGTGGCGACAGAACACACCACCCTGTCGTTGTCCATCCGCAGTAGTTCCACCAGGATCGGAAGCCCTTTCTCTTTGCGAACCGCTGCACGGATATAAGCTGCAAACTGAATGCAGAAAAGATGAAAATTTCATTAAGGTCTCCCTGCCACATAGGAATACTGATGGGTTTGAGATTTGCATGTTAACGTTTGTGATTTCAAGCGTTAAACGGAGATTAGTTTGACTGACGAAGAAGAGGTGAGCTGCTTAAAATCCATTTATATTTGCTGAGTAGATGGATCATTTCAAACATTATACAGCTACAGTAGAACAGTGTCAGAAAATGTTTGCATTTTTGCTTTGATGAATACACATTTAGACGTTACCTTCCAGTTGCCAGCTGACAGGTTCTGAAGGGAACCTGCTGAGCCTTCTAGGGTGGCCGGGTTGGAGCTCTCAGCCAGCAGCATCAGATAAGGTTTTACAACCGAAGGATGCCAAAGCATTTCTGCCCCTTTTGGCGACTTGGAGAAGCCTGGGATAGGCCCCACACCGTCCCACTGAAGACACAGTAAGTTACTAGTTAGACTGAGAATGCAGGATGCTTTAGAAATGTATCATGATTTTACGTTATTAGATACGCTGTGAAAAAAATGTTTCCTTGATCTGCTCTGATTACTGATCAGCAAGTCAAAAACTAAAAACACATAAAAAACAGCTGATTTATGTTTCCTGTTAATGAAAAAAACATCAGACAATGGTTGGGAAGTTAACTTTGGTGCAAAATCTAAGACCTAAACAGCAAATTTTCCCCTTATATATAGTTCTTAAATAGAGCAAAACAAAATGAACGTCAATTGTTAAAGGAAAGGAAGACTGATGATCTAGATCTTATGAAGCATAAACAAGCAAAATAATCCAAATGCAAATGACTTTAGTTATGGTAGAACACCCACTGAGTCTTCGTGCAGGCTGTTTTTCTTCTTTTTTCTCTTCCTGCCCCAGCAGCTGGACTCCAGCTCTTTACTGGGCGACTCTCTGCCCAGTAAGCCGTCCAGTTCCTGGCCGCCTGTCATTCTGGAAGGCACCATCTCCAGCTCCAGACGATAGGACAGGTTCCTCAGAGTGCAAATGCAGTTCTCCACAATCTGCCAGACACAAGTAGATAGAAGCTTCAAACGTATGCGTCGCATGTCACAATTAATGTTAGGAGATACGGCAATCAACACAATTTTTTAGTTAAGATTTTAATATTATTTCCCAATGTTAAAATGCACATCTTATGCAAACATTGTATATATATTGCAGTTTAACTAATTTGATAAATAACGGGGAAAAAAATGATTTAATCATGTAGTTTAGAAAGTAAACAACAATAAAACACAACAGCGGAGGGGTACTTTAGCTTGGGATGAAAACATCGTATCGTAATATTTATTATGTTTATCTATATTTTCAACCTGAAATGAATAGCCAATAAATATTGGCTTGCAAACAGATTTTTGAGATATTAATGTTGCTCCCAATGATATTTCGACTGCAGTAAATTTTGCTATGAATTATGCAGCACGACTTTTAACTTGCATAGATAAAATAAAAAGGAATAGTAAAAAAAAAGGCCAAACAACAATCTGTTGTGCTTTACAATACCAACATCTTTAGGCGAGTTGATTAGAAAGGCTAATAATATGGATATTAAATAATGTTCCAAAAGTGTACTAAAACTATATCAAATGCCTTGTTTTTAAATTATTTCCACATCATGTTCCATTGCTTAGCCTTAACCAACCTCTGCAAATATTATCTGTTGGACAAAGTGTCTTTCCTACAGGGAAAAACAATCTCTACGTTTCAGATGATCCAGTTAAATGTCGTACATGTGTGGGAGATGTTCTCCGTTTTCCACAGCAGCCATTAAATAAATGTTAATTTAGTGTGTGATTAACATCTGATGCTGAAGGTTCTCCATTATGTTCATTCTGGCTGTGCTTTGGGTGACAAAAGCACATGAACCAGTTTCTGCTAACTGCTCTTAGGGTCATTTTGACACAGGCAATAAAATGATCCAAAGAGGATAACTGTGGTATTTTCTCCAGAGATTCTTATCGACTGGCTAAGTGTTCTCCTCTAGGCCTGTGTATGTGTGTGTGTGTGTGTGTGGACAGGGGGAGGGCAGCAGGATATGTGTGGGTTACCTTGCTGTCGAAGTCAGAAGTGTTTACACAGGTTTTGATGACGTAGAGCAGTGAGTCAACCAGGCCATCACAGGTACGCATCTGTTTTCTGGCCTCCTCACCAGCTGAACTCAGGTTCCTTTGAAAAAAACATGAACACATGAGAACGCACACACACACACACACACATTAAGCATTTAATTTGGGGCTTTACCCAGTAAACAAACACCCAACAGGAGGGCTGTGTGTGTGTCTCCTACTTGAAATGGTAATGTGGGCTTGTTCCCAGTCACCATCTTTAATGTATGAGGAGTGTTTGTATGGCCTGACTCAAGTAATTATGGCTCTTTTCTGAGTAAATAAAGAGTTTTTAACTATACCTTTGAATGTTGACATAATGCAGAAACATACACACAGTTCAAGTGAGTACCGCTAATTACAGCTTAAAGCAAAATAGGGCAGGAAAAATAAAAAACCTTTTGTAATCTCTAACTCTAAAAGTCTTTGTATAGAAATTCCAGACATTTCCAGAATCTTCTTTCTAGAGCTCTCTGGAAGTCAGGCTTATTTGACTAAACTATCAAAGTCCACCATGAACTAATGGCAGATGATTCTGTAGGAGGCAGCTTTTAAGTGTGAAACTAGCAGAACCTGTACAGATAATAATGAATGGATGAAAGAAGAGATGCAAGGAAGAGGAGACACAATAAAAGAAGCAAAGAAGATGCATCAAAGGAAAGATAAAGGAAGGAAAAGCAAAAGTAAGCACAGAAAAAAAAAAAACCTAAAGCAAAAAAAAGGAGAAAAGACATATGATGGGCTGCAAGATGCAAGGTAAGGAGGGACCAAAAGATAAGATGAGGGAAGAAGAAAATACACAATAAAGGAAGGAAACCAGAGTAAATTAAAAAGAACTGAAGAAAGAATATAAAGACACAGAGAGAAAAAAATGAAATACAACATAAAGATAGAAAAGACGAGGAAATACTTAAGAGAAATGATGAGCAGGAAGGAGAGTTAAAGGCAAGAAGGAAGGTGACTATGAAGAAAGAAAGGAATAAAGAACATGTGAGGAGGGGTAGATGTACAAGAGAAAGAAATATTGACTGGAAAAAATAAAGCAAGAGTGGAAGGAAGAAAAGTGTACCTTTGTCTGCAACATACTGATTGTAATAGCACTGAAAGCCCACAGGGGGGTGCTAGTGCCCAGTGTGCTCATCAGGTGGTTTACCTAAGGCAACCTGTAGTGTTCCTTAGCACCAGGGAGGAGTGAAACTTCAGCTTGTGGTCATCATCGAAGGTTGAGCTGCTCCATCCGGAGTGAGGGATAATCACAGTGTTGGTCAGAGTGGATAAGGCGTCCCGGATGATTGTCATTTTGACAGCGTCGCAGGAAGAAAGGTTCCACAGAACCCCTGAGGGGGAAAAAAAAAATCCAATGCTCCTCTTTAGTTTGCTCTTATCTACAGTTAAAAAAATCCACAACAACCTGAAAGGAGCTCAGAATGGTTCCAAGAAGAAATGCATACAAACAAGCATGGATCAGATGCAGAGCCTCAGGTCAAACACTTTATAGAATAAAACCATGGCTTTAGCATCAAAATTCATCTAAAGAGGATATCCTCGAGGTGCAGATTATTACTTGGATTGAAAAAAAGGAAGGGATGAGGCAAGGATCCTTATGGCTCAGTCCTTTAAAATGAAGTATAACGGAAAGTCTTCTATCATTTCACTCTATTCAAAAATGCTTATGGTAACCACCGATAATCGTGCGCAATCCTGACAGCCTTTGATGCTGCATCTGTTGAGGATTAGTCGACATGTAGCATGTTCTCCTGATTAGATGCCTCTCACTGCAAGGCTTATTCTAAGGCACTAGCCGCCTTCTGCAGGGTATCTGTAACCTTGCAGAAGGCTATTGCTGCACAAGCATTAGTGCATAGTAAAATCTTGGGAGCGAACAGAGAGCACAACTTCACAAATGCTGCGGTGACAAATCTGAAATGGACATGTAAAGCATGCATGTGCACAGCCAGATAAAGTCTGATATGCTGCTATGTGTGCACAATTTACTCTGCAAATAAAAAAAATAAAAATAGATCGATCAAACTTCTAGAATTAATTTAATGCAAAAAATATATATCTTTCTGTCATGTAAAAATCCTTGAGATAACATTGGTTGTTAAATGGGGTTATGATATAAATAAGATGAACTGACTTGAAGAAAAATCCTCGATTCATTCTGCATTTCTCGCACAGAAATAAATCTTTTTTCTAGTTTTAAATAAAAACAACTCCTGTAGCTTCACTCCAAATCCCCCTTTTTATATTCTCTCAGCATGTAATTCTCTGACTCTGTTTGAGGAAATGAAAATGACAAAGCCTATAATAGATCCCTGTCAGCCCAATTCCCACAGCCCTGACATAAATCTTTATAGAAAGCTATGCAGTGGAAATCTATCGAAATCTATTGTAATATGTAGGGTTAAAAAGTTATGTTCTATTTTACCTTAATGAATCATTTAAAAAAATAGGGGTGAATTATTGCACTTTGTAATGACAGCTCTTTATCACAAGTTCAAAGAAACATCATTTTGTAAATGTTTCAACTGTCCCTGTGTTCTGACAGTAGAATATGAGACTAATGATCTGTGATAAAAAAGGAAAAAATTAAGCTCCTGCCTCCTTCCAGCGGTCCTACTGCTATAGCAGAAAAACATGGCTCCTGGTCAGAAACAACCTATTAGAGCCAGGAGGAATGTCTTATCAGTGTCAATCACACTGCTGTCTGAACTGCTCACACCCCTCCCGTTCAAGCTAAAGGCTGCTGGTGAGCTGCAGCTGTGCATCGCTGTAAAGCACAATGCTGATCTTTCCTCTTTTTGTGCCATAGGTGTTAATATGCCGTCATTGTTAGCCCTGCTAAACAGCCTGTGTGTTCACAGCAGGCTCCAGTGTGGGGGAAGAGCTATGAAGATGGATGCAGTGCAGCAAAGAACAAAGGGGGGGTGGGACCCTTAAGATAAGCTAGTTTGAATTTTTAGGCCAAGTTCATGGTTTAAGTTTAAAGAAAGAAAGTCTAGAGCTTAGTTTTTCTTTTTAAAGATTTTTTGGCACTGGGCCTTCATTTAAATGTCAGCCGACAGGAAACAGGGTTTAAAAAGATGGGGAAAGACATGCGACAAAGGTCAACGGGCCAGGGCTCAACTCATAAAGGCCACATCGAGGACTGAAGCCTCCATGCACTGGTGATGAACTTTAACCATGCAAAACTGCGCATTCAATACCTAATGCCCCTGTCAAACCTTGACGATTTAGCCAGTGTTTGCCTGATGTACGGAAATCTTGCAAAAATGCTGGCATACGTTGGATAAGTTATGGGTACGTTATGAGCTGAAGTACGCTAAAGCATGATGAAACACGCTGGCACACGACATACGGCAAATACGTCCTGACGTATACGTCCTGACGTATACCAACGTATGCCACACGTGGGACATAAGTTACAGGTAAGTTATTTAATTGTTGACATACATTACTTATTAATCGAGGTTTCTATCTTATCCAAAACCTATCAGTAACTTGTGCATAACTTACGCATAACTTATCAAGAACTTATCTCCAACGCGTATAAACGTATTTGATGTGTTCCAGACGACGACTGAAGGTGTTTCTAACTTACAGCTACTGTATAATGGCGTATTGGCAGCATGTTGGTGTAAAAGGGGGGTTAGCAAGAGGAAACTGTCTGTACTCCTCCAGACTTTAGCCCCATCATAAGGTGAGCGAGAAGATGAGTGTGATGGATCCTCCCCGCATTCTTTGTTTTGGCGGGTGGTAAACAGCAGCTAGGTTAATACCGCGATCAAATAAATCTTTCTATGAAGGATAGCGCCTTCGGGCAAATTGCTGCCCCCCTCAGGACACTGGCTTTTGACATTTCATTGGTATTACGCTGCTGTACGTTATGCATAAGTTAGGTTGTTGTTGGACATACGCTCTGGACTCATTATGAATATGCTATGCATACGCCAAAAAAATCGAAAAAATACATAGAAAGTTCAGAGTATGCCAGCGTTTTAGGAGATTCTGGGACGTCAGGCACACACTGTCTAACCTGTCGGCAAGGTTTGACAGGGCATTAAAAGTAATAATCAGAGAATGGAGAAGGAGAATAAAGGAGGGAGACTTTAAAGCCATCTTTTATAAGTCACAAATGAGAACCACTTGGTGTTTCAGCTTCATGGTTCTGGTACTTTAGTCTGTCCATTAGTCCCAGGGACATTCAGCTCACAGGTGTCAAAAACAAAAACTAAACTGAAACCAAACATCTAAATGGTGATCGGTCTGCTCAGACATAACTGGAGGAACATTAAGGCTTGTTCAAGTAGTTTGGTCTGGTCTCTCTTACTGCATATTTCAGAGGAGAAGATGTCACAAGGTCTTCATCAGTCGGTGGAAAACTTTGGAAAACATGAGACCAATGCAAAGCTACAGAGCCAGTAACATACAGTATGTAGCTGTTTTAAATTTAGATGGTTCATATAGATGGCATTTAGACAAGAAACACTGATATTTGAAAAATACATGATTTAGAATAAGAGGTTGTTGTGGACAAGTTTAAAATGCTTTCAACGTTCTACTATAGTAGTTCATAAACATTAGAAGCCAGGTATGGTATGTTCTCAGCTAGTGGAGGATATTCGCATATTTTTTAAAGGACCCGCCCTTCCCACTTTAAACAAAAAATGCACATGTACAACCCTGTACCCATTCCTGAGAGAGCGGATACAGGGCATGCGAGAGCCCATTTCTCCTTGTGCACACTCTGTTTAAAGGTTGCTGTTCTCATAGCTTATACAAGCTCTCAGCGCAAAGCATTTCAGCATACATCTGCCTCTTCTGATGCCTCTTTTCTTCTCATAAACTTCGTCGACACTTTTTCTCTTACGACTCTCCGCCATTGTCAAAGAACCGCTGTGAGAAAGACGAGCTTCAATGATTGGCTGAAACTGTAGCTAATCACAGATATACGCCTGAAAGTGCGCATGCACAGAAAAAGATGGCCAACAGGACGAGCAAATAATATCGCCAGAAAGATTGACAATTAGGGTGACCACTTATTTAGATGATCCACCCGGAAATGAAACCTCATCCTCTATACCTTTAATTCACTATTTGAATTATCAATGTCCTGAACCTCTTAAAACCCACCGGGTCGCTGGCGACCTGACCTTAAATCGGGGTAATAACTCAGAATGCATACATTTTTTACCAGCAGGTGGAGCCATAGCGCGCAGCTCCGAGCTGACACCAAAAGTTGTATACTCCACAGCTCTGGAACTGTTATACCGGTAGCTAGAGGTCTGATTTTTCTGCATTTGTGGCTGATATGATGTAGAACAAATATAATACAATAAAAACCTGCTTTTTCTCAAAAATGTCTTTATTACTGCTGTTCAAAAAAGACCTATAATTTCCGAGAATAAAAAACAACAACTTTGAATCGTGTTTGAAAATGATACAGGTTGGTCTGTGTTCTAATCACCCAATTTAAATTTATATATTAGGAAACTGGAGGCTGTTAGCTTTCAAATAATGAATTGCACATGTAATTTTGGCTCACAGTTCCTAAGTTACTTGCTTTTCCATTTGGGTATGCAGAATAGGCGAGGATTTCTCAAAATGAGGTGGATGTTAAGAGGTTAAACAAAATAGAATGAAATCATCACAAAGCATTGATAGTATCCACTTGTCTTTTAAATAAGCAGCATGGACGCCCTACCGGGGACTGCCAAGAGATGGAAGTAGTTCTGCATACAAAAAGAAAAGCATCTACCGGTAGTAGGATACAATCTTTGCCTGAGAAAGCAGCATATTCTGTTATCAAATTCCTGCACTTATTCGAGCCCGTCCACATAGGGAGCATCTTTAGAAAGCAGCTTTAAAGAATGAAAAATAATCTCTTTCTGCTGACCAATGTCTTTCCTTTCACTTTACAATCCACAGCCCCCCTCAAACATGTTTCTCCGTTCCACATCCACTCTAATGGCAATTTGTAGGAATGAATGTTCTCTACAGGATATCGGATTGGTCCTGTGGAGGCTACATGCTGGAGAAATCAACTTCAGGAATAATTGAGGTGTGACTGACAGTACTGTCAGTGGAGCAACACTAGGAGCAATACTCATAAGTCATATTTGACAGTCAGATGGAGCAAAACTGTGTCTATTTGTTTCTGTCTGTGTGCACCAAGAAATCATTCTGATACTCGTCTTCCTGTTTGATGCTGCTTTCAGGTGGTTTTGTTAGAAATTTTAAACAGAGAATCAAAACAGTAACAGGTGCAGGGTCATTAAGTCAAATAAAGAGCATTTAGATGAATTCAGAGAGCTTTAATGCGGGAATATAAGGAAGCAGTCAATAAGACACCAGGCAAACTGAAGCTATATTAAGATCGCTTTTAATATTAGATGAGCAAGAAGGTTTCATTCTGATAAATGGGTGATATAAAAATGCTAAAGCTTAAATGAACTGATCATAATGAAATGCATGTGTATGATTAAGCAAAACAAGTTTATCAGACAGAAGATAATCACCAATGTGCAGGTTATATTTCAGGTTCACAGACCTTAGGCTGTGAGCTTCACTGCTCTGTGTAGGCGTCTAGTGCTTTTACCTGACCTATGCTATAGTGTCCAAACATGATGGGATGCTTTTACACAGCACTCTACTAGACAGCAGCAAAATATCGCAACACAAATTATAGTGATTTTGACATCTTTCACCATAGAGTTTGATATTAAAGAAAAAGTTTACTCCATCACTGACTTATGATGGGACAACAGTTAACAGCAACACTTGAAGAAGCAGCTCTAGATTTAAAAAAAATTACTTGAATTTGTATAGTCTACTAGATTTGTTATACTGTTATATTTTTCAACCGGTTTAAGCAAAACATTATGATTTCGGTTGTTAAGATATTTCAAACATTTAGAGATTTTTAATGAGACCTTTATTCCAAGTCTTTCTGTTTTTTTTGCTCTGATTTCTCAGTTTGGCCTCTGTTCATTCTCAGCTGCTTAATTAACTAGCTGTAATGTAGTAGTGAGGAAACAGCCTCTAGCTGTTAATTATAACCATTGCAGTAGTATAGTGTTATTGATAACAACTATTACTGTTTGGTAAATAACATTTTAAAACTATGTGGGAATTTCTTTAATGCAGTCTCTCAGAGCTGTTGCAGAAACAAAAAGCAAAAGGAAAATGATAACAGGGAAATTTAATTTGACAAAAATAGTAAAGGATAGATGGTGCTGCATTTTGGATATTATAATACATCTTTTGAAGATGCTAAACCCCAACAAAGAACAAAAAACACACCGATCTTCTCCTCCAGCTGCCGAGCGTCTAATACTTAGTAAAAGTTAAAGGCTGTTAAAAACAATGCCAATGTTTAAAAAGGGTCAAATGTTCCTTAGAAACATTACTTCTGAGTTTATAATTTTTTTTTTTTTTCTGCTATAATCACAAAACTTTGCGTTTCTGTAGGTGGTATTTGATCATGATTTAAATGTAAGACCTAGTGCTTCAGATTTGCAGGCCATTACTTTAACCTGGAAACAAGCTGTAAATTCCCACCCTTTTCCATCCTTCCTAAGGTGAGTTTAGGGTCACCTGAAGAGCAACCCTAACTGATGACCTGCAACAAACGGCTGCTCTCTGTACTCCATCCATTTCTGGGTCCAAAAATCTAAAAAATATGATGATATTAAGGAATAACACTGAAAAAACGATCTAGAAATACAAAAAATTTCTTAATAAGTGTATTTACCCTTCATTTGAGCAGATAAATAAGATCATTTGCCAACGGAATGAGTATTTTTACTTTTAAAATAAGATAATTAGATAAGATGCACTTGAAATAAGACAATGCAATGAGCTTCCAAAACGTCAGTAAGGTGAAATATAAGTGAAATAACGTGAGGAGAGTAACATAATGAACACTCCTTTAAATATCCACTCATCCACTTTATTTATTGAGGTTTTGATGTTAGAATCAGTCAGAGCTACTTCATTTTCATCACAAGAATCCTTGGAAATACGCAAAAACAACCAAAAAAAGGCAAAGAATCTTTGACACAAATCAACAACTGCTATTTCCCACCAAATGGCACAAATCCACTGCTTTGACCCAGCAGGTCCTGCAAATTTTTTGAATTGAATTAAAGTATTGTTTCGGTTTGCTAAACTGCTTTTGTTAATCTGAGTGATCCAGCAGAAACGGCGACGGCTCAAACACGGACACTTTTGTTATGATCAGGTGAAGCTGAAGTGTGAAACTGGTTATTGATCCGAGTGATTCGGGTGTCATCAGTTCCTAATAACCATTTCCCAGTACTATTAATTAAACTCTGCCAGTTTTGTAATTTGAGCACAATGTTTTTTGTTTCGTTTTCCGTCCTACAAAAGTAAATACATCACAAATACATCTGCCTGAAGAAAAAAAAGAAAAAACTGCTAGATGCTTTTGATAATATATATAATTCCCAGAGTCCAAGCTATAGTGCAACATACATTCCATCTCAGTTACAGTTCTCTTTTTATCAATGAAATGTGACCTTGACTGATTACAAAACCTTGAAATAGCTCCATTAGGACAACCTTTGTCTCCGATTTAAATATCAGTAGGACCCAGAAATTGCCTGGTCAAGCTTTACCGGGGCCACTCTTCAGGTCAGTCTGAAATGATGCAGATAACCTGAAAACCACAGTTTATTAACCTTTTAGATTCAGTCAGCTGAACTTGAAAAATGTCAATGCTCCATTGACTGAACCTCCGTCATATCAGTGTGTTCTTTAAAGGGTAGGAGCTGCTTCTCAGCTGAACTTGAAGCATGTGTTGCTCTGCAAAATGACCGATACCCTCCTGAACTTTTCCAAGTTTAGTCACAAACCCATGTTTTATAAGAAAAGCATGTGGCAGACCAACACAGAGAAACCCATAATTAAATAAGTGGAATAAAAATGTATCAAGGTTTTTTTTTTTAAAAAAAAAAAAGAAAAAAAGGTTTTCATATTTAGCCAAATAACTTGAAACTAATCTTAGGATAAATTCGGCAGTTCAGTGAAGTTGTCCGATTTGTTTAAAAAAAAAAACACTGGTAAAAAAATTAACCCTATGATGACCATAAACACACATCATATATGCCAGATCAAATTATAAAGGTGTTTGAAAACATAGTTTGTAAAATAATCCAACAAACCCTTGGCCATCCGTTGAAAATAGAAGGCTAGGCGAAGACAAAGTTAATCCTAAATGAAAGAGAACCAAGGGGCCCATGGTAACTCTAGATTAGCCACAGAGACTCACAGCAAAATTATATTTTTTCCAGGATTAGCACTAAACAACACTCCAAATCGGTCCTATGGAAGAGTTTCAAAAAGAAAGATAGGGTTTAAAGAAAACCAATCAAAGTCCTGTTTGCTAACCACCAGAAGCCATGAAACCAAAGCCAAGTGAAAAAAAGGTGATCTACCCAGATAGGAACAACAGCATGCATATTTGCCTTATAGCTAGTTAATGGAGAAAATCAACCCTGAACACACCAGCCAAATGTGGAGGTAGCATCATGCCGTCAGGATGATTTTAATCAGCAGGGGCATAAAAGCTAAACCAAGTTAATTTGAAAGATGGATGGAGCTAAATATCGACGATAAGGAAAAACAAAACCGCCAAAAACTTTAAATTGTGGATGAAAGTTCCCCTTTAATCAGGATGGAAACACTGAGCCTAAGGCCAGTAGCTACAATGAACAAATACAGATTCAAGCATATCCATGCAGGCATCCCCAACCTTGGTCCTCGAGGCCCACTGTCCTGCAGGTTTTAGAGGTTTCCCTGCTTTAGCACAGCTGATTATAATGATTGCAGTAGACCAAAAGCCTGTTAATCAGCCTTCAATTAAAACCAGCTGTGCTGGAGCAAGGAAACCCTTTAAAACCTGCAGGACAGCGGCCTCGAGGACCGAGATTGGGGATGCCTGCGTTAGAGGACCCAGTTCAAATTCAGACTAAAATCCTGTTCAGTTTGCTAAAACACTGGTCCCTAGAAGTCCTGCTATTGACACAAGGTGGCTAAAACAAACATCTAAATATTATGCATTCAATTGTAAAACATCTAAGAAATCATCGATCAACAACTACACCCCCCACCCCCCCAAAAAAGCCTAGAATATTGGTAACATGTAAATAATTTCCTTTAGATTAAGGTAATTGCAATAGAACAAAGGGAAATAAATGCATGATGGAAAATTGACTTTGAATAACAGCATAAGGCCAAATGGTTTGATCTTATGATCAAACTAAGGCAGCTGGTAGCACAGCACATTAGACTAGACCATGATATGACCTAACAGCAAGGATAGCCTCCTCATGCTAATAGCTTACAGAAGATGCCTCGATCATCTATAGAAGCCTAGAAAAAAAGCAATTTTCACACACCAGGTGTCCCAGCAGTTCAGCCTTTTTAATTTAAATTATATCTGCTGGTCAGAGGTTTCTTCTGTCAAAGTCGAAATAAGTTCTGAACAGGTGAATGATCTCTGAGCTACCACATGGGATCCTGTCAACCAGGTAAAAGCTCTTTATGAGGTTTATTCTCGTTAGCTGTAATTAATCAAAGGTGATGTTGTACTGCTGAACCCTCCCAGCCCCCAACCAATTAGCCACCACAGGCCCTCTGAAGAGTGGATGAAAGCAGAAAGTTGAACAGAGCTCTAATAGAAGCTGTTCATGCTGACTTGGAAAAAAGAAATCCCTCTACAATCTTTTCAGGGCTTAAATAAACCCCACAAAGACAGATGTTTTAGATTTCCCCTTTAAAAACTCGTTCAATCCAAACAAGTGGGAGCAGAGACAAATGATCCTCTTGTGCCCTTTTAGAAATGCTGAATATTTTCTCCTTCAGGTTGTGTTAGGCAAAGTAAATGCACACTTGATTGATAGAGGAAGCTGAAAACAATCTCCTCCCAGTTAATACTAAATTATTGTGCTCATACTCCAGCTGAATTGTTTTGCCCCTAGGGACTACTAGACTGTAACCTGAAACGGAGCAATAAAGAAGGCTGGAGTTGCTGCACAAACAGCTGACTCAGCCACCTGGAAGCCAAATATCTCTGGTTTGCTGATTTCAGTAGTGCTCCACCCTGACCCAAAACAACACTGATTTATACCCCGTTTACATGGTTTAAACAACCTAAACAAACCTGAGTAGCATGCAGCCCAGGCCCGGGAGTTAAGGGGGGACTATAGAGGCTGTTTTACACGGGAGATCATTGAACACGTCAGCAAACTTACTTTAAATATATAAGGTGAAAGAAACAGTTTTAAGTCAATTGGTGTTTTCATCTGTGAAGATACATCAGGGTGATTTGTTCTAACATTGCTATCAAACCAATAGAGTCAAAAACCTGCCGCACATTGAATTACCATAATATACAAAGTAATGTCAAGCACTGTTCATAAACTGAGTCTATTTATTTGGTTGATTTGGTATCGATGATGGAGTGGATACTGATAAGATCAGAGATAAGCTGGTTGTGAATACTTTTTAAATTTGTGCTTTAAAACAGCGGTAAGAGAAAATAACATGATTTAGTTCTTCATGCACTGCAGAATCCCAACAAAACAAAACTCAGAATATGGTTATATTCCTGCAGCAGTGTGTCGCAGTGAGCTTGACGCAGACATTTTTGATTTATGCTCAATATGGAAGCATGGTCTATACGCTGTGGGTCTAGATGCGGCCGAGGCAGTGAGGAAGTGGGGGCGAGTGTAGTCGGACAACGGAGGGACATGACGGCGTAAAAGAGCGGGAATCCAGGTGGAAAAAGGGTCCCAGCGTTCTCGCGCACCTCGATCTTCTAGCTGGTCAAACTTCACGAGTTGTTCCGCAATTTTGGTCATAAAAACAAAACAAGCCGGCCTCCTGTCTGTGGTCAGTTTCAATTTGGCAGAGTTGCAGCGGAGGGTCTGCGGAGGGGGCGGGGACGTCTTTTTGTTCACTGCAACACCTACCTACGCAGTGGACCTGGTTTCGAAGTATAAATCAGCCTTAAGTATTCAGTAGTGGAGAAGTTTAGAAACCCATTACCTGATCAATGAGCCTGATCTCTGGCTGAGCCAAAGCAGCTCTAACAGTGGCCATTATTAAGCCCTTAAACCACTTTGGTAGAAAAACTCAACTTAAATGTATTTTTCCTTAGCAAATATCTCTTTGTTTTTTT
This sequence comes from Cyprinodon tularosa, assembly GCF_016077235.1. NCBI lineage: Eukaryota > Metazoa > Chordata > Actinopteri > Cyprinodontiformes > Cyprinodontidae > Cyprinodon > Cyprinodon tularosa. The sequence continues at coordinate 236,715 of NW_024038786.1, forward strand.
TTTTTTACACATTACGAACAGAGTGGTTTCAAAACCACTCTTTGCCTACGTTTTACTCCTTTCCAACGCTAAAGAGTAGTGAAATGACCAAATAAGTAATCTATTGTCTATAAAAATCCCATCCAAGCATCGTACAACAAGCACCTCATGCTGACCCACCTGTGACGAGCTCCCGAACTTCTGCATCGACGGTCTTTCTCAGCAGGCGTAGGAGAGCGGGGATCCCTCCCGCGTTCCTGACGGCGATCTTGTTTTCATCGACAGCTTTTCCATAAACAAGGTTCCTCACAGCCCCACAAGAGTTTCTTTGAACCTCGACGGCTTTATGGTCGAGCAGGTCCACCAGATGCTTGATTCCTCCCAGTCGGCATACCTGGAGAAGAGGTAAATAAGGTCAGGGGTGGATTTTACACAAGGAATTATTTAACTTTGGGTTTTTTTTTTCTTGCTTGGCTGTATTCTGAGATAACAAAATCATGAATTTATTCATGTGACAAGAGAGTCAGAGGCAGGGAATTTATTCATACCGAACCCAAATTATCTGGAAAAACTAATGCTGGTTGGAATGAAAGCTTTAACCACAGGAGATCACAGGTGGAAGAAAAACATTTCTTCTATGCTCAGAAACAAAGGTAGAAAAGAAACACCTATGAAAACCACAGCTTTGAATCAGATATCACACATGTCATATATCTTTTCATTAGAATAAATTATGCCAGATAAGGAGTAAATAAAAGATGAATAAACCCCAAGAGATGCTTTTGAATCTGTTCAACAGAGAAGAATGGCGCTTGCATACGAGCCAAGTTGTTTAATCCAAATCCTGAATTCAATTATAGTAAATTATTTAGCACTGAACAGAAAGTTTATGGCAGAGCTCTGGCCCATGCTCAGGGAAAAAAAGGGAAAAGTGTTCAGTTTGGTTTGAGATATGCATCAAGAGAACAGAAAACTGTTGCAAAAATATAACAGAAATACGTTTAAGTTTACACTTTTTCCTCTTTACTATACAGTTGTTTTCTCTTGCTGTGAAAGTCTTATGCATGTAACAGTGAAATAAAAATCAATGTAATTTAAATGTTTAATTACCTTAATATAAAACTTGCATTGATTAAACTGGTACAAATTAAAACAACATAATATGAATACTTGTCAAAGTTTCCTTGTTATGGAGAATCAAGCTTTATGAGATTCGATACAGGATCACTAATGTGTCACCCACCTCACTTTTGACTCTATTATCACCGTAGCACAGGTGCTGCAGGTAGGCGGCTGCGTTGGCCTGCACTGAGGGGAAGTGATGCTGCAGCATGTGGATTACCTCCGTTAGCTCCGGATCACGCCATGCAAACTCTCTGGAAGCACAGAAGAGGTCAAAACAAATCAGCATAACGGCAGGTGCTAAGTAAAGGAAAAAATTACCAAAAAACCACACATTACCTTCACTTGTTTTGTTCTTTTTTTTCCATTCATTTTATTTTTCTTTCCATTTTATATAAGTTCATTAAATTAACAAATTATAAGAAAGCCATAGAAAAGAATAAGAGCTACATTTTGTGTAATTTCCTACATTTACTTATACTTAGGGTTTGAATAACTATATTGATGACAAATGGCAGTCAGTAATTAGTCAGTAATCCAAGATATCAGACTGTTTATTTATTCCAGTGTTCCATCAAAGCATAGAGGCGATTGGTCTGTGGTCTGTGAGGCGTTAATGAAGCCCACGGCATCATTTGGTTCTGGTATCTCTAAACTTCCTCTTGACGTTATTTGATTGCAAAATGAAATAACATCCTTAAAGCTGGTCAGCAGATGGAAGAATTAGGTGCTCAAAGAGTTAGAGGGCTGGACTGACTTTTAATAAACAGCAGATTCAAGTCTTCTAAAATCATCAGCCTGTGCAAACACTACTTCATTATGTTTGCATGACATGTTTTTATTACGATCTGATATTCTGATAGCTTGTGTCTATATAATTGGAACAATCTGAACACATTTCTATCAGATCCTGAAATTCTGTGCACATAAACATAACTATAGACTCTGTGCTGGATAGCTGTCAAGCTAGAAGTCTCCACAATAAGTTAGATTAAATCCCTTTGCTTCATAAAAAAATGTTTTTCCAATAATAATTTGATTTATTGAGATTCAACTTCAATTAATCCCAATTTTTTCTGCAGCTGAGAGTTTGCACAGTGCACCAAGGGAAGAACTGAAAGATTCAAATACTCCCAAATCAACTGCAAAGTGCATACTGAATTACAGAGTTGATTTCTTGGCACCACTCAGTGTGAATTACACAAAGTAGGTCTAAAATCTGCCAACATTAACTTGTCTTTATAAACCTGAAATCAGGAAAGAAATCCTAGACCAGACTTGACCTGGTGAACTTCCCGAGCAGCCGCCCCTGGAGTGCTCCACCTTTAAAGAGTTACAGTACACTGAAAATGTAAACAAAGCCTCTAACTGCAGGGTCAGGCTTTTACCAAAAGTTGTCAATCCATGGTTTACACATCCACACGTCCGTACAAGAGCAGACGCAGCACTTCGGTGCCTGTGAGAATCTATTGTGAGGCGACCAGACACAGTTGAGCCGGCTTAATGGAAGAGCCTTGTGTGGCTATCCAGGGGGAACTATGTGTTTGAATAGTAAGAGGACACTGGTGTTGACCCAGCAGAACGGGGATGCCTTCTTAGCACAAGCTTCTCTGGATTACTTTTATATGCACAACTAGTAACCACAGAGTATATATGAAAACATGAGGGTCCATACCTGGGATCCTTTTGAATGCTGTCTATGGAAGGAGAGCGAGGGGCGCCGTCATCCATGGGCAGAGTTTGTCGAGCGTAACTCATATCGGAGGGCCGGTACTGTGCGGAGCGGTATGGATCAGCATAGTTGGCTGCTGTGTTAAGAGCATAGTTGTTTCTTTGGTAAGTCATGGCACTGCGCTGGCTGGACGTCCTCTGCAGGCTTCCCACACCTGAAACACCAAAAACATGGAGGGGATTTAAGCTCACTCATGAAACCATACGCAAGTAAGCAAAGCGATGCCAGACTAAGAGTTCTGACCTTTTCAGCTAAACTGAGAGCTTTGTGCTCATGTTAGCTTAGAGGGTTTAACACAAAGCTGAAAACACAAACATGCTGCTGCTCTTACAGACTCTGCAAATTCTCAAATCTGGATCCAATTAATGATGAGGATAAAACACAGCTCCTGTGGTTGCAGAAAGTTGAGCCACTCTCCTTCAAAGGCTTCTTTAGGTTTACTAGGTTGTACGTAGCTCGGGGGGTCCTGCTTGTATTCAGAGAGCACAGAAGGACCCAACCTGCAAGATAGTCCGCCAAATTCTTTCTTCACAGCCTTCTTGATCCTACCCGTCCCTGAAATTTTGTATTCCACTAAAAAAACACCTGTAAACACTTACAAAAAGGATTAAAATGTCAGAAAATAAACCATCAAGGCTAGAAAAAGACGCACAGAAAGCCTGTTGGTATCTCCGTTTAGTCATCTTTCTTCTTTTCATTTGCTCCATGTGATATTGTAGCATTATGAGCCATTTTAAAACTGCATAAACAGACTGGGTAAGATTTAGCCCTCCTTCTAACTGAAGCCACGTGATCTGTAACAGCATGCATGCTGCTCTGGTCAGATCTGTATCAGCAAACCCCACAGAACTGGGCACGAGTGTCCAAACTCCCTCCTACCAGGAACCAAGACGTCAACTCGTGGTGTTACTCCAAAAACCCAATTTCTCGCTTCAGCGCACCTCTATGTTAGGCACCAACTCAAGCCAGCAAAGAGTCCACCTCCCAAAATAAAACCTTGCAGGAACAAAGGAAGAATGGGTCAAAACAACATAGTATAGCTTTTGGATTTATTTTTTGCTAAAACTACAGTGGAATCTCAATAAATTAGATTGAAATTTAATTCAGAAACTCAATTAAAACTCATATTTATCTAGATTTATTATACATAGAGTGATGCAAAGGTGATACCAAGCGTTTTTTCTCCTCAGCCTGACAATAATTAAACAAAACTATTGCTGTTTCTTTCAGTATTACTGTTTTTCGAAGCTATTTGGAGTTTAATTAGGCACATTTAAAAAAAAAAAAAGCTAAAGAAATCAAGCAAGACATCAGGAGGAGAACAGTGAGCCCCCAAACTCTGATTTATCATTGGGTATAAAATCCAAACCCCTTAAGATGCAATGTCTATCTGTTATGTGCAAACCTATAAGTAACATTAGGAAGTAAGTAAGCTTAACCCTTTTTCAACCAATGCATGTTTCCTACAGAATGTGCAAATTAGTCGAAAAACATAAAGAAAACAGACCTTGTGAGAATTAAAGCTGTCCAGATGTATCCTGTATACATATGGACAAACAAGCCACTCAAAGTGGAAGAACATAAAAGCCAAATAACAGTTTGGGATACACTCGGGGTACAAATCTATAGTTTTTTAAGAGTTTTTGAGAATTTATATGACACATAATACATTTCAACAGGTGGACATATTGGAGAAATGTCACTAGTTTCATGCAAGTAAATCCATCCATCCATTATCTGACACACTTGTCCCAAGTGGGACAGCAAGGTGTGCTGGTGCCTATCTCCAGCAGTCAATGGGTGAGAGGCGGGGTTCACCTTGGACAGGTCTCCAGTCCATCGCAGGGACAAACAGGACAAACAACCACAATCACACCTTAGTCAATTAATGTTTTTGGACTGTGGGAGGAAGCCGGAGTACCCATGCATGCTCAGGGAGAACATGCAAACTCCATGCAGAAAGACTCTGGGAATCGAACCCATAACTTTCTTGCTGCAAGGCAGCAGTGCTACCCACTACGCCACTGAACTGCCCTGCAAGTAAATCAAAGGAGCAAAAATTGACATTTTATCCAAACTATAGGCTTAAAGATTAAAAAAACTTGTTAAATTGTGACAAAATGAAAAAAATGGTTTATTTAATGGAAAATCAATGAGGAAGCCTTGAATCCAGTCTAATAGCAACATTTATGGTGTAAAAGGAGTGTGGAAGGAAGGTTCTACAAACACAGCCAGTCGAGTGGAAAAGAGTAATTTAAAATGTGTTAAAAATTGTGCAAATTAAAATCATCTAGGTAGAATGACTTTGGGGAGACACTACTTGTAGCACCAGAGATCTGAGGTGAGTTTGGACTAATCCTTACTTTCAGCTGTGAAATGAAGAGTCTTTTCATATAGAAACTGCTTCCATCGGTTTCAAATGTAAATCTGGTATCTTTTGCTGTTTTTTGGGGGTCACTGTCATGTTGTAGGGTCCAGTTTTGCTTCACCTTCACCTTTCACTCGCTGAAGTAAAGCATCCGCCACACAAAGCAACAAAACACTTCCTGCTTAATGAGGAACGGCTGAAACCAGGTTCTTTTCCTGGATTATTGTATGTAGCCAAACATGTCCTCTGTTCTGGTGACTTGATACGTAAATATAAAACTCATTGTCATGCAAATAGATCTATTTCAATAGGTCAACTTTTTTTCCCTGTTTTGTTTAAACAACTTACAACAGTAAGAAAACAACTTACTGTTTGAACTTTAATTTTAGTGGACCCTGCTCTTAACATTTGCAGCCTAGAATTAATGTCTCCCATTAAAAAACAATCTTGCTCCAACTTACACAATGTCAGTAAATGCTTCTGGCATCAGCCAAAGAGGCATGAAAAAAACCAATGCAGAGTAAATGAAATATAATGTTGAAATTATAAAAAAGAAGAAACCTTCCTCATCAAATTGGATTTTTCAAATGGAGCAGCTCATGCAAAGACCGTGTATCGAACCCCCCCTTCAGCTCAGCTCACTCGATTTTTTTCATCATCTCAAGAAAAACGGAAAGTGGATTGTTTTTTTTTAGCAAGTTCTATAAATCAATAGCATTTATTAGTGGGTCTATTTCTCAGAGCAGATCTTTGGTGCCCCAGGTGAGTCTGAATGTGGGAATTGTTTTTGCATTTGTAATTTAGATAAGGAAGAGATTAGCTTTAGAGAAAAGGTAGCGGATGTAGGTAAACCAAAAGTCCCCTGATTCTGTCCTCAGAGTGACACAGAGGTAATGGATTCCTTTGAGGCAGAGTGACACATCAGAACCTGCCTATTAACTCATGTCTCACCCTGTTCTGTCAGACAGTGGAGGGAGAAAAGGAGCGTGAGGCAGAGTCGTTTGCAAAATAGAAGGAAGATATTTGAAGACAGGAAAGCAACAAATATAATGTAGACGGAGATAAAGGGCAGAAAGGGTCTGTTCCTTAAGGGTGACAAAATAGGAGGGTCAGGGACACTAATTATTGGTTAATACTGGCAGGTAAAGAGAGCAGCAGCACCTGGTGAGAAAAAATAAATGTTTGGTGTAAACAAAATGATATCACCCTAAATGCATTCAGGACTTCTCATGACTCTCAGACAAAAAAGGGGAGCATATTTACTACCTGGTATATTTGAACAATCACAGAAAGCTAAGATGGTGTGGCACAACCTTTAGATGGAAGACTAACTGTCATTTTCCAATGTTATATTAATGATTAGAAAAAGATTCATTATCCAACTGAGCTAGTTTGTTTCTATTGAACATGGGTGTTGCACTGCAGAGCAGGACAATATAGAATATTGTGACTTTTATAACAACAGCAGCGAGCAGTACTGTAAAAAATAAAGGACATTTTATTTAAATATGTAGCTTTTTTATTAGAAGTGTCACACATTCAAACCCTGCTAAGGCTGGGTAACCATTCTGATTTAAACAATTGATTCTGATTTTTGAGCATTAGAATTGAATCTTTACGTTCCAGATCAATCCCAAACTCGACTGTTGATATTAAAAACGTTTTTTTAGTTGTTATCTGAATTACGTGTCTGTGTAGCTGCAATACATTTATACCAGAATTATATAGATATTCAACAAAAAATGATTAAAGCAACAGTAGTTAATGGTGGCTGTAGTGACAGAAGAGTATGCATAAAAAAAGATCTTTGGGTATATATATATCTATATATATATCTATATCTATATATAGATATATATATATATACAGTTTAATACAACTAAAAGAAATAGACCATGACCTGGATGACTGACAATCTTCACAGACGTAAAAAGATAAAGATAAATAAATAAATAATAATATGGCTTAATATGAATTCAATTAACTGTGAAGCTGAATTTGTAAAAACGTTTATCATAATTTAAAGCAAAATACTAGAGATGAGTAAAAGACAAGGTTGGTTAACTGCAATAAATATAGTAATTACTGAGTATTATCAAACCCAATGGCATTTGATAATGAATCAGTATGACAGCTCAGGTATCCAGCTGAGCAGAGCTGCACATTAATAACTACGATGTCAGATTCATAGCCTCGGTTCTGTCTATAATCTACTTTGCCCTTTTTAAGGTTACCGGGTCAAAATATAGAATGCTAAATCTAATTAGAGTGTAAGTTCATCAACCTCATGAAGTTTGACCAACCTGAGCCGCTCCTGTAAAGGGTTCCCTGCTGGGTGTGGCTGGGGCTTCGGTATAACGGACCCCGGAACGTCCTATCCTCATATATGGGAGCAATGTGGCGGTCTGGGGAGATTGTTGACCTCATATCCTGTCCATGGTGGCTGTGCTGACTGGCATATGAACTCCTTATTCCTGCAGAAGGAAGACAATTGTTAGCAGGTGAAATAGCTGAATTTAGGAGTATGGGGTGATTATAGCCTCCATGGGATCATCTGACTGATCAATGTAGAACATGTTTCACGGGATCTTTTTACCCTCCACCTCTTTCCAATGATGGAGGGTATTTCCAGGGGGAATTTTAGGTGTTCTGGCTCAAACTCTACACTGAGCAGATATATCTGCCACACTTACATATTTCTTCTTTTCACAACTAAATATTTGAGATTATCACTAAGAATTTGTACATGATGATTTTTTTTTTGCTACAAAAAAAAAAGCACAAACAGGAGAAATCTCAAATAATGCAAATACTTTTTCACAGCCATGTATAAACTTTAGAGCAGGTGACCCTGAAACAAACAGACAGGAAATGAGTTTGTGGTAAAAACTGATTTCTGACAAAGGACCAGAACTCACATTACAAAAAAATAGCAAATGAAAAAAAGATAAGAAGAGACACAGCAAACACATGTATAGCTTCACTAAACATCCTTTTCATACACATACAGTAGATGCTTGAGCAGAACCACAACTGCTGCTACTAAAAAAAAACATGAATGAAGCAAAACTTAATGACTAAACCAAATAATTTGAGGCCTATTTTAGACTTGATTCGACCTACAACTCTGTTCTTTCAGCCTGCAGAGCAGCAGTGTGCACGGATATGTAGGTGAAGGACAGTGCTGCATGTGCTCTGTGCTGCAGGAGAAAACTGGGATCACTGCACCTCTTTTCTGCCATCATGTTAAAGAATATAAGTCCTAAAGGATTTCTATGAGAAAAATAAAAAAATAAAAGTAAAACCTCACTTTACCTCATCTGGATTTATACATGACAAACAAAAAAACAGTACATCTATTCTTACTCCAACAAGCAGTAAAACCCTGATTCCACTTCAAGGCTAAGCTGAGCCAGCAGAGAGCTGCAGAAACATCCCAGTTATTCAGACTCCATAAGCTTGGACAAGTGATGAGAAGTCGGTATTAGAGTTTCTGTCGGGCCATCGAGATGCTTGATTATATCATACTGAAACACACCAAAATGCTGTTTAGAACAAGATTTGTTTTTCTTAAGAGAAACAATGAAAATTCATACTGTTAAATTATGGAGAGGCCATAAATGTTTAAAGCTTTAGGGCTTCTACTCCATGCTGAGGGAAAAAATGAAAAACACACAGCAGATCTGAAATGTAGAAGAGAGAGTGGCCATAAAGACGGCGTTTAGCTTTTCTGTGTTTAAATCCAAATAGGCCCACCCAATGCAATTGATCTTAATGCCTGTTTGTTTTTGTAAGGCTCACATGGATGGAGCTCATAAATCTGTGAACCCCCGTGGACCACTACACAGTTGGCAACTTACTGCTCGTTGCACATATCGAGAGCCCGCAGACGTCACTTGGGTCCTCTCTAACAGCATGAGCTCAGCTGCAGACTGTAACTAAACACCAAGGCTACCATGCAGAACCAGCTAAATGAGGGAGTCCTGTCACAATATAGAACTAACAAATTAACAAATAGGGATGTTTGCTTCCTTGTGGACTGGAGAGTCTTGGGGGATGAAGAGAAAAAGTTTTTACTTGAAAGGAACAGACCATTTTGATGGTGACCTCTAAATAACAACAATGTGGCTCTACAGGGAGCTTGGGAAATTTGCTGAAAGGATGATTTCTGTTTAAACAAAAGGATACAGCCTCATTTGTCTTTACTAATAATGGTTAAAATGGTAATTGGGGTCTTAATTCTGAGCTGGGATGGAAATGACAGAGAATTTCAGTTTTGAATTCAAGGATATGTGTTTATATCTAAGCAGAATCTCTGATGCTTCCACAAAAATGGACTTTAAAGGTGGAATGTAGTGATACAGCTGACAGTATTGTGGTTTTAGAGGATGGATCTGCTGGTGTATCCTCTACAGAAGCTCCAGGACTAATGTCTTGGGTGTGGCTGTATCGGTGTGCTGCAGGCACACAACTTCCTCTATCTTAAAATCTAATACTGCAAACTCTTTTCCTTTGTCTCACCTCCAACCCGGACTTACCCGGTAAGGTATTACAGAAAGAGTCGAAGATGTATGTTGAGAGTTTTGGCCTAGTTTTTTAAAGCAGTTGTGATCTAAGGAGGTTGCAAGTACCCGGTTCGATCCCCACAGCCTGCACTCTGGGTCCCTGAGCAAGACCCCTAACCCCACACTGCTTCCCAGGCGCCACACAATAGCAGCCCACTGCTCCCCAAGGGGATGGGTTAAATGCAGAGAGTGAATTTTGTTGCTTTGTACTTGACAATGTAATGACCATAAACTTGAATTCTATTCTTTTCTCCTTCTTCTATGTACTTCTGGCATACCTTAGTAAGTGTGGGGCCATTTGACACACTGTGACGCTTTTATCCTCATAAACCAGCCAACCTATTCACCCTCAAAAAGGTATTTTCTTTCACATACACAACACTGCAATTAGATCCTAGTAAAAGGGGCTAACATTGCTTTCTTTAACACACACAAGAAAAAAATGACGGCACTAATCATTTAAAATCCTGTGATAAAAACAAACAAATTAAACTGTCTGTTAAATGACAGATCTAATAAAAGATGCCTTTATGTTAAATAGAATTTGCAATATTGTTCTAGAGTAAAACAGGTAACTAAGAGGATTGATGTTAGAACAAATCTGTTTTAAAAAAACTGGTTTTAAGCAATCGTGCTTGTGATACTCTTGATAGATCTATAGAAAATATTATTATTTACTGACTTCTTTTATCCTAAATTCCTTCTCCTTCTGTAGTGGTTACACTTACAGATGAGACAAAGTTAAAAAAACTCCATGTACCAATTAAAAAATCTTTTTTTTTTATCTTTATCATGACTTGAAATGTACTTTTCAGTACTTCTTTAAAACATGATAATACATTCTATTGCAAAATATTTCACCGGTTAACACATTTTATGGATCCCCAGATTTTATGGATAACGGAAAAAACAAATCTAATACAACTTTGTACGTATACAATTTGGTTCCTTTTACTTTAATCTCTTACCCCACATATAAAGATTAAGAGTTGCTTAGAATAAAGTTTTTATTTTTCTTCAATAGTCAAGCAAACCTTCAATATTCATTATATGCAAAAGCAGCAGGTTGGCAGGAAATCAGCAGCTAAGTTGTTTAGAGGTTTATAGTAGAGCAGTAGGTGGGGGTAAAGACATTAGAGAAGGTGGGAGAATTAAAAAGAAGAGCAGAGAAAAAGGGAAAATGGGCTAGATGGGGGGAGGGGTGGGCACAAAATAAAAGAAATGTTAATGAGGTCGTTTAGGGCCACCTGAAAGTTCTTATTTGCCGCATAAATCCCATTCGGGAGTGAGATCCTGGAGTAAAAACACGTTCAGATGTGGATTTTGACTTGTTGTCAAACCATCATCATCATCTTCATCATCATCCAGGGTGTCACTATAGCTTTATATGAAAGAAAAGCTGTGAGTCCATCACTAGGATGGCTTCACTTCATGTACAATAAATTAAAAATGATAAACAGATTGAAGGCAGGTCTAAATTAAAACCAAAGCTCCAAAGCTAATACAATCAGTGTATGGTTCGTTCTTTGGTTTTTTCGTTTCAAAACAAAAACGAAAAAACAAAACAAGCACGTGGTTTTTCTGTTTTTCCGTTTTTAAAACCTAAATCGAAAAAATGAAAAATCGAATTAATAGAAAATCAACAGCGTTTGAGTTTTGTTTTGCCATTTAAATGAAAATAAAATACGGTTGTTGTTTTAATACGTAGCGGTTCTTGAAATGAAGTAAGTCGCCAAAGAAGAATCATTTACAGTGGATGAAGACGGCATCAAAACAAACCATTTCTAAACAAAAGGCAATGGCTGCACTTGAACTGTTTTCTGCATTGATTATTGAACTTTTTGAGAGAGGAAAAACACACTCTGAAATCACTGATGCTGCGAGCCGCCATGGAGCTCGACATTGCGCTGATTCCCTCTAAATAACACAAACGTTTCCATTTTGGTAGTGCTAAATGAAGAAGTTATTCTTCTTGTGGATTGTAATGGCGGTTGGCAAGAAATTGAAGGCGTACATTACCGCCCCCTACTGGTAACTAAAAAAAACTATGTGTTGGGAGTTCAGGTCTTCATTTCCGGTTCTGCCATAAGGTCCCGTTAAATTAACAACAAAATAAAAGTTTGTCTTTGGTTTAACCATTGCAGTTAAAAAAATCCCAAAACGTACCTATTTTTCATTTTAGCAAATGCTGTTTTTCTAATTTCGTTTTAAAAACGGAAAAGCGAAAAACCCCATGCTTGTTTTGTTTTTTCGTTTTTGTTTTGAAACGGAACAAAAAAACAACAAAGAACGAACCATGCACGGATTTAATACGATGCCATGTTCCAATAATTTGCTATCCTTATAAATGCACACAAAGGTATCAGTCATTTCAATCTTTTAACACTGCAAACGCTTTGTGGTCCTGACTGATGTGACAAAATACTCTTGTAGATAAAAAAAAGCTGATGGTAGATGTGATGGTTGTGAGAATGATCAGTGTAAAAGCTTTAGCGTGCTTCTTTGAAACTCAGTTAACACGCAGCTCTTCTGGTTCACAAATAATTCATTTCTTTCCTCATATCCCTCCTGTTACATAACCCATCGTACCGAGATGTGGGTAAAACAAACCTGACTGAGATAGAAATTAAATATGTCTTTTTCTATTTAATGAAATAGTTCAGGTTCATTAATATTCACTGTGGCTCACAAAGTTTGAAGAAAGTATTTTTACTGAAACAGTGGAGAAAAAATTAGTTTGAACAGACAAGATAATAACTAATTAAATTTGTAATGTAAAGATCAATATTTGATCACAGAAAATGCAACAAAGAAACCGACGGATTTATAAAAGTTAAGTTATACCTGCTGTATGGTTCAACAATGTATGTCAGAGGGGAACTGATTAGCTTAAGAGTAGAAACCTTATTTTATGGTTTCTAGCCATTTGTTTACCTAGGAAAAAACGACTTTAAAATGCAACTAAAACACAACTTTCATCTGATCTTAGGAAGCAGATGGAGAAGTAGGTCCAACTGACTGATAACTCAGGCTTTTGGAACACCGGTTAACAACAAAGGAGGATATTTTCCATCATCTGAACCTCCATGTCTATCTCTCTCTCTCTCCTTCAGCAGTCACATTTAAATGGTCCATCATAAAGACTTGCCACTGTGCCTTATTTGCTGTATTCCCCAGATAGTAGGACTGCAGTCACTTCTAAAAGCATCTGCAAATTCTCAGGGAGAAATAACATTCGGCTGTCTGTTGAGGATGAATGGCCCACATTCCTTTTGTGTTATACTCATTTAATTCCCCCCCCCCTCAGCCCTCTCATCGTGGCGTTAACAGATTGCACTTGGCAGAGGCTGGATGAAAGGTGGTGGCTTGCTTTTGGAGAAACAGATACAGCTGGATTCATTTCTTAAATATGATATTCACAAATCCTGTCAGACCAGCGAATAAAAGGGAAAGGATTACCAAAATATAACTACACACAAAAAAGTAACCATAGTAGCAATAATAGGATGCAGGATGGTCAAAACTTCAAAGGCAGCTTGGCTTGTCAGAATGAGAGCAGGTATGCTATTTCCTCTTTCACTCCGTCCCTTTTTGCTCTCCGATGGACAGAATGTAATGAGCACATTATTAGGGACAATTTGTCTTCATTTTCTATTCTTTAGCAGCAAAGGGAAGCCATGACATCCTGCCAGTGACTGTGCAGGCGGTGGGACCAGGTGGGTGGTAGGAAAAAAAAAAAACAGAAACGTGAAGTGAAAGGGTAGAAAATAGGAAGAAAAAGTCAACTTTTTTTGAAACCTATAATTCAGGAAATAATTGAATGAGTGATTAAACTAAAAATTAGACCATGAAATAATGAAAAACAACATTTTTAGGAAAAGAATATTTAGGTTCAGGTTGATTTGTGGTATTTTCTCAAATATGTGCAACTCGTTCTCACTGTGCGATCTCCACTTCCAATTAATATGGCTCATCAGACAGGGGTGACAAATTACTGTAATAAAGGCAAACTGCAGAGGGTGTGTTTACGTGAAACAAAAAAGATGAAATAAAATAGGAGCTGAAGTGAGGTAAAAAAGAGAAAACATGAGAAGTGGAAGGAGGAAGGCATAAAATGCATGTTTGGTTAGAAGAGCTGAGACTGACTTCCATATTTTTTCTCTGCAGGCTGTACCATCCGTCATTGTGGCTGTTACTCTGGACTCCATTTTCCGGGTACAAAGAAAACTTTTAAACTAATATAACTAGTAAGATTAAATTTTCAAAAATAATCAAACTAAGAAAAGTAACAACAGTTTACTCTACAATCACCTGGCTTATCACCTGACTGAGATATTTAAAATCAAGTTAAAACACAATGCAGAGAAAAAAAAAGTTAAAAATCCTATAAAGGAAAAAGCCGTTCAGCTATCAATAGTAAAATCAGCAGGAGTATATATAAAGGTCTTTCTAAAAAACAAACTAAAAAAAAAACAAAACAAAACTGAAATTTTAGTTTCATTAGCAGTAACTTGTTACCATCCAGATAAACACCTGAAATGTGAGGAATGAACCTCAGCATCACTGGTTTTACTGAAACAAATTGCATATTGTTATATGAAATTTCTTTCTCTCCATAAATCATCCCTCAATCCATCCCACCCTCACTCCGTCCGTCCCTCCATCCATCTATTAATCCGTCCTTTCATCCCTCCATTCATTCATCCACCCATCCATCCCTCCCTCCATCCATCCTTCCATCAGCCTCCCCTCCATTCATCCATCTGTCCGTCCATCCATCCCTCCCTCCATTTATCCGTCAGTCCCTCCTTCTCTCCATCCATCCGTTCCTTCATCCTTCTCTCCATCCATCCGTTCCTTCATCCATCCCTCCATCCATCTATCCATCCCTCCCTCCCTCCATCCGTTCATCCATCCATCCCTCCATCCATCCATCCCTCCATTCATCCATCTGTCTGTCTGTCCGTCCGTCCATCCCTCCCTCGCTTCATCCATCCCTCCTTAATCTAACCAATACCAGCCCTGCGGTCCAGATTAAACACTGAGCGCAGATGTAGTCCAGCGGATTGCTGATATTAATAGTTACTGACATACACAGCATCCACTGAGGTTCACATCTAGACCGATCAGGGATGAAAGCACCAGTGGAAGCAAAGCTAACACTTAAACGAAGGACACATGAAAATGAGAAATGCATCAGAATAAAGATTTCACCTTTAATATCACCATCAATGAGGGCATCTGAGGAAATCCCAGGCAGCATGGGGTTGAGAAGGAAAAAGAAATTATTGGACAAAGAGTTGATCTGATGAGAGGGAGCTTAGTTGAAAAAATAAATCCTATATTGTCATACCCTATAGTGTCATGGCATTATATTTATGAGGATTGTATTTTAATAATCTTTCCTCAGCATGCAACTGTACTAGGGAAGTTTGGATTATTTGAAAATGTTATGTAATAAACACTGTTTATCAGCTGAGCCTCTCTGAACATGAGATGCGTCAGAATGTAAGCAGGTATTTTCCTGTTAGTTTGGCTCAAGCTAAGCCCGTCATATCATGTTTATCTGCCGGCTCTCATTTGTGCTCCAATCTCTTACAAGGATGACACGTACAAACCCGTTTGGACAAGCATGCTCTCTCCAAAATAACCTGATCTGTTCTTAGGAATTAATTACTCAAACACTCAACACAGACAGCTCTTCTTATAGTGATACGAACACGGATTTCTTGTTAATGTGTACAAGGTAACCCAAACTTAAGCTTTAATTTTACTTTGATTCAAATCTTAAAAAGTAACCCTAAGCAGGACAATTAACATTTACCCCCATTAAGACCGAGGTGCAGTCCCTCTAAGGCAGCACTGACGTAGACACGGAAGTGATTTTCTTAGAAAAAGGTCCTAATAATGTAAACAATCCACAACCACACACACACACACAGTCTGTCATAAAGACATCTCTATGTCAATCAGCTTCACGTTATTCACCCCTAAACTCCTAACCAGTAATTTTCTCTTAAGTATAAGTCAATGTTGGACTAAAATAGGCAGTGTGTGTGTAATCAGGGGCGCACCTGTGAGGCTGTCAGGTCGATTCATCCTCTCATAAATGTCGTAACTCTGAGGTCCATAGGGGTCAGTGTTGTGAAGCACAGAGCGAGGCAGAGTGGAGCTGTAGTGCTGGGGCACGGCGGTCATGCTAGCCCTGACTGGAGATGAAGAGTGAGTCGGTTGCTTTGTCAGCGGAGGGTTAACACCGTCAACCATCGTCAAGGGAGAGCCCATGCGACCCGACGATGACCCTGCCGACATCTGATACGGCGAGGTGGTTCGGCTGGCGGAGCCGGAGCGAGAGTTTGTGGAGCTGATGCGTCTCAGCCCTGCAGGGGAGTTTTTCTGGGGGGAGTAGGGTGAGCCGCCGATGCTGCAGCTGCGCTGCACAGAGGGCAAGGTTGTGAAGTGGATGTTGGAGATGGGTTTGGGTTCCGCTATGACTGGGGAGCCGTAGGCACTGCCAACAGGGGTACGCAGGGAGCCACGGGAGGGGGAAATACTGCTGGCGTAGGCTGGCGAGTGAGAGCGAGAAGGCACTGAGCTAACCCTTCGCATAGCACGGCCAGGCAGAGCTGCTGTGACTGCTGGAACCTGTAGGTAATAAAGACAAAAAAAAAATTGGAATAGTTCTCTTTAGTTTAAAAGATGGTATGGAGAATATTAATGTATGGTTTTGAACCCTCTGACATACACCAACTTCTACGATGAGAATGACATTTTAAATAACACGGCGTTATATAAGCGGTTTCATCATGAGGGCATGACTTTACTGTAGGCCATGTTTACTTTATCATTCCACCCCCTCCAGAGTGTGACAGCACCATTTGGTTTCTCTGCAGTCACTGTATGCTAAATTGTCTGAAGCATGAATACGATGAGCTGCTTAGTTCACTTTGCACCTTCAGTGCTCTAAGGCAACCTTTCAAAGCAGAAACCAAAAGTTTTGATGGACTGGTTATGAGATTCTAGACATGGAGTAAAAGTAGCACAGCTTCATGGTATTCATGGACATATTAGTCTAAAACAGAAAGCAACACTTATTCTTACTGCTGAAAGGAAAACAGTATATTGATTATTACAGATTCGTTACATAATTTATTCTTTTCTTGACTCTGATTATATAATGAAGTAAAACAAACATCTAACTTGTAAAAATGTTTAAGTAAATAACAATTTTCTGCTGCTGTGCTCTTTAGAGAGTAAAACAAGTAAACATTCTGCAGCCATAATCAGCTGGTTAATTGGTTCATGTACATGCTGGTCATTTGATTTCGGTTTTGAAATAGGAAATCAAAAATCAGAAAAACTACCAGATAAAATAAAAAAACAAAGGACAACAAAAAAAATGACCCCATTTTTGTTTTGAAACCCCAAACAGTGAAACAAAAACAAAAAAAATTGACCTGTTTTGGACATTTGAGTAAAGCTTCCAGGGGGAAATACAGGGCATACAATTTGTCTTTTATTTTATTTTATTTTTTATTATAAAGGGAGTACAATGTAGGCTGCACATTGGAGCAGTTAGTAGCACTGCCGCCTTGAAGCAAGAAGGTTAAGGTTCGATTCCCGGCCTGGGGTCTTTCTGCAAGGAGTTTGCATATTTTCCCTGTGCATTGCCTGGGTTTTCTCTGGGTACTCCGGCTTCCTCCCACAGTCCAACAAAATGACTTTTAAGTTAAATGGCTTCT
This sequence comes from Cyprinodon tularosa, assembly GCF_016077235.1. Lineage (NCBI taxonomy): Eukaryota > Metazoa > Chordata > Actinopteri > Cyprinodontiformes > Cyprinodontidae > Cyprinodon > Cyprinodon tularosa. The sequence continues at coordinate 254,223 of NW_024038786.1, forward strand.
CCAAATTCTCCTAATGTGAGCATGAATGGTTGTTTGTCCTGTTTGTCTCTGTGTTGCCCTGTGATGGACTGGCAACACTGTCCAGGGTGTACCCCGCCTCTCAACCATTTACAGCTGGAGATAGGTACCAGCTGGGTTAAGAAAATGGATGGTCTGAAAATGGATGGATAGAGTACAATGTACGTTTTACGCATTGCTAGCTAAAAGCCTGATTCTCAATGAAATCCCCAAACTGGCTATATTAACCATAAATACAGTAGTTGTAACTAAAATAAATGGTGCAAAGTCTCTCTGTGCCAGTGTTACTACTGAATCCGTGTCACTACCAAAACAAAATAGAGAGGGGAGGGGGAAGCTGAATCAGGAGGAAAAAAAGTCTAAATTTGTTTTTTAATTTTTGTTTTTCATTTTGGAATTCAAAAAACAGACGGTATTTTTTTGCTACCGATTTGGGATCTGAAAACAAACAAAAATGGGCCTTTTTTAAAATAATTTTATTTGGGGATAAGGAAACGGTTAGTTTTCCAATTTTGGATTTTTCCTTATGAAATCAAAATCCAGTGCCCAGTACATGGACTCGTTATTCCATTACATACCCCTTTTTCCCTGCCTCATTTTAAGGGATCTAAAATAATGTTTTTCTTGTTAAGGTCAAAGATGTAGATTTTTATCGGCCAGCTGACTGGCAGTTTTCAGCAGCGTGTGAAAAAATGGCGTTCACTTCTATTTAGATGGATGGCTCACTAAGGTACTTTATGTAACATCTCAACATGTATTATTAGTTGTATCTGACCTTTGCCTTTTTGGTGCCATTCGTAATTTTTATATCCTATATAGAAGAAAGGTAATTAGATGTAACAAACAGCGTTAGGCTTCAGATACCCCTGATGTCATTACCTGCGATGAAGCTTGTCCCTCAGCCCTGGCATTCCTCATTAATGTGCTGGAGCCAGCTACAGGGAAGGACTGCTGCATCTTGAGGTCAGCCTTGGCCTGGCTCTGCCTGCTGAGGTAACCACTGCTGGCATCCTGATAGCCGCTGTCAGAGTAGGAGTTCATCTGAGCCGAGCCACACGAATTCCCCGCAGACCCTGAGAGAGAAGGTGACAGAAACAGACATAAATGAAATGTAGAGGAAGGAGATAGAAACGAGACAAAAAAACAACAACAAGTAAATACCATAAGAGGTTTCACAACAGCTATGACCTTTACCAGCATGGCTTTTCTAATGGCACAGCACGAAAACAACACCTCTAGCAACTCATGATTTATTGTGCTATAATTTAACCTTTCTAAAATATGCTGAGTGATCAAGTATTATCATCACTCAATACTGCATTAAAGACCAAACCGTAACACCAAAGATTGAGATTTGGAGGACTATGTGCAAAACAAAAAGCGGGCCTTTATTCCTATGTAGCCTCTGCTTTAGCAAATGCTGTTTTCTTCCGTTTGCAGAGCAGGGGTAGCTGGTTAGGACTGTATTAGCATTCAGAAACAAAGACTCTAATTGTAAATGCTTAGAATTCAAATTGGGAATATTCTGCCATCTGTTTACAGTGATGAATACTTTGATTATTTTATCAAACTTTCTTCCCAGAATCCAAAGTATAACAGAAGAATATTCCAAAAAAATGTACTAACTGTGCATAAAAAAAACTGTAGAGACATTTTAAATCATGTTATACCCTGCGATGTTTTAATTGAAGCAGCACAATCCCTGGTTGGACAGTACGGCTAGTTCAATGAAAATACTGAAGAATACCTCATTTCATATATAATTATTCTATAGAAAAGGAGTTCTTGTGAACCGAGAAACGGCCAAAGACCCCTTTCATACTGGTCCAAAACCCATTTAAACGTGGGAACAATCTGATGTTAGTGGCAGCGGAAACGGCTCACTGACACATGTGACCCGCGTTGAAATCGTACCAAAAAACACTGTATTCACTGTCTCTTATCATTACTTCGATTGTGATACAATAAACCTTTAAGTCTATATTACCAATCCCTAGTGAGTGCAGAAAGGAGATCATGTGCAGCAACAGCAGGGTGATACATTTAATTTCCCATCATTCTGAATCTGTATCATTAAAAAAAAAGAACAAGGGAAATAAGGCGACAGGACAAAAGTTTTGCTTCAAAGAGACCATGTAAAGGCTCTACTTAAACATTTGGACCAAGCTGACCTTGCCATTTAAAAATACAAGAAAATATTTAATAAGAAAAATGCACTATTAATGTTTCAGGTCCATGCAGAGGGGGACAAGAAAAGAAAAATGAACAGAAGACTGCAAAAGATAGGCAGAATGTAACAACAGACCCTCACTTTCATGAAGAGAGGACTGCTCCGGGGAGTACAGAGACACCTGCTCCGACTCGGTCCTGATCCGGTAGCTGGGCGACTGGGAGCTGTCAGTCACTCGAGACTTGGCGTCCCCTGAGGCCGAGGTATCTGAGGATGAAGCAGAGCAGAGTCAGACAAACAGAATGGCTCGGATAATTTATTATAGTCATTAAAGCAAACATTTTCAGCTGATAGGAAACAATACAAACAACTGGTGATTTCTGCAACATTAGTTTCACCATTGTGAACTGCTACAGTCGTTTCGTTCAATTTTACTGCCTTACTCATTTAGGAATTTCAAATTGGGTACAAACATTCAGACTCCTCTAAAACTCGCCTCCATCTCCATATCTTTTCTATGGTCATTAAATCAGGTGCTGTACCAGACAGACACTGGAAGTGTTTATGTGCTCAATGTTTTCCGATCATCCCTGTATATTTAGGCATGAAAAGAATCAATGGATTTTTGAGGAATCACTGAAACGAAAGACAGAGGAGAACATCCAGTCAAACAAACGGTGTGTCTGCTATTTGTTCTTGGCTGTGTGAATGAAATCTGAATCATGCGAAGAAGTCATTAGTGATGCGTAAGCTGAACTCCTTAATAAAGCTGTTGACAGCATATAAAGATGGTCGACAGCTTGAAACTTTGCACTTTGCATACAGTCATCTATTTCCCTATTGACAGAAGGGATTAACCTATTAAAGCCCACCTAATTTTGGGTAATGCTCGCTTATTCTGCATACCTAAATGGAAAAATACCTGATGAACTGTAAGCCCAAATTAAAAGTGTGATACATCATTTGAAAGCTACCGCCTTCAAGTTTCGGAAAATATTAAAAAAAAAATATGAAAATGAAAAATGTGACTAAAACACAGCCTAAACTGACTGTGACTAAACAAACATGATTTTTTTTTCTCATTGAAAATAATAGGTCTTTTTTTTTTTCCAACAGCAGTAATAAAGACATGCTTGAGAATAGGCATGTCTCATTGTATTACATTTGTTCTACATCAAGTCAACCACAACTGCAGAAAATTTCAGACCTCGAGCTACAACAGTTCCAGAGCTGTTCTGTTGTAATTTCTCATGCGTTCTGAGTTGTTAGTTGTAAACGCTTTAAAAACGGTCACCGCAATGGGGTGGATTTTAAGAGGTTAAACCAAGCCAGACTAAAAAAGGTTCTTCAACTGAAATGTCAGAATATACAATAGGCATTCCTGCAGATAGAAAGTTAAATCCTGATTGACCTAAGAGTAGCAATCGTACCAATTTTTATCAAATATGGCAACCTTTACTTCTCTTACGCTCTCTTCTTCTAACCCAATAGGTTTTCTTTGGGATTTAGGTGAATAGCTTCAATGTTAATTTCAAAACATGTTTGGGATCATTATCCTATCAAAGCACCCAGTTTGATTTAAAGGTATAGAGGAGGAATTTTACAAATTTAAACTTAAAAAACCACCAGACCTTAATAAAGAGGGCTTCTGACTAACTTTTTGCTCTGATTTTAGGTGGTGCCCTTAACTTTTTTTCTTTGGTGCAACAGCTCAAAAGTTAGGTGTTTTTATAACAATTGTTCGTACAGACAAAATTAACTTATAAATGAGTATCAACCAATCTTTTAAACTAAAAAATATATATTAGGAGCACAATTCTACAAGAAATCAGCTTTCGCACACACAGTGTTTAAATGGCTTTGTAAAGGACGTCTGATCTCTTCCTTTGAGTAGGGGTGAGTATTTGCATTGGTGTTGCGATATGATATGTGTAACAATATTTGAGCAACAATACGATATTATCACGATATTGCAATATATATTGCAATATTTTCCCCAACTATCAAAATTAAATGTATCGATAAAAAAGCAAGTGTTGAAAATGTTCATCAGAAAATTAAATGTATCGATAAAAAAGCAAGTGTTGAAAATGTTCATCAGAAGATATTGATAATTTAGTTATTTTTGGTAACCATGTTGTTTGGGGTATGAGTTGGCCCATGTGTTCCACTGATTGCCTCAACTACAGATATGGCGCTGTGCTGCACAGCAAAAGGACACCACGGTTCTATCTGCCAGGGTGGCGGTAGAGAGGTAGCCTTTTCTCTCATTGTTTTAGGTAAAAACATTTTTTTATTTTTTTTTATCGATATTAGGAACCGAAAAATCCAAATTGTATTGGGAACCCGAAAATCACGACATAACGCATAATCGACTTTTTTCCCCACGCCCCTGCTTTTGAGTAACAAAGTTTTGGTGGATGGCAGAGGAATTATTTACATCAACATACATTATCATGAAACTAAATAACAAAATTATTGATATGATGATTTTTTTTCTTTTTTATTGGAGCAGATTTTTGATGGCTGACCCTTCTGGTTAATGTTTCCCAGCCAAACTCACCAGGGTTTAGCACTTAACTCCCCAATGTGTCCTTCGCACTTTCCAATTTTTGCAAAACTGTCTGCACAGCTGGAGCATCCATTTACTCAACATAAAATAACCCTACCAGCTTTCTAAAAAACAAATATAATAAATTCTTCACTTGGGCATTCCTAACCAATGGTGGTTAGCTACAGAGGGCTCATACACATTACATCACTCAGGAACTATTTGCTGAAGTTTACTCTCTTGCCTTCAGTCTAAGCAGCATTTTACAGGAGAGAAACCTTTTTCTAACATACAGTTTCAGGGTCACAGAGACTTTCCCCCCTTTGATAGGCTTAGGTTTGACCTAAGATTATTTTCAGTCACACTATGGAGAAACTAGGCCAGACTTTAGAGTCCTGATAAATGTCTATTTTTTTTTTTTATAGGTCCATGAAGCCGCTCACTCCAACAAGGTATCCAGGACATTTGGAAGAGTAACAACCTCACAGACAACTCCATATCTTTATGTTTGTGAAGATTGGACAAAAAAAGCCTTATTGAGGCAGGTGAAGCTGAGATCTAAGGGTTACACTTAGATCTAACTCCTACACTAAGCTTTAGAGACTAATGTACCGCACCATCTTACTCACTGGGCATATTTTCAAAGCCTGCATGTATTTTTACATGTCTTTACCAGGGGTGCCAATATAAATATATGGTAAACACTGTGTCTTGACCATGTTTATTTAAGATGAAGCCAAATGGAGCAGAAGAGGAACAGGAAGAGGGACAGACGGTTACCACAGAGGGGGCCTAAAAGCATTGTCAGAATCTGAAGTTAATGTATGTCAGGGGATTTAGGTTTCCATTTTAGGACTGCCAAATTTAACAGCTTCCTGTTTATATATTTCATTCCTGAAAGAAGCAAAGGGTGTGCTGTTGGAATTGTTCGAAGATGTCATTTAATATATCTACATATCAACAAGTACATCCTGATCTTTTTTAAGTTGTAAAATAATCTACAGTCCATAATGCTTTAAAACTAGTGGGAATTATTATCAGATTTATTAGATATTTTGTCATTTGAACAGAAATGCTTATTTAAAGAGATATAAATCAATCAACATAACTTAAATATAACTAAAAACTAAAAGTGATGGGATCTCAGAGAACGCGTTAAATAACAGCCAAGGATCTAGAAAAATAAAAGTAAGTTCACTAGTATTAAACATTAGATTCTTTTTTTTGTAATTTATCATAAAATAACAGATTGTCAAAGTTTGATTTGATAAATTTTATTACTTCTAGGTATTGCATAATCCGTGCATATCCCAATGATTAGTTTTTGTTCACCAGCTTTTTCCTTCATTTAATAACAAATCGGTGGAGAATTTTTGTACAATTAGGTTTGATTTTAATAATTTTAGGCTTTTACAAATTTCAAATTAAGTATTATGTGTGGGGGAAGGGGGTTATGCTTAAATCATACGAATTCAGGACTATATATCTTTTAAAGATAAGCAATACTTTTCTAGACATTTAAATGTTTTCCCTTTGTTCAGTTTTGTGCTGTCACCTCTGAAAGTCATGGGTTTGATTCCAACTGGATATGACTCTTAACCCAAAGTTGGCCAGTTCTGCATCAATATTTTATCAAAAGCACTTTTTAAGAACTTGATACTGCCTTATATACATTAAAAAATCCCATCATTGTACAATTTTGTTGCTATTCCTAATAAAAAAAGTGTTGTTTTCTGGCAAAACAAAATGAGGCCCCAATAATTTATTCATATACCAGTGCAATGGCCACTGCAGAGCCTGACACAGATGCAAAGCTTGATTCTGTGCTTGTTTTCCTCTGCTCTCAGTGGACATTAGGTGTGGCTGCATTGACATAACCAGAGGCAAGAAGACTTTCTGCAGTATCACTTCTGTCACAGGAGGAGCATCCACTGGCTCATGGAATCAGCCGGAAGCAGAGAGAGGGACTCTAAACCTCCCAGCTAAATCTAAAGTACTAAAATCTGAAAGTACCGGTACATCTACACCTGTATCTGTCATTTATCATCTGCATCATGATTATCACTCATAAGTAACACAATCATGAGTAATTCTAATTTATCCGGCATGCTGTTCTAACACTGATGAAATGTTTGTAGTGAGGAAATGGAAAGCAGACAGCAAATGTAGTATTAATATTCCCACTGCATATGTACAACAATAACCCCCCACAGGCTCCTCTGACAGAATCGACAATCAAGGATTAATGACTACAACAAAACTCTGCTTTGTGCTATGTAATTAATAGGCCATTAAAGACATTAGTGGATGTAATTTTCAATATGTGTTCTCTGCAAAAGATATGATAAAATAGAGGAAAATCTTTCCACAACGTATTACTGATTGTTTTCTTTAGAACAAAAACAGCTTCAATATCTATAAAAGCAAGAACAGGCTTGGGGCTGTCAACCGCCCTGCTGAAAAACTGAGCATTAGTAAAACATGACAGATATGCAATCCACATATCACACTAACAATGTAAACAATGTCTTATTTAGAACAGAGCTACAGAGCAGATGTGCGTTAATATCAGTAAGTTATAGAACACCGACTCAAGTTAAGAATTCATTTTTCCCTTATTCTTATTATGGCTCCTTCACAGATTGTAATGTTACAATTGAATTAATAATCTGAAACTGAGGTGGGATTTTAAACCCTTTCTAAAACAGTCGTGGTTCATGGTGCAGTCATCGCCAACATACCTGCATTTCTCCATGGTAGGGATTTGTCAGATGAGCTGTAGAGGAGAAACAGGGAAGACAAAAAGTGAATAAATACATTTATGCCCCCCCCAAAAAATGGATATCATATATTATCATGACCATCTTATATCCATGATAAATTATAGATAAAAGATGGTCATTTTCAAAAAACATTTATTGAAATAATCGTCAACTAATTTAGTAATCGAATAATCATAAACTGGATTATAGGGACACTAAAACATGTCTTTATCCAAGAGATAAACCCACTTAGAGCAGTAATTATAACAAAATCGTAATACAAATATATAAACTTTTGCATTAAACTTTTTTGTCGATTAATATGCTTTATTCAGAACTCCTCAAGTAAAAAAGTTTTAGATTCAACTGGTTTAGATTATGTGAAAAAAAAATCATCTAGAAGGAACCTTTTTCTATCAGATTATTAATAAAAAAAAGAAAATCAACCAATTTATTGATGAAAAAAATAATCATTAGTTGCAACCTTATTCTGCTTTTCTGTTCCAAATTGTTTTGTTTTACAAATGCTTTTGCTTTTTATACTGCTTTTATTTTTCTTCTATTTTATCATCTAATTTATGTAAAGCACGTTGAATGTACTGAATTGCACTATACAAATAAAATTGCCTTGCATTGGAATGTAAACCTTTTTTGTAACTATTGTATTTTCTTCCGGGGTCACTTCTCTTGGCCCCATTTAATAAATCAACGAAGCCATCATAAAGTGTCCCTGCAGCTTGGTGCTGGTTTTACTATGAACTGTCCCTGCATACTGTGATCTTTGGTCTTATTCTTTTTCTTCAATAATATTATCTTACAAACCTCTGAATCCTTTATAGAAAAGCTGCATTTATGCTGAGATCAAATAACACCCAACACTGCTGCACTTACTAAGTAGATGAGTTCAAACGGCAGTTAGTTGCATTTGTCTAAGGGCATTACAGTAAAATTGGGAGCATATAAAAGCACACATCATCTTAGTCTGTCAGATAGAAGAAATGTAATTTATTCAATGTAACAAGAAGAAGCCAGGCATGATACCAGATTATAAACCATCTGATCATACTAATAAAATCTCTTTCTGACCAACACAATGTTGAATTGCTAGTCGTTAACCCAGAGGGCACGTAGTAGACCTTAGAGCAGTGTAATAGTTATTTCTGCTGATCATTAATATCAAGCATCGAATGCTGCTGGTGCTGGTATCTGTTCTTACGTCCTACAAGGTGACACCAGATGAGAATTAGTAATAGAAGCTCTTAGCATTTTAATGAGGATGCTGCCAATTAAAGAAAGTAAGTTGGGAAAGCTGAGGTCCACTGAAGCGCAGCAGATGGATAATAGAATAGCTAAGATTATTATTATCACTATGGCGATGTGTCTGCATGCTGAAAGTTCACTACAGACATAGACAGGCACTGCTGTTAAAAGGAAAACTGTCAGAACAGAGTTTTGCTGTCTTATAAACACATAATTTCCCATAAAACACGCCCCCCCCCTCCCTTTATACACATATGCAGATGCAAACAACAATAAAAGACTCTAGAATCGCAGTTCAGAAGCTATTCAGTTTATTATGGATTTAATCCTCTACAGTGTTTGTGGAGAAAGTCTCATTGTCAGTCTAAAGAAACAGCTCTGGGTTAATTGTTTTTTTACTCTACTCTTCCATCTTTACTTTTGCGTCAACATCACTGCACCCTCACTGGTGTGGAATAGGTATAACAGGTCTGCAGCCCCTCTGGCTTTGTCCAGTTTAATTACACCTAAACACATGAAATTATTCATCATAGCCTTCAAGACTACATTCAAAAAAAGTTGAATAAAGTATCTGCACAGAAAATCTTTAGTGTAAATAATGAAACAGGCTGAAGCTGGGGGAGCCTTAACAGGCCTTGTAACACTAAAGCCTCACCAGTTGGTGTTGTGTTAAAGAGAGTAAAATGCAGTTGGTGTAAAATCTACAATTAATTCAATAGCTTCTAAAGCAGAACGTCATGTGTAAAGTCTGCCAATGCTTTTATTTGTGTTGGTGCACGCCTGTTAACCCTTTATAGGGCACTCAGTGAAATAGTTTGAAAATCAGAATTTCAAGCCAATAGTGTCACTGGAATCCATGACAAGACTTAGACAGATTTTTCATTTTGTTTACACAAGAGTAAAACATAAAGAAATTTCGTTTGGAACAGCTCTCTGGACCATTTCATCTTTTTTAAAAATGCAGCCTTGAAAAAGCGGCATATTAAATGAACCAATCGAAACTGTAGAGAGGAGCCGTTCTTGGCCGCTGCTTTGGAGCGCCACCATGGCAAAGTTTTGCATTTGTGAAGACCTTATAACCTTTGTAACATAAAAAAAATGGCATATTTCAATGGCAAAAATTTATGTCAGTGTAATAACAAGAGACCCCAACTTGCCCAAATATATAAAAAAAAAATTACAACGATGTATAGCCATGTAGCAGTATCTTTACTGAATGGCTGGATATAAATCTTGATTTATATATAAATTGTGATCAAAAACAGTAACTTGCCCTATAAAGGTGGTGAGCCTGCATTGGCAAACATGGCAGTTTGTAGCGGGGTATGAGGACAGGGTTATAATGACGGAGACGATGCGGGGAATGGCTGCAAACTTCCACTCTGGGAGCAAATTTCAAATGATCCAACAAAGAAGCTTGTTGGTATATTGGCCTCTGGATGAGGCCTATGAGCCCCGTCTCCTCTGCTGTTATCCTGCTGAGCTCTTTCAGCCGCTCATTGTGACCACTAGCTTTAAAACTGAGCTCAATTCAGGTACAAATATTCTGTAATTAGCATTTCATTTATCCCGCTCTAGTTTTAACAAAAGACCGGGTAACTGGTGCTGCAGGTTTTTCATAGGATCCTATGGTTTGAGGATAAACACCAGCCATTACATCTGGGTGAATGTGCTTTTAAAAGCTGAACTCTAAAATTTATTTACAGGTAAAACTGCAAATATATATATATATATACATATATATATATATATATATATATATATATATATATATATATATATATATATATATATATATATATATATATATATATATATATATATATATATATATATATATATATATATATATTTAGACTGGGACATTTACTATTTAATTACTGTTTACATATAAAGTAAGCATGTAAGAAACCAAAAACACACCCCAAACAAATAGTGGATATGTTTGCACCAAAATAAACATCTGGGCAAATATCAATATTAAAATGCTGTTATGACTGATGCCCATATTTACTGGTATCAACCTTATTTGCTGGCTTTCTGGTATTTACTGATAATAATAAAGGGTGGTTCTCCGACACTCCAACAACCAAAACACAAGCTCTACCTGCAAAAACATAGCAATAAATATTTGTTGCTAATAGCGGCCCGGTTTTACTAATTGGAAGGCTATTAAACCTGACTATCATTTGCCAATAACAATTGTATAGCTAATATTTCATCTCTAATAATTAGCCTTATTTAGAGAGATACTGCAACAAAAGAAATCTAAAAGAAATACTGTTTTGCTCAAAGGGGACCAACCAAAATAGGATGGTATTGGAATAAGATTGTGCTATCAAACATTACATTTAAGCTTTGCTTCTTTTTGCTTTAGTAAAAAATTTTATAAAACAAACAAAACAAACAGAAAATTTATATTTTAGGCACATTTTTCCTGCTTACAGTGTTTAAGCAAAAAAAAAAAAAAATCTTAAAAGCGTACTGCTGATGGGGACATTTTAAGCTGCTTACCTCTACAATGAGGAGGATTTTAAACTGACTGCAGCATGCTTGTGATGTTATAAGAAAACAGCAACTATGTGAACTGTAGTCCTTCCCCCCTTAATTAGCTGAACGCCTTCAGAGGCACAGCAAATATCACATCCATAGTGTCTTAGACAATATGGCATAACATTTGTAATTAAAGGAGTGGAAAAAAAATGCTCAAACAAATAACGTGTATCCAAATCAACCAGTGTGCTTATGAACATCAAAAACATCCTTTCTGCATTCTACTTCAAAACAAAGCTCAGAATTAGCCCAAATATGAATGGTGTGAATGGGTTCTTTAAACCCGACACCTGAAATAAGACAGAAACCTCTGAAACAGAAAGTCAAAATATAGGTCCTGAAACCTGCTGTAAAGAATTAAAGTTCAGACCTAAATAAAAGCCCCTGTATACCTTCGCTGCCAATGAAAATGAAGGGGAAATGGACACTCTGGTTGCAGGCTACAGGTATGCAGAATGCAGAGCAATAATAACTCTGGACTGTCTAAGGCCAACGGGGTTATTATCACAAAGATAGAAAATATCACACAAAGCCATTAACATCATGTATCCAGGTTTAGCCCAACAGTGTTACCGTCCTTTATAGAGCTGACATAACTCACAAACTCCATACAGTACTAAGAACCAAAAACAAACAAACAAACAAAAAAAAAAAAGTTGGACTATTTAGGGTACTTCCACTGCGCTGCTACAGGTCAGACAACAAGAAAAAAGAATCAGAGCGAAACAAAGCAGGTCTGCACATAGATACACACATGTTTGACTGTGCAGAGCAGATTTCTGCGTTTCAGTTCAGCAGACAGTGTCTTAACCTATTTTTTGCATGGCCTTCACCAGTATGCCGATCATATTTTAATGATCAAACTGTCTAATGGGTAAAGGATATGCAAAAGTAAACATTTACCACATATACAGTGATTTTCCAAAGTGGAACTCAACATGTCCGCAGTTTTAGCGTCTTTCTTAATACTTCTAAAAATGAGGTGCAGATTGACATGAAACAATATCTGAGGTCATTTGCTGTTAAAAAGAAGACATTGGTACAATGACCTTTAGGCTCCGTCCACACGAAGCCAAACCCTGGCCTAAACGCACAAATTTTTAACCAAACCAGCCTCTCATCCATACGAAGCCGCCGTTTCGGGGGTCTGTAAACGATCTTTTTTTTTATTAAGCCTTCAGAGTGGGAAGATTTTGAAACGCTGTTTTCGCGTTTCCATCTTTAAGCTCTAACCGCTTTTTTTTTCTTACACGCATGCGTCATAGCGTAGCCTCTAAACACGCATGCGCGACACAGTATCACAACAACAATGGCGCCGTACTGTGTTGAATGGTTGCTGCTCATGCTACTCAACCTGCTGTCGGGCTTACAACAGAATCTTCTTCTTCTGGAATATCTCCAGGAAGAACAGAGCAATATCGACGACATAGTTCAGCACCTGAATTTGACTTAACCACGAAAATGGACCCGCAGGGCAACCATGTATAAATATTAGTGCGCATGCCCAACATTTCGTCGTCTATTTTTGCTTTGGCACCACAGCGCCACTTACAGGCCTGGCATACATTTTGCAGCGTTTTTATGCATTCGTGTGGACGATCACATTTATTTTACATCTCCGTCTTTACGACAAACGTTCTGGAAAATATTAGCGTTTCGGGTTCGTTTTGACTTTGTGTGGACGGGGCCTAAGATTCCTGATGGGGAGGTGGTGGTGAGAGGCTAATCACCCCTGTATACTACCCAATTACTCTGCCCAATCCAAAAAACTCTTGCAAAAGAAACGCAAACGAACCCAAAAAATCCGGCCAAGTGGAAATTTATAAGCGCTACAGTTTAGACGTATATTGATGTGTATCACGGTCTGCAACAAATATATCTTCGCTTCGTCCATTGGGACCATTGTTTATACACTTGGTCATACAGAGGAGTGGAAAAAAATTTTTTTTCAGAGGTACCAATTTTCTAATTGCTTTAGATAGTTTTTGTTTGCATTGTAATCCACAATTTTGATCAATCATTTATTCCTGGGGAAGAAAGTCTGGGTGGCTTTTGAAGGTTTCTGATTGGCTGACAAGTTTTAGTTTTACAGGACACTGCCAATAATCCATCTAAATTGTTGAGGATGAAAACTTCCTACCTCACTGTGTACACATATTTGCTGGGGTTTTTTTTTAACCTTGCTACATGCGGACTAGGCCTTATTTTGATAAGGAAAAAATAGTGGGTACAAGTTAATGCAGTTGGACGGCAGACAATCAACATATATTAAACTGAAAATGGAAAAATAAATGTTGAGAATAAATAATGTGACATTTTTTTATTAAAAAAAGGAGATATCAAAGAACCTCCAAAGGAACATGTTGAGAGGTGGTTAAAAGAACGCATCTCTTGGTCGTTGTAACAAGAGTTTTTGTTCTCCCTCGGTTTAATTTAACATAACTTAATCACACTGCTATTTGAAAACGGCAAGAAAAAAATCCATTACTTGTTCTCATGTGCTAAAATAGCCGAGCTCTGATGTGAATCCCAACTCAGAATCCGTGGAAGACTTGAATTCTGCAACTGACAGACTTCCCAGGGCTTAGGCTATTTTGAAAAGCGAATACAAAAAGGATGTGCTGAATAAATATGCCAGCAAACAATTTTCTGCTTCCTATTGGTAAAAATATTGAAAAACAGGGAATAATTCTCCCTCCACTACAAAAACATTCAAAAAAGGTGTTGGTCTGTTTCATAAATTACATATAAAAACCACATTAAAGTTGATCTTACATTGACAAAACGCAAAACAGTTTAGGCAATGAGATTCATATTGTGTTATTTGTTTTTAAAAGAAAAATTGACTAAAATAACAAGAAAAGTTCAATATATTTGTGCTTCCTATTATTAAGATAGTATAATATTTCCTTAAAAAAGCATAAAATGACGGCATTTTCTATCAGTTTATAATTAAGTACATTTTAAATTGATGCAAGACTGCTATGAAATGTCCACTATATTAAAGTAAAGTACATAAAAATTTAATCTAATCAGGATTCCTTTACACCATAAGGTTCCACACATTTATAGATTGTGGTCACTGCTGTGAAGGAAGGAGAAGCCATGTGTCGTGTTTGTGGATCTTCTCATTACCTGCTGCTACCAGCGCCTGGCGACTCGGCCCCAAGTCTGCATCTTTCCAGCTGATTGGCCACAATCTGCCTCTCCACTTCCAGCTCCCTGGTTAGCCGCTCAAACTGAAGCTCCTGCGCGTAAACACAATAAAAACAAACACATGACTCAAGGCTGAATTAATGCACACTGAGAGCTTTTTACAGCTCTATGGACAGATACGACAAATGGGGCGGGAAAGTAAAGGCAACAGATTGGCAGGTAACAGCTTGTGTTCTAGTTTATAGGTTCTAGATGCAACAATGTGTCTCAGAAGAAATAACCCAGTATAAAGTTTCTTCACAGAGAGCTTAAAAGGAGGCAGCACCATGTCTGTATGCATACCCAACCCCTGGTTTATAAACTTCAACAGGCTTTCATATGGCTTATACGTTAATGCCATTTTTTGCAGCCCACACAGAGAGATAAGGACCACTTTAGTGGCTGATATTTAGCCTTCATGAAACTGTTCCTATGAGAGTTGGGAAGGAATCAGCATTTGACTAATTACCTACCATGAGCAAGGCCATTACTTACATAGTTCTCTAGCTTCAAGCACTGCATCATGACACTCATAAGACCCACAAGGTCTTCTGTACACAGAAAAATGATGGCACACACTTATTTGCATATATTTGAGACAGTTTTATTTAAATAGAAGAGCTTCTTAGGCAGACTGGAAAGTATTTTTCCCTTAAAAAAAAAAACAAAAAAAGACCTCACTCACCATATGTCACTGCACAGATGGAACGCCTCTCTGCTTGCTATCCTTAGCTGTCCCATGTAATGACCATTACAGCGGTCAATTACATTCACAGTAGAACGCCTTCACAAACAGACTCTGGCTTTCTGCAGCCTGTGTGAACTGTCCCAGGATGTTAAGTCACCCTGCATTACAATGACCATCCTACATTTCACACCTCTGCTGTGTGTCCCCCCCCCCCCCTGGGGTACACAACAAGTTCCTCCTCTACATTGTAGACCTCTTACCCCTCCCCCCCAACTACCACTTTATGCTGCTCACCTCTTCTCTGCTGTGCTTCAGCTAAAGGCTGATTTAAGGATACATGAAGCTTGACTGCAGTAAGAGGGAGCTTACAGGAAGAAAAGCTGCTACACCCTGTTTCCTTAATGTAAAGGAACTCTTGAAGTGGATTGGATTCAGAAAAAGTCCTGCTAAAGTGTTCATGTTATTTCTATTTTTACACATTTTGTCACATTACAACTGCAAACTTTCATTTAGTGAGATTTTAGTGATGCATCATGCTTTTTGCATAGATTCATGGGCTAAAGTAATGCTTTTATATCGTTTTTGTCCAAAGTAGAACATCTAGAAACAAGTCAGATTGACAAGATGGCATCTGTTAACATACAGGTGCTGGTCATAAAATTAGAATATCATGAAAAAGTAGATTGATTTCAGTAATTCCATTTAAAAAGTGAAACTTGTATATTATATTCATACATTACATACAAACTCATATATTTCAGATGTTTATTTTGTTTAATTTTGATGATTACAAATGACAACAAATGAAAATCTCAAATTCATCATATCAGAAAATTAGAATATTGTGAAAAGGTTCAAAATTGATGGCCCCTGGTGCCACACTCTAATCAGCTAATTAACTCAAACCACCTGCAAAAGCCTTTAAATGGTCTTTCAGTCTAGTTCTATAGGCTACACAATCATGGGGAAGACTGCTGACTTGACAGTTGTCCAAAAGACGACCATCGACACCTTGCACAAGGAGGGCAAGACACAAAAGGTCATCGCTAAAGAGGCTGGCTGTTCACAGAGCTCAGTGTCCAAGCACATTAATAGAGAGGCGAAGGGAAGGAAAAGATGTGGTCGAAAAAAGTGTACAAGCAAGAGAGATAACCGCACCCTGGAGAGGATTGTGAAACAAAACCCATTCAAAAATGTGGGGGAGATTCACAAAGAGTGGACTGCAGCTGGAGTGAGTGCTTCAAGAACCACCACACACAGACGTATGAAAGACATGGGTTTCTGCTGTCGCATTCCTTGTGTCAAGCCACTCTTGAACCACAGACAGCGTCAGAAGCGTCTTGCCTGGGCTAAAGAGAAACAGGACTGGACTGCTGGTGAGTGGTCCAAAGTCATGTTCTCTGATTAAAGTAAATTTTGCATTTCCTTTGGAAATCAAGGTCCCAGAGTCTGGAGGAAAAGAAGAGAGGCACTTCATCCACGTTGCTTGAAGTCCAGTGTAAAGTTTCCACAGTCAGTGATGGTTTGGGGTGCCATGTCATCTGCTGGTGTTGGTCCATTGTGTTTTCTGAGGTCCAGGGTCAACGCAGCCACATACCAGGAAGTTTTAGAGCACTTCATGCTTCCTGCAGCTGACCAACTTTTTGGAGATGCAGATTTCATTTTCCAACAGGACTTGGCACCTGCACACAGTGCCAAAGCTACCAGTACCTGGTTGAAGGACCATGGTATCCCTGTTCTTAATTGGCCAGCAAACTCTCCTGACCTTAACCCCATAGAAAATCTATGGGGTATTGTGAAGAAGAAGATGCAATACACCAGACCCAACAATTCAGAAGAGCTAAAAGCCACTATTAGAGCAACCTGGGCTATCATAACACCTGAGCAGTGCCACAGACTGATCGACTCCATGCCACGCCGCATTGCTGCAGTAATACAGGCCAAAGGAGGCCCAACTAAATACTGAGTGCTGTACATGCTCATACTTTTCATGTTCATACTTTTCAGTTGGCCAACATTTCTATAAATCCTTTGTTTTTATTGGTCTTCAGTAATATTCTAATTTTCTGATATGATGAATTTGAGATTTTCATTTGTTGTCATTTGTAATCATCAAAATTAAACAAAATAAACATCTGAAATATATGAGTTTGTATGTAATGTATGAATATAATATACAAGTTTCACTTTTTAAATGGAATTACTGAAATCAATCTACTTTTTCATGATATTCTAATTTTATGACCAGCACCTGTATATTTTGTCTTGTCACAGATTCTTACTATGAAAGAGGATTAGGGCCACTGGAAAAAAAAAAGTTAACTGATTTTTAAATTTTATTTAAGTTTAATATGGGGAAAAGTCAGAATTCTGAAATAAAATTTAAAAATCAGTTAACTTTTTTCTTTTTCAGTGGCCCTAATCCTCTTCCATATCTTACACCCCTTTTCACTGCAAAAAAATAATAATTTTAACTTGGGAACAACCAGTTTTAGGCCCCGTCCACACGAAGACGAACCCTGGCCTAAACGCACAAATTTTTCACCAAACCAGCCTCTCATCCACACGAAGCCGGCGTTTCGGGGGTCTGTAAACGATCATTTTTTTATTCAGCCTTCAGAGTGGGAAGATTCTGAAACGCCGTTTTCGCGTTTCCATCTTTACGCCCTAACCGCATATTTTTTTTTACACGCATGCGTCATAGCGTCGCCTCTACACACGCATGCGCGACTAGTATCACAACAACAATGGCGCCGTTGCTAATGCTACTCAGCCTGCTGTCGGGCTTACAACAGAATCTTCTTCTTCTGGAATATCTCCAGGAAGAACAGAGCAATATCGACGACATAGTTCAGCACCTGAATTTCACTTAACCACGAAAATGGACCCGCAGGGCAACCATGTATAAATATTAGTGCACATGCCCAACATTTCGTCGCTTATTTTTGCTTTGGCACCACAGCGCCACTTACAGGCCTGGCATACATTTTGCAGCGTTTTCATGCATTCGTGTGGACGCTCACATTTATTTTACGTCTCCGTCTTTACGGCAAACGTTTTGGAAAATATCAGCGTTTCGTCTTCGTTTTGACTTCGTGTGGACGGGGCCTTAGTGGGAATGGGAACCGCTCACTGACCCTTAACGACCTGGATTAAAATCGCCTTCAAACGGCTCAGCTCCAATCGTCATACAGTGGGAACATCAGACCAAAGTCGTAAAAAGCCACTTATTTACAGAATGTTAATAAGTGTACAAAAGGTAAACTTGTTTGTAAAATTATATTTATATTATATTGTTTTTTATAAAGTGTTTTTATAATGTTTTTTTGTTGTTTTTGGCATTCATATGGATATACTAGTGTGATAAGTTAGTATTCGTTTGATTGGTTTTCGGTATATGTCTATTTTGAATTTATAGCCCCCACTGGAGAAAACTCCACCAGCCGCCACTGATTCCCAGTGAGGCTGGTCCATGCTTAGTGTAATGTGTACATTCAGTTGCCAAAAAGCTGCTGAACAAGCGTTTTACAGGTAGAGCCAAAGAACGAAATCTTCATCCCACCTGACCAGAGCAAATCCTCGACACGCTGCTTCTCTTGCCTTCGTTGCTTATTGCCAATAGAAGACAAACTTCTCTCGCATTTTTGTATAACAGTAGTTTTCCTCTTGTCATTGGAGATTGTTTAAAATGGCTCTCCTTTTTCAGACCCGTCTGATTTGTTCTTTGGTGTTCGTAAGGATTTTTGTTCAACATGTTCTCTGGAAAAATATCTGAGGCCTACACAGACTAACTGGATTCATACTGTGATGAAATTACACACAGGAGGTCACTTTTTCATTTAGGGGGCTAAGAGCAAAATAATTTAATGCACTGACACTAAATGACACACTCAGACCACATTTTCTTACTACTCAACTTTAGCACGCAGTTGGTTTCTCAAGATTGCATTTAGGTGTTACAGAGTAGAAGAGGTAAGTACATGTTCTTGACAAATATTTTATACTCTCATCTTTAAAATAAATGTCTAAACCAAGCAACATTTTCCCTCCCCCTTACAGCGATGTTCTGCTTTATGGTACACTTAAAACAAATAACACGAAAATGTGGAAAGTTGGACCACACAAGGTAGCAATAATCAAACATACAGAGGTAAGGAGACCAAAATTAAACACATACTGCATGACC
Source organism: Cyprinodon tularosa (assembly GCF_016077235.1). NCBI lineage: Eukaryota > Metazoa > Chordata > Actinopteri > Cyprinodontiformes > Cyprinodontidae > Cyprinodon > Cyprinodon tularosa. Next base: position 273,606 of record NW_024038786.1, read on the forward strand.
AAAGACAGAGACCTAAGACTGTCCGTTCCTTCAAATGTCACTATTCTTAGGTCTGCCACCTCTATGCCGTCTTTCTTCTAAGCCTATAATCCAATTGGCTGTTTGGCAAAACATCAGCCGCTCACATCTAGTCACTTTGAAATGGATTTGAACATTCTATATGGTCTCTACCAGCAAAAGAAACTGCAACTGTTGCATTCAGTTCCTCTAAATAACAAAAAAGCCTAGTACAGAGACATTTGATTGAGTTTTAGATGTGATTTTTGATGTTTAGATCTCTTCCTAGCCTAAAGCAAACTTCTTTGAATGTCTGACCCAGAGCTGCTTTTTGTTTTAACTAAAAGGAAAAAAATGTATTTCCTATCGTCCTCCACCAAGCTGGGTTTGGCTAAAGCTGTTCTCTAGTTGTAGACTCATTTGACTGTTGTAAGCATTTTTCTCTTCAGCTGCAGTACATAGGAGTACTGCTGACGTTATGAAAAAGGAACAAGACTCAATCAACACTGATCAACAGCACTTGTTTTCTTTCATGCTGAGCATAGTAGCCTCTTTGTAACATCTATGCCATAAAGAGTTAGCTCTATGCCTCACAACCTTAGCCTGCCCTTGACTCGATCCAGTAGGACTAGCATGCATATAGAAAAAAATATGTTCATAATTACCTTCTGATAACAGGACCTTGTTCAGAGGAGAAAATGTGTAAATATGTTCATTTTCATCAGGTTTCCAGTAGCCCAGTGGTTTTCCATACTTGGCCTCAACAAACAAAACAACATTTATTGAGCATAACCAACCACCAGTACAGGCTAAGCCCAACTGTACGAGGCATTAAATTGCTGATCCAACCAGTGTGAGTCCAGCTTTGTTGAGAACCAGTCATGGCATCGACAGAGAGAAAGAGGACAGTTGCAATAGGTTAGAGGCTTTCCTGCAGCAACGAGGCCCCAAATGCCTTTATTTGCCATTACAATGAGCCTGTTAGGCGTGATCTGCCCACAGTTCCAGAGCTGAATCAGATCCTGTCCCCTTGTATCCTTTGACAAGCCCTAAAGAAACACATGACACATGGCGGCAGATGAAACCAGAAAGACGTACACTCCCATGTCTTTTCTATGGGCACTGCTGACAACACATGACCCATCTGCAGTGCCTGAAGTGGCTTCAGACTGCTGCTGCTTCAGCATTCTCAAGAGAGGCTCTACATTCATTATCATACTTTATTTCAGAAAGAGCAACATCTTGCTTTAAAGATGAATACAGCGTGGAAGCAATGTTTTTTTATTTATTCAACATGACTGTTGAACACCAAGATAAAAATGCTAATTGCACATATAGTTTCAGAGTATTTCGGAAATGAGACACATGGTCTACACATCCATTCAAAGAGAATCAGACATTTGCAGAAAACTACTCTGAAACTCAAATATCATTTCCTTAGAAATGTGTACAGGATTTGGTTATATCAGATATGTGGCCTTTTGTAATCTAAACTTGTGGACACATTAGTACATATTTATTATAATATGTATTATTGGAAATCATAAAGGTTTGTATGGATTCCTTTATAATTGAAAGGAAAAAGGATTAAAAAAAGTGGCCTAAACAGTAACACCGAAATTAAGCTACACTGCATTCAGTTCTTTCTCTTTCCATCTCTAACAATGTATTTAAAGGTATTGTGGAGGATTTTTTAAAATACAAGCATTTTGGGATACATCTGCCTCTTCTGAGGGCTTTCTTTTCTTCTCATAGACTTAGTAGACACTTTTTCTCTTATTACCCTCGGCCATTTTCAAAGAACCACAATGAGAAAGTTAAGCTTCAATGAGTGTCCGTAACCGTAGCTCACCACAGATATATGCCTTAAAGTGCGCATGCCCAGAAAAAGATAGGTAACGGGACGAGCAAAGAGCATGGCCTTACGTAAACATATCACCAGAATGACTGACAATTAGGAGGGCCACTTATTTAGGCAATCCACCCGGAAATAAAATCTTTTACTCCCCGCAAATTTTCACAAGACATAATAAGTTGTAAATGTGAAGTAGAGTTATGACTGTACTAGTAAACTCTCCCATGAAATCTAATCTAATCATCAGAACCTTAAAATAAGATTAATCTTTGGCCACCTACTCCACTCTATTGTCCTCTCTTCTCTTAAATGTGCCAACAGCACTTTCCTGATGCAGAAAGACAAATCTTTCTACTCTCTCCACCATAAAGTAAGGTATTGGCTCACTGTGCAAAAGCCAGAAGATTATTTATGACACTATTCAATATAGAACATTACATTAAAAAAGGTTGTTTATAGCCATGAATTAACAGTTACATCCCAAAAAAGCCGACTTACTCAATATCTAGTAAAAATAACTGACAAAAAAAAGTCTTTTTGCCAATTAACAGAAATGTTAAAGTAATTGGAGACCAAATAAAAAAATGTTGTATAGAAATGTATTTGAGGGCCATGACTAAAACTTGTCAACGTGACCAGCATACACACAATGTCTAAAATGGAACTGTACATCAAGTGACACAATCATAGGGTAATATGATGTTTGAATCCATTTAGCATAACTGGTGGAGATGGTTTTCCTATATAGTGACAATGAGGCCTGACAGCTCTGCACCCCCACTGCAGTAATGCAAACAAATTCCATCCAAAGACAAAAAACTGCTGCACAGTAGGAGAATGACAGCAGAGGTTAAAGGATGTCTGCAGCAGCAGAGAGAGACAGCCCAAAGGCCTTGCAGAATGCTGTAAAGGTAGACCTAGAGGGACGCCATACATAAGTATTTAACAGAGTTGCATCTTTTAATCTAAATATGGTCTGGTCCCGAAGATAGGAGAAACCTCTTTAGTCTGACAGCCGCTCCCAATACATTTAAGTTAAAGTCTGTAATATGGTTCATATATTTATGAAAATGGGGTGTTTTGCTTTCAGAATCTCTTCAAATTTATGAGCCTAATCGATATTTAGGGGCTGCAAACTTTTTGAACTTTCTGAACATGAAAGCCTTCAAAGGTAAAGTGGAATTGATGTTTTACTGATAATTTACAAATGATCTAAAATGATTAGAAAATTATAATCATCCAACAAGAGGCAAAATGAAAACAAAACTCCACCTGTTGTGATGGGCCTGCTGGTTTAAAAGATACACTTTAGCTAAACATGTGGTTGTGTTAATTGAACTCTGATGACAGGTTTTATATTTAAACTATTTCAGATAAGCCATTACTCAAACAGAGACAATTAAACATGGATCTTTTTTTTTTTAAATGGCCCACTAAATCAAGTGTAAAAAGGTTTTATTTAAATAAACAATTAAAATGTCATTCAGGGATGACATATGTGGTGGATGCTATTAAAGGAGCTGTCATCTCCATTGTAGTTCATTGCACAAAAGAGAATGACAACACAGTGAAAGGCTGTCAATAAAAAAAGACTGCATGAGTGGGAGGGTAGAGAAAAAACATGTATTAATAAACATAATGAACAATAACTTCAGAGTTTTTAACAAATTATTGGTGTATTTGTTGACCTTCACTCCTCCAGAATGACGTTCTTGAGTTATTTTACAAACTGGTGATGTAAAGACTGTGCTTTTGTTTTTATTAATACTGGGTTTAACTAATCTATCTGAGTTTGTTATGCAGCACATTCTACAAAGGCTCTACTGCAGGAAGAGTCCAGACCCCCTCAAACAATCGTCCGCTAATCATTCCTAACTCCTGTGCTTAAGGCAATGCATATTATCCTGTTTAAGAAATTGCAACCATCAGAAACTACCGATTCTATGAAATCAGTGTACAACAATGCAAGGTAAGTAGCACATGTCAAAAATGACCATGTCACCATGGAAACCAGCATCAGCAGAACATTGCCCAAAGCATCATGCTTCCTCCATCATACATGTAATCTAAAACAACCTCGCAGACTTTCCTCTTTTTTGGTTTATCTTATCAATCAACACAATAATGAATTAGATCTAATAATGATTAATACTGCATGATTTCTTGTTTGCTTTGTCCTAACAAATCTCTTTGTGAAAGCAAACTGTGTCAACTAATGTATTTTCTCGCTTTAGCAGTTACCTTGACATTTTCAGCAGTAACTGCACCTTTAAGGCCCAATTATATCATGCAAAATTCTTTAAGATTTTAAATATATCATTATTCTGTTACTTCAACAGAATCGTGCACAAAGTGGTATTTTGTTTATGCATTTGTGCAATAATTACTATGAGTTTTGCTGTCTGAGCAGCAGCCTCCTAGCCTGACGTAGTCCGACTCAATTCTAGTCAGAATATGAGTCTGATACTGCTCCATAGAGCTGTGATTATGGGGCGTGTTTCGAACGAACCAGGAAAAAAAAATGCCTCTGCACTCAATTGGATAGACCTACAACCAATAAGAGCAACGGAGTGCGTGACGTATGTTAAGCGAGGCACAGTTGTTGTCCACAAAAATCATAGCGTGCAGTTTCACGCCTAGAATAAGAAGATGAGACTTGATCGCGTTTCTCTGTTCCTCTTTTAAAATTAATTTGCTGTCGATATCTTCTAGAACAGACCTAATAGCAGAATCTACTCACCCAACCTCTCCAGCGGCAGCCATTATTGTTGTCACCCAAGCGCGCTTTGGTCACGTGGTTGATTACGTTACTCTTGATAATCTGTCCATCATTGTATAAAGCCCGCCCTGACAATTTGATTGGATTGCCTGACAGTGGGCTTTAATACTCGCGCTACTATGGAGCAGAGCCAGACCGAACTTCCCCGAACTCAAACCTTGTGGGCGGGACTAAGTTCGGACTGGCACCCAGGCTAGCAGCCCCCCGCCTCACATCGGAAAACGAGCGGTTGGAGGGTGTCCACATCAGAGGTGTCAAGTAACAAAGTACAAATACTTCATAACTGTACTTAAGTACACTTTTTAGCTATCTATACTTTACTCCATTACTTATTTTTATTCCTACTTCTGACTTCTACTCATTACATTTTCACACAAGTATCTGTACTTTCTATTCCTTACATTTTTACAACAAACGTTACTTGTTACTTTTGGCATCGGTTTAATGTTTATAAATATTTATTTCCCCACGCGTGCACCATCCAATGCAGATCATTGGCACCATCCACACGTAGTGAAAACTAGTGTAATTGGATGAGTCATATAACGCAAACACTCATTGGTTAGCTATTCGTCAAATTTGCCTCAAAGAATTTCTTCGAAATAGTCGTAAAATTGAGCTTTCAGTTCATATAGTGGCATCTTGCTGTTTTTTTAAAGGTTACTTTATACTTTTATACGTAAAGTATTTTTTGGAGCACATACTTTTTCACTTTTACTTGAGTAAATAGGTCAAGTTGATACCTCAACTTTTACCAGAGTGTTTTTAAACTGCAGTATCTATACTTCTACTTAAGTAACAAATTTGTGTACTTTTGACACCACTGGTCTACATAGAGCGAGGTTCCCGCCAGGAAACACCTACCTTAACTGCGGTGCACCAGCAATGTAAACAAACCTCTTTCTCTATTAAGGAAGAGTGTTAGTACAACCCGAAAAAACCATTGAATTGCTCGATTATTTTTTCTCACCAATGACTGAAAAACTGGATACTTGTGCTAACTCACACATCTGAAGATCATGAGGAGGATATAGTGCTGTTCTTAGACTTCAGAATCAATGTAGGTCTATTTGGTGACGATAAAAAGGGTCAAAACAGTCCAAAAGATTCTATTAATAATTCCTGCCTTTCAAATCAGTTCTAATGTTATTATTCAATTTTGTAGTGGTAATCTCAAATTTAACTGAAAAGTATTTTGCTGATGTGTAGGCATAAAACTAAGGAAATTGATTCCATCTATAGGACCAACTCAATGACGGAGAACAGCGCAAACCGGACAGCCGGCATATCAACTCGAGATCAATATCGTGCCAGTACAAGCGTAGCTGTCTTCCATAATGAAGCATGAAACAATGTACGGACTGTGCAGTCTAAGCAAATCAACGAAAGAAAAAGTATCTGAGGACTCATGTGAGGAAACCTAATATCGTCTTTCGAGCTAATCGATGGATTAGTAGGTATGCCGCTACGTAGCGACATAAGAGGTCGTGCGTACGTCCTCTTTCATCAGGAAGTCTAACACTAGTTAATCTCTAAAAAACTCTCCTAAATGCATCTGTTTTCCGAGTGAAAATTCAGGGTTTAAAGTCAGGACAGTATGGATACATTGACAGCAGTATTGGGGAATCATGGACATGTTTTAAAGTGGACCTTTCAGTTGAGACCGCTCTTTGCTTTATGTCACCATATAGACCTCCTTTTTGAATGTCGCACAGCAATGAAGCCTCCAGTCTCCAGTGCTTTAGATAAAAATCTTCCAGGTGCTCTGTGTTCCCGCATGGGCTGAGTTTCCTTAAAAGATTTGGCTAATTCATGTGTTTGGGAGTACTCTTCCTTACTGGAAATGTATGTAGACTTTAAAGTCGTATGGTAATGCTAATAGAAAGCTTCCTTTTTAATCTTGATCGAGGCTAGATTTGTTGCTTCACAGATTTGACTTTGGTAAGTACTACGGTAACTGCTGCAAAAGATTCAACACCTAAGGTCATGAGGAAAATCAAAGTGATTGTAATTAGATTCTATTTGCTATGTAAGTGGTCAGCACCATTCGTGTAGAGAAAAACATGTGAAGTCAAGAACTAACTGCAAGGCTTTTACTTACCAAACATATTATCCTTTACCTTCTCAGAAAAGCTAAACTTGGGTTTATTAAACAATAAAGTTTGTGTTACTCTACACTGTTAGACAAATTTTGCTCCCAACTATAGAGCAATAAGAAACCTAAAGAATTATCCAATTAATATGACCAACTCCAAGTGGAGGAGAAAGCCAGGGCAAAACCTGCAGGCCGGTGAACATACAATTTCTCTGGAAGATCAATAGTGTCGTGCCAGACAAAGAGAAAGTAGCTGTAGCCCATAATGAGAAGAGTGAACAATGTAGAGACTGTCAGTCTAGAGGCCAATCAACTGAAAAAGACTGCAGTGACTCATGAGATCACCTAAATATCAGTCATTTAGAGCAAATCATCTGAGAGACATTTAGTAGGAGCCGATACTGAGACATAAACAGGTCTGTGCGATAAACGACCTCTTTCAATGCAGACAGGAGTTCTAACTAGAATTCACACATCTGCATGAGGAACACAACTCCTGCTCCCTGGAGACTGCATCCTGTTTGCTCGCTGTTGACAGTGGCAATAATTACAGTTATAATGATGATGATGATGACAGTGATGATGATGACTATTAGCAGAGTAGTTGGGGGAGCACTCCCATGGCTATGTTCAAATCGACAGCGCCGTGTCAGGGTTGAGCACCGCTCCTTTGACTTTATGTCACATTGAGTGCAGATCCTCTTCTCCTTCTCTTTTCCTCTACATTCTGTTTTCATCTGCACTGAAAGCCTCTTCTCCCAGTGCTTTAGAAAAACTCTTCACAGGTGACAGCCTCTGTGACTCCCTCCATCATGGCTGCAGTCTCTTCCTTTCACATACCCAAGCACTTTTTGTCTATCCTCTGTGTATCTGAGTACTCTCTCCTTCACCTGCATCCCTCACCTATGAATATGTCTCACCTCCTCCCTCCAACAGTCCGCTCCCCCATGGGGTAATTGCTTGGAGACAGGCTTCCATTTTTATGACTATAATCGAGGCCAGAATTTGTATGCTTCCAGATTTCTCCTTGCCTGTGTCACAGCAGCAGCAGCACGCGGAGGAAGGGAGATAAAACCCTAAGGACTGGAGAAAATCACAAGTCGATTGTAATTAGAGTTCTTATTTCTCCTATGGAAGTGGAACAGGCACCATCGCCTGTAGAGAAAACACACCCTGTCTGAAATGCATTGTAGCAACTTAAATGCCTAGAGGCTTTACCTTGACCCAAACTATTAACTCCTATACCCAAGTTCCTCAGACAAAGCTAAACTTGGCTTCATTAAAACAAGATAAAGGTCTGCATGTTATCTCAACTGTGCAATATTTCAGCTCTGCCAACAACCTTATAAAAAGGGAGCAAATAAGCACTATTCAAGGCAAAGGTTTCTAGAGTTCTTGAGCCTTGTAAAGAACACAGTGTGTCTGCCTCTGTCTGATTGGGAGGAATACAAGGACAAAACGTCTGGCTCCAGTTTGTCAGGAAAAGGCAGGAGTCAAACAAACTGTTCATGTGCAGTTGGCTCAGAGAAAGAGGGATGTTTCCAGTGTTATGGAATTTATTGTGAGGTGGCACGCTGAAACACCAGAGAGAGCTCTTAGTGAGAGGTCCTTCTGCCAGCTGGGCCGGGCATGTAAGCATGTACAGCCACAGCTAACAGCAGTGGTCCTCTTTTGGCAGACGACAACAAACAAAACATGTGTTCCTAAAGTTAATCACACAAAAGCTTTGCAGAAAAACAAGTCCGACATTTTTTTTAAAGAAAAGAACTATTGAATCGGAAAAGGGAATAATTATAAAACCAGCCATGCTTACAGATCTTCTAAAGAACCTTTGAAAAACAAATGTACTGGTGTTGAGTGAGCTATGAGAACAAGTATTGTATCAAGCAGGTGAATTGGCACTGGCACAAATATAAGTGCTTTGTGTGTGTACCAGCTATCCAAAGCCTGTCAAAGGTATTCACACCCCTTAAACCTTTTAACATTTGTTCATGTAGCTCAGCAGCCGAATTGTTCTTACCCCTACTTGTTTAATATGTCCTTTACATGGATTGTGGAAAGCAGCAGAATCCCCCCGTTTGAGTGTTACTAGCTTTCCTTTTACAGCTCTTCCATCCAGATTGACCAGAGTAAGAAGATTTCTTTAAAAAGTCAAAAATCTAAATCGTTTTTATTCTGAACCTATAAGACAATTTTCCTTTGCACTAAGAATAAACATGTTTCACGTCATGTTCCTTTCTTTTAAGACTTTTCTGTAATTATGCATGGATCTCTCTGCTGCCCTCTGGGAAGAGGCTTTGCAGCATTCGATGCACGACCAGCAGGTTCTGCAACCGTTTTTTCCCCGCTGCCGTAAGACTGTTGAACTGTTGAAAATTCTAAACAAGTCACAAATCGAGACTCTCCATCAACAGTAAATATAATACTTGCACTACATGGTGACTTTTCTGCACTGCTCTGAACCTTCCATATCAATGCCTTATGAACCATGTCTCTCCTCACATTTTGATCACTGCTGCACTTTATAAATGGAAATGTTCATTTCATTGCTAAGAAGCTCATTCACTGTCGAAAAGTTAAATGTATTGAAATGTCATTTTGTATACACTCTGTATACAACATGACAATACAGATTGTCTAAGTCTAAGGATCTGCATGCTAGCTGCAACTCTCTCTTTCATCTCCTGTGTGGCGGCAAACCCACTTTAAGCCTAGTTGCACCACCTTAAGGGCTAGAGAGAGAAATTTCGCGTCTTACTCTTATTAAACGTAATGTGACAAAAATTGAGTCTCTGCGATTTGAAAATTGTGTTTTGATGAATTGAGATTATATTGCACATGCAACTTGTTGCTCAGCGCTACTTTGAATATTGTTTTAGGAATTAGTTAAGTGGCGGCCTAGTGCTTAGGTCATTGAGTCCTGAGGTTGTGAGTTTGATCCCCCACTCCCACAGACTGCCACTCTGGGTCCCTGAGCAAAACCCTTAACCCTACACTGCTCCCGGGCGCCGCACAATGGCAGCCCACTGCTCCCCAAGGGGATGGGTTAAATGCAGAGAAGTAATTTCCGTCTGGGATTATTAGAGTGTATAAGATAAAATAAAAAAATAAAAATAAAGCACTAAATTGTCTGGTTTGTTCAATGGAGATCACAATACTGTTAATTTGCTTATCTTCTACAAACATCTGAGGTCTTCAAAGAAAGGTTTATACTGAGAGTATAGACATTTAGATGCAACAATAGAGTAAAAATAGCTTTTTTTTTTAGGGGTATGAACATACTGCGGCCTGAATAGAAATAGACTACACATTTCTGCTAAAAAAAACAAAAACAATTTTTTTTCCTTCAGCATTACCAAGATGAGCCAATTTGTTTTTGAGTTGTTTATTTATGAGCCTCTACATAAAATCTAATGGCAATATTCACCCTGGTGGCTGAAACATTAAAACATATGAAGCAGTGGAAAGGTTGAGAATATTAGCTGGATGTAGTTTTCTCTCAATTAGTATGTTGTTTTTAAAAAGACACAAAGATCTTTGCCTACTTCTACCTGGATGCACAATTTATTCTAGCTCAGAAAGAAACAGTAGTGGACTACTTGGGACATTGTAGTGCTTCTTGTGGCAGAATGAAATCTGGAGAAAACTGAAGGACCTTTGATTCGTGTAGCTAATTTGCCTGTGAAAAAGCCATTTGAAAGCAGTTAATAGGTCAAAGTCATCACTGGAATGCTCTTAAATGGCATGACCTCTTAGCAACTGATGCCCGCATGGTGCATTTAAAGGGGTTGGTCAACTAATGCGCTACAGGGACTGAATAGATAAAAACACTGTGCAGTGCTACAGCGAATTGTTTTATTTCCCAAACTTATGTGGGTGTTAATAGGTACCAAAGTTTATGAGCCGTGGTGCTAAAGAATCCTGATAAATGAATCTAGTAAACAAACGTAGAAGCTGCATTCTCTGTAGCAATGAGCAAACAAATGACAAAACATGCAAGTTCAGCCACAATTAGAAAAAAAATGGATTTCTGTGTAGAGGGTGATAAAAACAGAATGCAATATACTGCAAAAAAAAAAAAAAATCCAATACTTCAGGTTGTATTATTATTATTATTAATCTTGGAATAATTCCAGTTTTGTAGAGTGAGTGTGAAACAAACATAATGATAAAAATGTATAATCTTTTAGACATTATTTTACAACGCTTCCACACAAGAATAATTTTCTGATCGAATTTGCAGCATGAGATGTGAACCAAAGCTTTTAAAGGAAGGTCAAGTTAACATTGATATAATATATTTCAATAGTGGGAATTCACAATAGAGGACATAGAGGAATGAGAGTGCTCAAAGGGCCTGATTGTAAACTAAATTTTTATGAATAATGTGTGTTTCTAAGAGATTGTATAACCATGAGGTTCAAGAAAAGGTAAAAAGTTCTATCAAAAAGGAGTGTTTTTTCAATTTAAACTGCACTATCAGAAAAGAAACAAACAAAAAAAAACCTTGAGATACCTAGTACTTTTAAAACCTTGCCAATATCTGACTTCAGTGTGAACTATCCGTGGATCCATACTGACCTGCATGCACAGCACAACAGTAAACACGGGGAAATAGGTGTTACGCTTTAAGCGCACAACAAAAGCCATTTATTGTGTTGATGGATGCTGTGTGCGAAACGTGAATAAATGGCAGTAAAACTCCTTATTGTGCTGTTTTAGGAAGATCGGACCGCCATTTCAGCACAACAGGCAGAGACGGTTAACAACTTGACAGAGACCCAGTCTATTCAGACGTTTATCATGTAGATAGCAACTTTTTATCATATTTAAGCACCTCCCCTCTCAAGTCCAGAAGCTGAAGATGCAATCCGGTGTATCAGAGTGCGCCGGGGTCAGATCATCACTTGCACGCTAACCATGGCAGCAATTTAAAGTCCTCTATTTGAAGAGTTATATGGATTTAACAATGCAACCACCATCCCAAATCAGAAAAGTCCATTTAAGGCCTTTTCTTTCAGTTATGCCTGAATGAGTTTTATCTGTGTTAATTCACAAGCCCAAACATCTCAGGATCTCCCTATTGTGTAGTACTATCCGGCTCTTATTTGTTTTTCTAAGGGTTACCGTTTTCTGCTGAGCAGGGCAAAAATTGTAGCAAATGGGAAGTAAAGTGATATAACTCACATGTATGATTTGTGTGTTTAGCATCCAGGCCATAAAAAACACATGGGGATTTTTTTTATAATTTCAATATTTCTGTTATATCAGCTTGTACATTGGTTTTTAAACAAATAAATAGAAATATTCTATATAAAAAACTAACCTTGTGTTCAGAGTTGCTTTCCTAACCTGTGATGTTTCTGCATCGTTCCAGATAATTTAGATAATGCTTTAAGCATCAACAACAATAAAGTATTTGAAATGTCAACAGTTGTAAACATTAGTGAAGGATAGACCAAACTAAAATATTCACTGGAACAAAAGGTGACAGCCAAAATAGATACTTAATGGTAAATAATTCAATGGTTTTTTCTGTTATAAGCACAGAGGTCACTGAACAGCTACAGTAATACACCGCAACATAGTGACAACAGCTTAATTTGAAACGATTTATTCTGACACAAGAAGATCAGCTGCATTGATGGGCCACATTTCTGCAATCTCAGCAGATCCCATGTAAGTAGAAACTGGTTTGCAAAATACTGAAGTGGATTTTCACCATTAGGGCTGGACAATAAATTGCATTTGGAATATAATCACAATTGACCAAAACACAACTTTCAATTTGCAGAGGCATGGATTTAATCACAACTTATCTAACTACAATAAGACACAACATCTCTAACTTTAGGCCTTTAAGTGGAGCAACAATGCTTGAAGTAGGTTTATTGTCACACAGAAAGGTAGAGAGAGTTGCAGCTAGCATGCAGATCCATGCATGCAAGTAGACGTAAACACTTTTTCACTTTTTCACACAAAGATTTAAGTAAATTCCTGCAACGATTGACTCTGGGCAAGCATGCTTTCAAAAACTGAACGCTGGGGTGAAATATTTAGAAACCTGGGGTTAGTGCAAAGGAAAACTGAAGTAATTGTAGTCAAAAACAATCATTCAGCCCAATTTTATAATTGATAATTGTCAGAGCACAAGTGCACTACTCCCACCTATATAACGCTGTTGTTTGTTATCGTAGTTATATGTCATTGCAAATACAACAATGACAGTCATACTTCTATATATGCTGCAGCCTTGACCTGCACAGACTAATCATAATAAACATTCACTACAGCCAGTAGTCTTAAATTTTCCCACATCCTTTCACTGTAGAAAAGATAGATTACTATTAGTTATTTCAGCATGCAATCCCCCCAGGTAATTCAATAATACCACTATGCTATAACTCATTGAAAGAAGTCAGTCAGGAGGTACAATATTTTCGCTCTTAATTTATTACAGCAATAACTTATTCAATCATGGCGATGTAAATAGAAACACAACAAAAGTCTGTCACATATGGTGTTATAACTGAGTTTTTACAGCAGCTGCTAAAGGGACATCTGGCGTCAGTAACATCATAAAACAAACACACTATGACAGAATATCTTTGCAGGGATATTATTATCTGGATTCACGCACAAAGGCTCCTCAGAAGACACAATGGCCTTATCACCAGATATATCAATGTTTTAGACTAGCAAGCACAAAGGTCCCATCTTAATGCCAGAAAAAATGTTGGCAGAACAGCAAGGGTGTGAGGGTGGAAGACCATCTACAAACCCGACTCAGCTACAACAGAGAGAATGGGCCAAAAATCTAAATAACTATTGTCAGAAGCTCAAAAAAGACCTAAAATATCACAGGCAAATTCAATTTAACATTTTTCAACACATATATTATACCCTATATAGGTTGTCTAAGCTGAATGCCAGAATCATTGACAAATGCCAGAGGTGTAGTACGTCTGTAGGGGGTCTTCTTCATATGTTTTGGAATTGTGTTCACTTGCAAACCTACTGGAACAATGTCATTCTGATAACATCAGCAGTTTGAGGGCTTTTTTTAGACCCTGACCCCAGGATATGGATACTTGGAGATGTTATTTCCTTTGTTTTAATAGCATCATCTGCAGCGAAAAAAATTTATACTTAAAAACTGGAAATCTATGAAGCCTCCAAACAAGAACCATATGATTAAGGAAATGCTGTCATACTGTAGCCTCGTGAGACCATCCTGATCTCGCGAGCTTTCAAGGTTTCACTCGCAGATCAGTCTGGAGACTCTCCGTTAAAGAAAATTTGGAGCAGTTCACCAAACGAACGTCCAATCAGCGTTGGCTTTGAGGCGGGTTGAGGTGTGACCCAACGAGAAGCGCGACAGTTCAGTCTAAAGAACATGGCGGCTTCGGCCGATGAAACTAGCGTTAGCGTGGCTATCAAGCAAGTTTTATCGGAATTACACAGTATTTCTTTACTGAGAGAAGAGCAAAACACTGCTTTGGAGGCTTCTCTCAGAGGAAAAGATGTTTTTGCTCTTCTCCCGACTGGTTTCGGCAAGAGTTTGATCTATAAATTGGCTCCTCTTCGTCGTCGCTCTGTTATGTCATATGCTTCGTTGATCTGATTGGTTTATTTGGCCCGTCTATCACCAACATAGGCCAATCAGCTAACAAGTATTTTCGCCCCTTCCCAAAATTACTTCAACGGACGGTTTCCAGATGGATATACGGAGCAAATCAATCTGGCAGAGTCAGGTTAGTCATACTGTACTCCTGAAAAAATTCTCCATTCGGTACATGGGACATTGGCTAAATTTTACCACATATGGAGTCCATTCTCGGACATTCTAACCAGATTAGACCCAAGAGACTGATTCTGATTCCAATATCTTTGTGCTCTTTTCTCTTAATTCTGACCTTTCAAAAATATGGTTAAGGCTTAATTTGTTTAGGATTGCCTTCAACTGTTCTAGTTAAACAGTTCAACTGAAACCTCATTAGTTCAACTTTTTTATTTTCTTTAGTTCAACTGTTTTTAATGTTCTTTTTTTCTACATTTTTTATTTTATTTTTAATTATTCATTTTTTTCCCTATTTGCTTTGATTCTGTTTTATTTTCGTATATTTTAATCATGTAAAGCACTTTGCATTGTCTTTGTACTGAATTGTGCTTATAAATTTGCCTTGCCTTAATATAGGACTACTACAGTGTAAATCTGTTGCTACATGGAGAGAGTGGGTGGGCTGGGTGGGTTTGTTTTTGTTGTCTCTTAGTTTATTTGAGGTTCCAAAATAAGAAAAAAAGAAGAAAATTGTACATTGGATGTAGATTTTATTTGGACATATGCTCTGAATAAATATATATACACAAAAGTAAAGACCTAAAATATTCAATCCCAGGTCAAAGGGACATTTCAACCGAATATTTAAGAAATGTTTGTCAGCTTCCTCTTTCGCAGAAACTGAAACAGTTTTAGTAAAACATGCTCTCATAATTCTGGCATTTAGTTAAAAGAGATAACTTCATTAATTCCAACAGACATAAAAAAGAATTTTATTCTTATCTAATAAGATGATAATATATGGATTTATATTTAGTGCATGTCAATAACTAGACTAGACTTAGATTTTATTTGTCATTTTGTTTACACAAGTGTATAACAAAAAGAAATTTCGTTTGGAAACAGCTCACTGGACAATTTCATCTTTTTAAAAGTACAGCCTTGAAAAATAGTTAAAATAGCAAAAAAAAAAATTTTTTATAGATATAATGATAAAATATAATAAATATTATATAAAATACAACACATTGACCCATTCTACAAAACATTCAGCAGTCATTGTAGCTAAATTAGTTTCTGTTTTCAATGACTAAAATAAATTATCTATGACTGATCTGAACTTGTTCAGATGCTCATGTATATTGCTATATGTTAAAAAACAGCAAAGAACCAACCAAAAGCAGTTAGAGATTTTAAGCGAAAACAAAACTAAATTTAGACAAGAAATAAACGACTCATAAAAGGTGAAACCACATTTAAAAAAGTGCTTTTTAATTTACGCTCACATTTAGCCGCAACTTTAACTACATGTAAGATAAAAGAGATAGAAAATACCAGCTCTTTGATTATAGATAAAATAACCCAGAGAGTTGAATTAAATTTAATTAGGACACTCAGCACTAATAAAGGGGTTTGCAAAGTTAATTCAGTCCATTAACACAAATGAAGGAGAAATATAGCATGAGAGAAAAAAAGAGCAAAAAATGCAGTGAATTTTAAACATTTTACATAAGTGTGCCAGGAATCATTTAAACTATGTCATCCATAAGGAGGAAAGAAAAGAGCTAGGACAAGTCCAAGCAAAGGAAGACTCTGGAAGAATGAAACCATAATATGTTGGTGAATCTGACCTTGTTTGGGCATCTTGGCAGGCCCTGTGCAGCTGTTACTACAACAGTGACTGAAAAAGGAGCCTGAGACATAAAGGCAGAAAATCAAACAAAATACAGGCGCGGTGTGGAAACTGCAGCAAAGGAATTTAGGAATGAAAAAAAATGAACAATTATACAAAACAGAGTCACTTTTAGGCTGCACCTTTAAAACACACATGGCCTTTGGTAGAGCAGCCCTGCATGTTTACATCAATAAAGCAATCCCTGAAAGGTCTCCCTCTCAACAATCACAGGAAAGCCATTAAACCAGAGAGGAAAAAAACATTCTCACTTTTGTCAAGCGTAACCTCTGACTGGTTTTCATTTCTACTCACCCTTCTCTTTTCCTGTCCAAATCTGCTCTGTCCAAACACAGAAGAACGATCATTTTACAGCCTCAACTCTTCCAATAGCATTCCCTGTAAACCCATAGCTTCAAACAGCGAGTCACTCAGTCATTCAAAAAACAACAGCTCAGGCAGACTACTTGCTCTGCCTGCTTGCCTGCATGGATATCTGCTCGAACCGGACGAGCAACCAGGGACTACTCTAAGGAAGGACGTGACATCGACAGGTGCTCCCTCCTTCCCCTTCCTTGTTTGTGTAAATAACAACTTTCCAGAAGGAAAACTAAATGTGTCATATGGCTGCAAATAGATCATTGATGGAGGAAAACTTCTGTTTTTTTTACATAACTATAGAGAACTTTTCTAAACAATCCTAAAAAATGAGAATTAAAAAAAAAAAAAAAAAAATACACTTTTTTTTTTTTTTTTTTTGAACTATTTCCAGAGAGGAAGTTTCAGGAAGAATTTACAAAGGAAAGGAAAGTGAGTGCATGCATGTGTCTGCAAGACCAGAGGGAGTGTGCATGATTCACAGAGAGTCAGGCAGAAATGGAGCGAATCAGAGGGCATGGTCCTCCTCTAGCCCTGAAACGTTGTTACAGCTGAACTTCCTGGTCATCCGCTGATACAAGCCAGGCCTCGGCAGCTGCCCGTAAACAAACAGTCTCTTGAGTCATGCTGGGTCCAATTCAGATTTTGAAGGAAAAAAGTAATCTAAGATGAGTGTTATGCTAGAATTTTAAATAATCCTATCATCTGCCACACAGATTAATCACAATGCGTCAAAGCCCAGATCATCAAACCGCACTGCCAAGCATGGTGGTGGCAGAGTTATGAGCACTGCTTAAAAAAGGAACGTCTGGGTCACAAAAGTTGTTTTTCCATTATGTATTAAATTGCACACATTGTAATTATGAAAATAAATGATACATTTATTTTCAACAGCATTTTTCGACAAAACATTTTTTATGCTTCAATGTTTTCACTCATATCTAAATCATTATATATTTTTTTCGCATCACACGAGTCACACGATCTGTAACTGGACTTTACTGCCTTTTATAAAGATGAAGACTGGATATAGTTGAAGGAAAAATTCGTGGCATTTTTGGATTGATGAAAGGACTGATTATTTTGATGATGAGCGTAATTAGCACTAGAGCTAATCTATGCTTTTACGTCATCCACTGCCATGTGGTTTCAAGAGATATTCACGTCCAATTTTAATTGTATTTCTTATTTATTGAAAATACCAAAATAGTGAAAATTCGCAATTTCGAAATTAGTAGAATATGGATACTTTTCTACATATTTGTAAAGAAAACACAACAATTGACAAACGCAGTCCACGATGCGGACGCGCTGCAAAAACTTAGTCACTAGATACCACGACCAGGGTGGTACAGCTGCAGAAACGGCATGCAAGAGAATGTAATTTCGCCTTAAATCTCTGGCCTATTTCTTTTTTTTTTTTTTTTTTTTTCCCGCCATCCACTGTATATATGTGGATGCACTGCATATAGTTCATGCACCTTTTCCTTTCTTTTGACTATTGGAGCGATGTGACGAGTGAATTTCTCCACTGTAAGATCTATAAGGTCTATCTTATCTTATCTTCCTGCCCCAGTAACTCTTCTGTTTCCTTGGGTTTTTTTTTTTCCTTTTTGTTTTTGTTAGTCTATCGAGCGTAGGTGGATTTCATTCAGAAATTCAGCGGGACTTTTTTCTGTCTGGTGTTTGACTTCTCCTGTCTGTTTTGTGTAATCCAGGAGCTTGATGCAGGGATTGCTGCATCGTTAGGCCAAAAGTCCTGCTTGAAGAATTGCTTCATTGATTTGCCAGCAACGCTGGCTGATGTGAGACTACAACTCTACAGTAATAGTTTGAGCTCCTTGCGGCGCCTGCGCCGCGTTCAGTGTGAACTCAGTGCAAATAGCACCATAGGGAAATAATATTAACAAGAAAAATATAAGCAGAACCTTAAAAAACATCATCCAGGAAGTTAAAGCTTGGCCCGGAATGGGACCATACCACAAAATTAGTTATAAAGCTGAAAGACAATCAAGTTAAATGCTCAGATCTCAGCTGAAAATGTGAGCATCTTTTCAGCAAACCTCTTTTATTCATAATACATCATTAAACATCAAATATAAATCAGCAGGAAAAAAATGCCATATATATAAAAAGTGGGTGAGTCACCAGAAAAACTAACAGTCAATAAATGCCACTGTGCGTAAATGTTTCACAGGTTCCTCATGATAAGAGAGATGAGTCAAACAGGGTGTAAGGAGCATTCCAGATCAAACCCCACCTGTTCTTTGACGGAGGCCAGGATGTTATTGGCCGTGCTGTCAGCCTCCATTTTGCGGCCAGCTGAACTGTTGTGGATGGTCAGCAGAAGCCCCTCCTCCGTCACTGGGCTCTGCTCAGGAGCTGGCATTCCTCCTGTACACACACACATAAACACACAACACTGTGGTCACCACAGGCAACTCAGCTCAGAGGCTTCCATACACAGCAGAATGTGTGCAAGCCTGTACAAAACACATTTCCTCATAAATGTGACTTAAATCCACCCATCCCTGTTGCACACTGGCAAGTGATGCTGAGAGTTTACCATTAGTGGTCACACACGATACCAGGGCATACACAAACATTCCTCCTACGCATGCCATATGGCCAGAAACGATGGACTGACAGTGTTTTATGTCTGTGACACTGAAAATTAATACCATATGGCCATTAGATAGCATACAACTGAAACACTATTTGTCAGTCAAATAGAAATGCATAAATGCAATTTAACTAATAAAGAAAATAAGCTTTGCTGAGGCTGTCCTAGTATATGGATGCTAAGGGCGTTGATGAGCATGCATGATGATGTAGAAGAAAGGTTGAAAGTGAGAAGAAAACGGTAGTATTAAAGATATTTAGAAAGGTGATGACGTGTTCCCTTCTAGGCTCCCCATCCTCCAGTTGGAAATTTTAAAATGAAAAGTGATGGTCTAATTAGACCACCATCAACTGATGACAGAAAGAGTGGATGAATCTCTGCTCAAGGTAGAGCCGGATTTACCAGTAGCAGAGAGACAGAACAGTAAAAATTCAAATGAGAGGAATGAGCCACTACATACGGCACTAAAACAGCTCCAGTTACTATTATCCATAAGTAATGTGTGTGTGTGCGCACGTAGCACAAAAAAAGTCTCCAGACACTCAGAAATGTGACTCCTTATGTATTCTGGGAGCCTGTCACCTAAAACAGCATAGGTCATTCAAGGTGTCGGAACTGTCCGGGGTCAGGTGCCAGTCCGGCTCTGGAATGACAGATTAAGGTTGTGCTGCTGTAGAGCGGTTTAGTCCATGCAGAATATTCATGGAATCTCCCCATCTGTATCCCAGATTCCTCTGTTGTTCATTCATAGTTTTGTGGCACCGAGATCCCGCCCACTTCCACTGCAGCCTTCAGGTCAAGGACATAGCAAATCATTTCCAGAAAACCAAGCAAAAGGAAACAGCAGACAAGGGGGGGAACGAGATCAAAGCCAGTTTAGTTATTAGGTTGACAAAATTCTCTTCCCCTCCTTTTAATCAAGCAGAATAACAAAGCAAGATGAACGGTTTATGCCCATTTCACTAAACATTTATGACAGGATGACCTAAGGGGTCGAGAAACGACACAGTGGGAATGTATGGTCTGGGTGCCCAGTCAGTCACAGGTTTTAAAGCATAAAAAATACACAGATATGATTTCTACCTAGAAGATTATATGTGAAAAAAAGACTTAAAATACTGAATTAAATGTACTTGTTTTATCTTTTCCAAATCAAATAAATGAAGAAGTATTTTGAAGACAAAAAATAAACAGATTATTTTATTTATATGGGGAAAAGTAATCAGAACTAAATGTCCAATCAGATTAAAAATGTGAAAAAATGTGTCATGTAAACATGCAATTCACATATTCCATCAGGAATCTAGCAGCTCAAATGGAAATCTGTCACGTCGATATGGCGTGAACATGCACAGTCAGGTCAGTGTTCCTGATTCTGAATAACTTGATTCTGACAAGCAGAATATGCATGCCGATTTGATTCAGACGTCGATCATCATAAACCAACCCTCTTCTTTTATACATGGCTACTGACTAAATGCTTCCAAAAGAAGTGTGTGTAGACAAAATAAACTGATTTGTAAAGCACTGTAATATGCTTAGCACATTTCCTCCTTCTTTCCACGGGTCAAATTCAGATGTCTACCCTTGCAAGAAAAAAAAAGATAAGAAAAGAGATCTGAATTAGCTCCGTTCAATATTTTTTTCACCTTAATATGATGAAAAATAAATTTAGAGACCATTTAAAAAAAGATTGCATGACACATGACCTCTCAGTAGTAGAATATTCACAGCAAACAAAAACCCTGCAACTCAAAAGGAAAGAAATATATTTTTACCGGGATGAAAACCGATCAGAAGATTTACCTCCAGTGTTAAGAACTATCTTAAAATGTAAACCCACTGAATATATTAGAAAGCTAAATAAAAAAACAGAAAATCTGTAAGGTATTATTATGTAAAGAAAAAAATATATCTTAACGTACCTCTATTACGCTCGATCTTATCAGACCTTGAATATTTTTAGCCCTTTTTCCTCTAACTTCTTGTTTTCTTTACAATGAAACCTAACCAGTCCGTCAGACTCATCTCACTTGTTCTGCAACATTTCTCGTTGCATCTCACCCCTAACAGAGGGGATAAAGGCTTGTTGAAAGCCTTTGAGTAAAAATGTCGCTGTGACGGGCACCTCCACAGTTCACACAATCACCACGAGACTTGGAAGTCAGTAGGAAGCCGTGGAAGCCAGCCCGGTCTGTTCAGGTTTCAAGGATGTCATTAGATTAATGTTTCAGGATCACACTGTGCAGTTCTCAGGGTAAATATGACCTCGTTCTGGTCAAAACAGCAGCTCTTCTCACAAAGTTAAAAAGTAACAAAAAGAAGACGACTGATAATAAACTTTATTTTATCCCTTAAAGAAATTTGTATGATTAGTTAATCAGGTGTAACAAGTATTGAGTTCAACAAATGCTATTTGGAGTCTGAATTAAATCTCCCTTTTATAGTAAAATAATCCTCAGTCTCTCTCTAGTCTAAGAAAAGTCTTAGTCTGACCCCACCCTAACTAGCAGAATCACATGATCTGATGTCCTGACCTCAGACTTGGCAACTCCTCTGAGCTACTTATACAACCGCTTCTCCTGCAAAACTGTCTCCCCACCTAGAAGAAACATAGTGAGAGGAAAAAGCAGTCTAGCAGTGTAGAAATAAGTTTCTAGAATACATACAATCCATTTAAGAGGTGGAGCATTGAAAATGTCCAAGGCATGTCTAAATTCTCCTATAGCTTCTCAGAACCCTGCATTCATAAGTACATCGATGGTCATCAAAACCCAACTGTGCCTTTTTCAGTTTTCCTTAAGCTTTTTAGTTAGAAAAAAAACAAAACTTTTTCAGCAATACGTTTACCTTTACACAGTGAGACTACCTTAGGGGAGAAAAGGAAAAAGCATGCTTACATGCTGTACCAAAGCAAAGATATTGCAAATGAAGTGGGTCAGTGCATCTTTCACCCAAGGCAAATCCCAACCAGAGCTAAATATTTTTGGTGGATGACAGAGCATGAAAAACTGCTCTCTGTAAATTAAAAGAGCATCTTTAACTATTCCAAGATGTTGCATGTTGGAGTAAAACATGATCTTCATCAGGGCAGACAAACTACGACAGCAGCAGTCTATAGGCGAAAGGCAGGGTACAACAATGTCATTATTTATTAAAACTAAAGATTTAATTGCAGAAGTTTATAAAAATGCAGAAAACCTAATCATCAAAAGCTGTAACCAGCAACGAACAGAAGAAACCCTCTGAATCAGGGCAATTATGTTAGCATGGAGGAAGTTGGACGGACTCTTTCTATTATTGTTTAATTTTGTTGAGGTTTTTGGGGGAACTTCTACAGACTTTAGAAAAAAGAAATAAAATCAAACTTTACTTTTAGACATTTGTAAATGTATTTGTGTCTTCAACCTCATTTGTACTAGGTCTCAGTTCCTGAAAGGCTCCATTTAAAACATTAGAAAATATTTATTCAGAGGAGCTTAAGGTTGACTCAGTAACTGTAAGATGGTTCTACATGAAGCTGAAATAATTCCTAGAATGACTCAATTACAACACATCCTCGAGGCAAGAACCTTTGACTTGATCCTTTGTTTAGTTCGCATGCCTGCACACTGTCCAGCAGCCGCCATGTTTTAAAGGGGGGTGTTATATTGCATGCTAATGTTTACACTAAGTGAAAGGGAGAAAGACAGAAGATAAGACAGAAAACTGTAAAAGTTGAAGGGGATATCATACAGGAAACATGATCGTACAACAACAACTACAACAGTCTGAAACGGCAACATTTAAAGATGCAGTTTAGTATCCAAGTATCCAGATCAGGGTTATTTCAGCGGAGCAGGCTGCTACTTTTAAATTTGTTCCCCCATGGAAAATGAATGGCATCCAGGCTCCATCCCCCAAGGCTCCGTCCAACACATTTCACCACGAACGAAGGCTACACCGACATTTTTCAAATTACGCTGAAATCAAGCCGATACATTGTCTGTTAAAGAGCGTAACAGCCTGGGAAATAATGTTTTTAAACACATTTACCTCCTTATTTGTTCATATATGTAAGAAAAGAGCTTTGAAAACCTAAACCCTGTAACCTTCAGATCATTGACACACCCTGAGTCCTTGCTGGCAGATGAACATCGCTCCTCTAGGCTGGCCAGCCAAACTCTATTACATGGAGTGTCATTTGGTCTAACAAGCGTGGGAGGCGGGACTTTATGATGCATCACTCTCAGCACCTTTCTGCTAGCATAACAGCGTAATGGCAACCACAATGAATGATGCTCTTTATGATGTCCTAGGTCAGATTGAGCTAACCTTAAAACCTTAACAACAGACATCTCTATTGCATTTTCTTTCCAACCCCTTTAGCCCAAAGGGTCTTATGGCTGATTTATACACAGACAGTGCCGCAAACAGGAGGCCTCTGATTGGTCCCCTCTACTCATGCGTATTTCCCGTTTGGTACCTAACTGGCTTGTTTTGTTTGTATGGCCGCCATTGCGGAAAACGACTTGTGAAGTTGGACCAGCTAGAAGAGCGAGGTTCGCAAGAACGCTGGGACCCTTTTCTCAAATGGATTCCCGCTCTTTTTTGCCATCATATCCCGCCGTTGTCACACAAACTTGCCCCCACTTCCTCATCGCCTTCCATAAATCAAAAATGTCTGCATCATACCTGCAACAAGCTCACTGCGACACACTGCTGTGGGAGTATAACCAGCCCTTTAGTAGCAAAGGTCTGAGCCTCTAGCTTGCGATGATGCTTGCCATTAGGGGGTGTGGCTAAAAATGAATACCTGCTGTTGGATCACTCCCACAGAGTCACACATGTCAGGTAATATTTCAAATCTCAGTTTATTTGTCTACACAGCTATGAAACAAAAAGTACTTGAAACATATTTTAGAAATTTTAAAGCCCCATGTGAAAGGCATGTGGATGAAACACCATGTGACTGTGTTTTGGCCATTTCTATAAATAGATAAACATGAGCAGGTGTCAGTTGGTATTTTCAGCTTGTTTCATGAATCATAGAATAAGAAATAGTGCATCGATTGTAGTTACATTGCAGGAGTTACAGTATCTGATTGGTTTTGATCTGATGACACTGACCCTGTAAGTCCTGCATTTGAAATCCAGCCACACCTTCTCTTCACCAGACTGATACACTGTGTATATGTTGTATCAGTTCAATTCAATTCAGTTTATTTATATAGCGCCAATTCACAACACAAGTTATCTCAAGGCACTTTACAGTTCAGTATCAGTCTTGCTGGCTAGGCTATCGCTCCAAAAGAGCGTCAGCTTTAAAAAGCAGGGGTGAAGTGAGGGAACAATTTCACCACCCAGTTAGGAACAACATATCTTTCTCATTCAGCTTTGTGTACGCATTAAAGACTCCAACAATATAAGAGTAGATAAGTAGCCAATGCAAACATGCTTATATCACTGTGGCTTTTAGTTGCATATGTTTCTTAAATATTATCTGACAGGTCTGCAAAAAAAAGAGCAGAGATTCTTGGTATGAGGTTCTTGTCAACAATGAGATTTATTAAGGCCTTTCTGTGACCCCTAGAGGCAAGAAAGAAAGGGAACACTATAGTCACTTTAGGATATACAAGTTTTCTTTGAATGCTCCAACCAAAGTACATGCTTAAGCACCAAAGAGGATCTGTGGGAGAAGTAAGCATGACAGCCAACTGGCATTTAGTAATTCAGTCTGAGTAAAACTGTCTGAAAAGAAGGGGATAAACCGCTCCCAGCAAGGTGTGCAAAGCCTGCAGACAGGTACCCAGAAGGCTCAAAGCTGGATCGATTACAGGGATTTCTAGAAAGTACCGATATATGGGTCAGATCTATCTGAAGAAACATTTCGTTTCAGAGTTTTACAGCAAGTACAAAAGTCTTTCTGCAGATTTACAGACTGTTGAGTAAAAGCTGTACTAGTGATTCAAAACTCAAGTGCAGCCAGTATAAAAGTCTACAAACACAGTTAATGATAGTGGTTGCAGCTTCTCATTCTTAGAAAAGTGTTGTTTTTTATTATTTTCTTATAAAACAGGCTAATTAGTTTGCATTATTAAATGATCAATTAAAAAGTACTCACTTCTTGCTTTTTGTACAACTCCCTCAAAGAAATGAGGTTCTGTCAGCTGAGGACATACAGTTCTGAGAGTTAAATCCATTACTGTCAATATCTTCTGGCATAGAAGATTTGTCTTAAAGAACATAAGTGACATTGAATAACTGACTAACAGCATAGCAAACATTCCTGTTCAAAAACCTTATGTTAAGCAGAATCTATACGTAGACTCTCTGATGAAGAATAAAAATCATTTAAAAAAATCTATGCAAATGAGTCTTATACTGCATCTTCAAAAGGGAAAGCGTCCCAAAAACATAATTCTACACAGATATTGTTATTTATTTCACAAAATGTAATCTTAGATGTGAGCATAGTAGCTTTTTGCACAGAGTATTTAACAGAGCTTCTCATTCCAGAAAACCAGGCATGATTCTTCTGAATTTTAAAGGTTGCAATGAGTCTCAGAGGATTAAAAAGCAGTTTTGATTTGAAGCATTTTGCAGGGCTAGCTTTTTAAAACAATAGAAAAAAGTGAAATAGAAAATAATATAGTTTCTTTCATAAAAACAAAAACAAAAACCTGAGCCAATATATAAATAACCCCGTGCTCAGAATGACAAAGGCAGGCTATTTAAAAGGATAATGGGACACAAATTGTTTAACTCATGCTGTTTGACTTTTTTTTTTTTTTTACACAACTTATACATTCTGAAAATAACTAATAGGGAGTCTTCCTCAGTCCATAATTATGTCTTATTTAAGAAATGTTGTTGTCATCTGACCTGTTAGCCTCTACTATGATCTGTTTACTGATCAGATAAAGGTTGAATTATTTTTAGACCTTCTGTTGCCTTATAAGGACAAAACAAGTTAAAATCACAGCTAATTTTTGGCCCATATTTGCTTAACGTCTACTAGGAATGCTGGCAATATGAGAAGAATGCAAAAAAAAAAAGTTAACAGGCTGAGATGAAGGCCAATAAAGACCAAAGACCGTAGTTTGGTCACTGGAAGAATTAGAACGAGGTTCCAGTTGGTACGGACTTCTTGCAATTTACAAGAAGTAAAGAGCAGAAGCAGAAGTCTTTATTGGTATTTGCCAGTGTAAAACACCAATTTCATATTTTTTGCACACTATCAACAAAAAAAAAAAAAAATCTTCCAATAATATAGGTCAAGATCAAGCAGCAAGTGTATGGCTGCAATAACAGAATGACGCCCCATTTTTTTCTTATAGCCCTGAGGGATAAGACATTTCTCTGCTCTCTAGTACACGTTGACCTTTGCAATGCAACTTTAAAAGCTGTTTAGGGTTCACAGCATTTCATGGGAATTATGTAAAAAAATAGTGTTTTTGGCAGGAACTCATTTACAAAATGTGTTAATTGCAGTATCTTTATTGTGCCTATCTCTTTTGCAGTATGATTAGTTCACTTTGACCTTAAAATGCCTCTGGCTTAGAAGCTAAAATTAATTTTTGTAGTATATTAAGTCTTTAACCCATACACCTAAAATACTTTAACTATAGGTGAGTATAAAGGAAATGAGTCACATTGAGAGCAAAGAGTGAGCCGATTGAAAAATGTCTATATGACTCACTTTAATGAAAGATGCTTTCAAGACTCTGTGACACATGAATGTTCATTAAACTTATCTAGAGTGACTAAGCAGCCGTATGGGCTTATCAAGAGTAGTAGGGAGAAAGATTTTTCTTAAAATACTATCAGCAGCTGCAACAGCCTCCCAGAAGACCAACAGCAAATAATCACACCTTTCAAACAGATCAAATTAACAACTTTAGTCTCAAAGATGTTTATCAACAGGAGCTGTAACTTGTTGCGACTACTTCAATAAATAAATATGCTTTAAAAGAAAGAATCGAGAGATTTGATATGCTCAGGGAACACGGAAAACCCGGAAAACCCAAAACAATCTTTAACAATCCTATACTGAGCATTTTACAGATATCACTGAGGCCAGCAAAAAGCAGCACAATATTGAGGTTTTTCATTATGAAAAAGCTAACATAAATTGTTCCCTTAGGACGCTAATGATTTATCTAAGCACATGGTGGAATTGCTTATAAAAGCAAAACAAACAAACAATATAGCCTGACAGGCTTGAAAGCAAAGGAGTGCTGATACCAGACAGCTTCAGCTCACTGCACAACCACTCTATCAATGATTACCATGTGCAAGCTTTGTAAGCCTACGAGAAAGACAAAGTAGCCTTTAAATAGACACATACCTGTCATTTTGTTGATCTAGGAATCAACATGGTGAGACAAACGATGGACAGCATTCCGACAGCACCTTCACCTCTTTCTCAATAAGACAAAGAGGGCGAATGAATCCGCAAGATGCTGCACCCATACTTACCTTCCTCTCTGAACCTCACGCCCACAAGTGTTGCAATAACCTGAGGCCTATTTGAGCATGTGTCCACAGGGTAGGGCATGCCCCTGATTAGCAGCAAACAGTCATTCTGCAGTATATAATGATACAGGGCTCTGTACAGTGATTGCCCACTTTACTGATTTCTTCTCTTTCTGTGTTCTTGTTGTCGGATGATTAATCAGATATTAACGTCAGACAGTTAACTCAGGTAAACATTAAATGAAGTTATTAAAACTGTTACAAAGTAAAAAAAATATTAAAAGCATTCTTGTCCTTTGTTAGAGAGTAATTGGCCTTTAAAATTAATAACTGGCGTGTCATTTGTCACAGGCTGCAGCTTTGAAGTGCTTCCAATAACTGCCAATGAGTTCATTGGAACCTAAATGAAATGTCCAATTAAAAAATGTTTATACATTTTTAAGTAGCTAAATCATTTTAATTTTATGACATTTCAGGGGATTTTGTGGAAGAATTGATTATTAGGTGTAAATCTGAATAAAGTTCAGACCTTGACTGCCATTTAAAAACCTTAATTTTTCTTTTTAGGCTAGTTGGTTCCTGGAGTCCTGTGGATAGTCCTGTTTAAAGTGACTAAAAGTTCATAAGTTCTGCTTTGTTTTCTGCAAAACTCACGGTTCCAACAATTAGGGCAAGCTAACTAGTTCCGAGAAAGAAAAACGGCCCCAGACCACCACAGTGACATCACAGTTTTATTAATGCTCTGGTGCTGAAAGGCTCCATTGGTTTCAACCAACCTATCTGAAAAAGTTCCTCTTTTATTTCACTAGTTCATTAAAAAGTGTTCCAAAGTTCCCTGGGATTATCATGTCGGTTTTTAGGCAAAATTGTGGATGACTGGTGGGTTCCCTCGCAAAGTCTCAGAGCTAATGGGCCTTTCAGACAGCGATAGCGCTGTTCTCTAAAACTCATTACTTTCAAGGGTATGCACACCATGCTGCATGCACTGCGAGAGCATTGCACAACGCAAAGGAGCACCTGTGCAAGCTATAGTCAAAGTTCAACCATGCTGAACTTTTGACGAAATAAAGAGAAGCAGGTATTGAGATGCTTTGTCCAACTCTCCCCAGAAGATCCAGGGACTGTTCCAGACAGAGCCGAGAAGAGACCCCGGCATGGTCGCTGTGAAAATGGAGCTATTTCACAAGACTGAACTCCCCAAGCTGCACAATGGACCTGAGGGCTTCATGCATCCATGGCCTCTTCTTCCTTGCTACTATTTTTCTCCGAACTAGCAGGGTTAGTAAGGAGCGCCAGAACATCATGATGCTGCACTCAACAGACTGCATCCATCGCGATTGGTTCAGTAACTTTTTTAAGAGTAGTCAAGATCATTTGTCACTACCCAATCCATCCCGCAAGCACGACCCGTACCACATTTGCACATTTGCATCCAGATATACATCCGGGTTTCCATATATAATGTCATTATGTTACTAAATTTACTTATTTCTATCCTTAACTCTGTTAAGAATGCAAATACATATCTTTAAAAATGTTTTATGAATTTTTCTGAGACAATTTCGATGCTTTTTACATTTTTTAGTTAAATTGCTTGTCTCACATCATCATCAGACATGCTCAGAGTAGTCTGGCAACCATGTTTATCTGCATTTTAGTTGTTTCTCTCTTTAGGTTATGCACCACATACCATAACTTTAACACGAAAGAAAAATATAAAACTCAAATAGACTAGATTTATGTTTAATTTAGGTCGACCCGGATGTATATCTGTTTGCGCATGCGCAAATGAGCTGAGGATACAGATCGCGCTTACAGGACGGATCGGGTAGAAACAATGTTTTTGATTTTTGGACAATCAATTATGTGTCTAACAGCATATTATGTGTCTCTTTTTAATTAATCACTCTGTATTCCTTACCCTTTATTCCTTTATTAAATGAAGTCATAGTTAAATAACAACTGCTTGTAGTTATCAAGGTGATGTTTTCCTGGTGTTGAAGGTTGTTTTTATAATCTGAAATATTCGGGTGTGACCAAAAAATGGGTAAAAAAAATGAAACTAAAGACATCTGTTAAGGAGAAACAGTTTTACAACACTGTAGCTGCATCAGAATGTCCTACTGTACTTATTAATGTTTCCTTTGTGGCACTAATTGGCAGGAAGTATTTATTCAAAAGAGGATGCTGGAAAACTAACAGCGCTTCCAAACAATCTATGTTTGCAATGTGTGGCAGAAGATCTTTCTGCAAACAAATCCCGGCAGAGATGATTTACCTCAAACATAATTTCCTCACAACAGTAGGTCACCTAATGGGGTACAGAGAGGCTCAACTTAAGACAGTTTCCCCCATGGCACAAGCAGCAATATGTTGTGACAGAGTGAGACATGAATTATTCTGATTGCATGCAAATCCCTTAAATAGAATCACATATTGAGCTAAGCAGGCATGTTTCATCCTGTCACACATTGTTAGTTAAATACATGTAATACCCTGATGCATTTCTGCATATAGTTATAATGCAAACCCAGACTCTGTTGCAGTACGACTCGTTAATAGGGAATTATAGTATTAGATTGGATGCTTTGCATTTGCAGAAGTCATTAAGAAAGAGAAAACAATTTTGTAACAGCTGTGCTACAACTGTGTTGTTACACATTATTCTGATAATTGTCTGACTTGATTATTATCCAACCTAATTTAACAGTTCAGCAAATGTATGTTTAATCAGTGTGACATGTTTTACTGAACCTGTGCACTCAATTTTCCATGTCAGACATTTCCTGCAGAGGAAACAATTTGATGCACAAAAATAAGTAAGTAAGCAGCTATGCATGGTTGGAAGTTTTGCAAAATATTTACCAGAACACAAGGATCATAAAAAGCATACAAAGAAAACAGAGGAATACTAAATGTCCTTATGGTTAATTATTCAACAGGTGAAAGATGTCTATTCATTCACACAGCAAGCAATCTCACAGTATCATTTTGCTTCAGGAATGGACCACTTCTTAGTATCAAGGCATACCTACATCTGATTACTTCAGACTGTGATCTGAACTTTTCCTGACTGTGATAAGAAAAGCAAGCTAAATAATCTAAGCTTAGTTTGCTCTCAATGTTGCTCTTTAAGAAGCAGAAAAATGTAAAACAAAGCAATAAGGCCATATTAGCACAATTTGTTTGGGTTCATGCAGTAAAGTAGTTGTATTTCGAAACAACATTGTGTGGAGTGGAGAAAACCTCTTCAGAGTTTCTTAAGAATCTAATGGAGGCTTTCAAACTTGCATGGCAGGCTGTTGCTTGTTTCACCTCATCATGGCAGACATGGATTTACAAAGCGACTGGTCGTGTTTTTTACTTCAAAAAACTGAACAAAGCTGTCGGCGTTCCTAGGTTCACCAGATTCCCAGAGATGGAACCAGTTTGGGGAATACCACGGTCGCTTTGAGCTGTACTTCCATCTTATCAGTGACCCAGTTCGGGTCCTTACTTTCCTGCACTGGGGGACGAGTCACCAAAACAACATTGGGTTAGGTGAGACGGCATTCTGGAGCTTTAAAAGGAGCAGCGGGAAATCAGTGAGAGGACACCAATAGATAAAGAAACAGAACCATAGGGGTTGGACTCCCTACCAACTGAGCTTTCGTGCTGATAAAAAGATCAAAATATATATATATATATATATATATATATATATATATATATATATATATATATTTGATCTTTTTTTTATCAGCATTAAATATATAAGTAGCATCTTGTTTTTCTAAATATCTTTTCGAAATATCTTCCTGTAATCAGATTGAAAACTTCATGCTGTTATGCAACAGGTTTTCCTTAAGAATCATCATCTGTTTATAGAAAATTATTCATCTTCTTTTTGTAGATTTATATCTATAGTAGATATTTAATAAAATATGCGAGTTCTCATTCATCTTTCTAAATGAAAGTAAAATTTACAGTTCTAAATGATGCTTTCTTTGCCATAGTGCAGAAAAAAAATCATCACTATTGTTTTAAGACCATAAAAATAAAATATTACACTAAGAGCAATTTAGAGATATGGCCACTCTAAATATTCAGTGTTTCCCACAGAATCTAATTATAATTGCAGTAGTTATAATGGGAGCATAAATAATAATTTTGTTTTGTTCCCTCAGTTCCGCTATGCACTTAACATTCACTTGAACTTGCTTGTTTGTTTGTTTTTTTGTCAATAAACTAGCTGGTAAAATTAGTTTCCCATTTATTTGAATACACCAAACAGATATAAAAAAAACCCTGATAACCAAAATGATTGGTTTCATTGTGGGTTTATTTAAAAAATATTGCTTTAAAACCACCAAAGCCAAGAAAAGTCTAGGTTTGTTTAATGTGTTGGTTTAATGTAATGTTTAGTGTGTTTATGAACTGTAAAGCTGGTCTCAAATCCAGCTTTACAGAAACCAATGGTTTACTGAAAAGTAAACAAAACAAAGTTTTGAATGGGTATGTTGTTACTTTAATTCAAACTTATATCAGAAAAGTCTTTATAACAAAGCTTTGAGATATTTTGGGGGAATCTTGTTAAAAATGTCTTTCATAGCAAACAAATATCTCTTCATTCATGGCAATAAACAGACATCTGTACATTCTTATGACTTAAAGTGTTGTGAAAGAGTTGTTTAGTATACTGAGAAAGCTATTTAAGACAATGGTGATAAATGGTCAGGATTATGAGACTGAATTCTTTCGTCAAGAGCCATGCACTTCTGAACTGTAGCAAACATGGAAAACAAGGAGGGAGAACTCCTGGTCCCTGTGGCATTTCATTAAACTGAACAACAAAACATGTTGATCTTGATGTGTGTTTTTCTTAATTTAATGGTTATTCATAGTATCTGGTACAGAACAAATAAAATGTTTGACGTCTAATAAATGACCTGTATAATTTAAGGGTGAAGTTTTGCACTGCTATTAATGTTCATCTGATTGAGAAAACAAAACAAGCAAGAAAACTGAGACAGATGTTCTTTTAAGCATGCATGTGTAGGAAGATGATTATACTGTTTCCATAATTTCAGAATAAACATTTTATAACATAAGGTCAAGTTTGCCAATACTTAATTACACCCAATTAAATTGTTTTGGAGCTGCATTATTAAAATGTGATGCTTGGTGACAAGGCATAGGCCCAAATGTCATATAATCATGCTTTTTTTTAATTAATACTGCTCTTGTAGATGTCTGAAATTTCAGTTACTTAACCTCAGTGAAAGAACTCAAATTCTTATGAAGTATTCTTTTGCGCATTCATGCTTGTACTTTGCATTGTTAATCATGCAGATCCCTAAAACTTTTCATGTAGCGACCTGACCTTAAATCACTGACTAAGAACATGAAGAGCTAAAGAACAGATAAGAGTCTGCTATTTCAGTAACCAAGCTACAGAATTGCCTAATATTTCAACTCTATTATCAGAAATATGCAGTTTTTCATAAGTACTTTATTTATTAGAATTATTCTAAAAATTTGCATGATCCCTTAAAAGTCTGATGTGTTGCTAAAACAACTAAAATGATTAAAAGTGGAAAAGTTACCAAAAATTATGCAAAGATTTAAAAACCCTATGTAAGGCACACGAGATTATCCTACCCAAAATGAGAAATCAGATAAACAGAATTAAATACATTACCTAACATAATAAGTTAGATGTATGCATTGAAATATATTCAAAATTATTTCAAAAAGAACCATTGTCAAATCAGCATATCCATGAATAAAAAAAACATCACAGAATAAGCTATTCAGGTTTTGCCTGGGATAGAAATGAATATTCTAAGCTGTTTTTGAATTAAAACATCAGAACAAATTTAGACAATTTAATGGCACATATCTCATGAAATAAAAATGAAAATGCTTTTACTAGCTGTGCTTCCATCCAAATGTCATGCACATTTTGAAGCTACTTTTAAAACTTAACCTTAAAAAAGCTTAAAAAAGAAAATGTGAATTAGGTTTGTTTCCCTACATTGGAGCAAACTAACCAGAAAAAGCCACCAAATACCTGCGAAGAAGGTGTGTGCAACCATCTGTTTGGGCAGCTGAATTCGAACGTGTGGCATAATGCCTTGACCAGTGGGCAATGGGCAACTCTTGCAATAGGAATTTATAATGCAAAGGACAGCTCACCGCCAACATGTTAAACACTGCCAGACTCAGGATGAGAGCCTTGTCTTTGACTGCTGCTGTTCTCCCCAGCAGTCATAGCAATATTAATGGCTCAACTTCATTTATGTTAATCTTAGACATTGGGGTCCAATGTCTGTGATGATATTAACAATGATTATTAGGGTAGGAGGATGCATTTTTGCTCTGCAGTTGACTGCATCGCCACTATCCAATTACTGCCTCACAAGACACTCCTACAGGGGCATGTGACCCTACCCCCCACAGTGCTTGAGGAGAAAGCAATCTACTTAAGTCAAACCCTGGCCAAATTTTTCACCAAATCAGCCTCTCATCCATACGAAGCCGGCGTTTCTGTAAACAATCTTTTTTTTATTAAGCCTTCAGAGTTTCCATCTTTAAGCTCTAACCGCATTTTTTTTCTTACACGCATGCGTCATAGCGTCGCCTCTAAACACGCATGCGCGACACAGTATCACAACAACAATGGCGCCGTACTGTGTTGAATGGTTGCTGCTCATGCTACTCACCCTGCTGTCGGGCTTACAACAGAATC
This sequence comes from Cyprinodon tularosa, assembly GCF_016077235.1. Classification (NCBI taxonomy): domain Eukaryota; kingdom Metazoa; phylum Chordata; class Actinopteri; order Cyprinodontiformes; family Cyprinodontidae; genus Cyprinodon; species Cyprinodon tularosa. Next base: position 307,972 of record NW_024038786.1, read on the forward strand.
TTCTTCTTCTGGAATATCTCCAGGAAGAACAGAGCAATATAGACGACATAGTTCATCACCTCAATTTGACTGAACCACAAAAATGGACCCGCAGGGCCATTTTCCGGTTTTCCGGTTTGGTTGTTGTTTAAATATTACTGCGCATGCCCAACATTTCGTTGCCTGTTTTAGCCTATTTTTGCTTTGGCAACACAGCGCCACTTACAGGCCTGGCATACATTTTGCAGCGTTTACATGCATTCGTGTGGTCGATCACATTTATTTTACGCCTCTGTCTTTACGACAAACGTTCTGGAAAATATTAGCGTTTCATGTTCGTTTTGACTTCGTGTGGACGGGGCCTTAAAGTAAGTTCCTTTTGGAGCTGATCTTGGGCCAGCCACATCAGACATGCGCCATTGTGGAAGGCCACAACAACCAGAATTTGCTCACTTATCAGAGGCTAAATGGACCTGGTGGCTGACTTCAGAACCAATTTGCTGCAAAACAAAGATATTTTTCTCTGGGTTACAGGGAACTTTCGGATGCCTGAAGAGACTGGGGGTGTTGACCTAAGAACTACCTTGTAGCCTGACATGCTAAGCTGTTGAATACTGCAACTTAGCCTTTTCCAAATGGAGATCAGCAGCAGTTGGAGAGCTGGCACGGAAGGGAAAGAGCTACCAGCTAAATATTTTGATGAAATAGTTTTTAGCCAAATGATGTTTCATTTATTATGTCTTGCATTGTGAATTGGTTTGAACAAATTCCAATTGCTCTAAATTGGTTAAAAGCTCATTTGACCACAATCCAAAATTTCAAGATAAACGTTGATTCTCAAACTAAAATCCATGCAGAACTGTGATTTCATGGCTTCATTTTATTGATTATGGTTTGTAAAATTGTAATCTTCTTCTTCGTGTACATTGTGTAGCTTAGTTTAGTTAAGTTTCACATGTATAGTCAAAAATTCTTAAATTATATAAGTTATACTTGAAGATGAAAGATTTTCGTTTGAGTAAACTCATATTTTGAATGAAAGTTGAGGTGAATTTATTCCACATATGCTCTTGGTATCTGTTTTATTATGGTTTGAGCCCAATTCACTCTTTCATTTGTTGTTCTAATACAAAGCCATGTTTACGCAATGTTAAAAGTTCAAGGAATTAAAATTCATTAAGAAGTTCAAGCTATTTCATCCAGAAAGAACTGTGTTTAACCAGCTCATTTATAAACATAAACTTTTATGATCCTTATTCCTAAAAAGATTGCAATCAAGAATTCATAGGAACCGGAATTAAATGAGGAATTGTAATTATTCAAAGGATACCAAACCCTAATTATTAACCCTGCAATGATAAGGACAATGTCAACATAGACTAGTGGTAAATTTAGGGTTTAAATTTAACACTTGGAACTTAATTTTCATTTGCCAGAGCACCATTCGTCACAAGGCGAGTAGACACTTGGACCACAACTGCACTTCAGTCACATCCTTTAAGCTTTTATTTTGGTAAGTTTCCCCTTCGTCTCTTTTGTTCTCTTCTGTCTGTTCCTCGCATGACGATAGATGTGCGTACAAAGAGCACAACCCCAAATTCCCGTCATTAAACAACAACTCCAGCACATGCTAATGATGACAAAGAATGTGTTTCAAAAGAGACTGGATTATTTATGACGATGATGCTAATCAGCTGCTCAATGTGCAGCAAATACGTAGAAGAAAGTTGACACTATTTCATTGACTGTCAATCTATAAAACTAAGGAGATTATCCTTAAACACAAACAGTAAAGTCCAAATTCGCTAGATGTCCTTGTCTCAGGCTAAGTCGAAACGACCCATGCCAGAGCCACTGTTCGTATTGCTGATGGCTACATCAACACAAATGCACAAAAATTTAATTATTGTTATGCGTTGCCCATGCCATAGGGAAGAAAAGCTATGCTTTTATTAATGGACAATAAAATATATTTTGCCATTTTATTTATGGCCACTTGATCAAATAAAGTATTTTGCATTTTTGAATGAAATGTAAAGAAATCACAACTACATTTAATAAAACTAGACCGCCTTTTGCTGTAACGTTTTTTGGATTTAACATAATGCCTAAGTGAAATAATATGTTCCTTAAAAAAATATAATAGCAAATTATTATTATTTTCCTGGCCGGTAAATAATCTTCTCTTCCAGTCCACTTGGCCAGTGAGTCGAAAAAGGTTATTTTGGACCCTGGTTACACTTGGCTTTAATAAACAGGAAGGAGAGGTAGCAAACTAGAGTGGACCAATTCAAGGATTGAGTGAGGGTTTAATGAATCTGTTACAATCAAATAAGTTGTTGTTACTTTATCGTGTCGGCTAGTATTAGTTGTGGTACATGCCATTTGGAGATGTTGAGAGAAGTGGATCAGCTAATGATTTAAGTGAATAAAAGTATTGCTGAATAAGAACTTATTCAACAAGCAAAATTGTATGAGTTGATTTGAATTCTGCTGTTTCTGTCAAGCTCTTTTAATGTTATATTTTTAAATGCAAATAAAAAACGATGCAAACACGTCTACTGACTCTTGGCTACTCGGACATTTTCGGACCATAATTTCTGTTACATATGAGAGTTATTAAATCCCATTTCTTTCATAAATGGCTTAAAATGGCACAGTTAATGATCAATTACACAAATTGTATTAGTGAAGACGAGGCAACAGTTACAGTACAAGCCTTAACATACGTCAACCCACATCTATAACTAAACATCACTGCAGAATGTAAAGCTAAGCAATGTATTAAATGTCACTTTAAATGCCATATGCTTGAAATTAATTCATTTGCTCATATTTAAAGTCAAGAGATCCACTTTTCTGGCATAATTAGACTTTGTTGCAGTCATTTAAGTACCTTGACATTTAAAAGTGAATCTGTTATGCAAACAGATGAGATACATAAGTCCTGCATATTATTGAGATTTTAGTTGTGTAAATGTACTTAAGAGTTGTGGCATCACTTGAATGACACCTTGGGGGTCCAGGCATTTTGTTCTGACTAGGGGTATCATAAATCTCTGATACTAAAAAAGAAATATAATGTTAAGTATTATACTAATTTAACAAAAAAAAACATGTAACATGACCAATACAGGACTCTCCCCAAGGCATTTTGACATAACAAGCCATTACACTGTCACTTATCAAAATAATGCAGCAATTAAGCCGTTATGTTGATTTTCAATCAGCGTAACAGCTGTGGAAATTAATTCCCTCTAATGACCCCCTTTCAGAGACATAGACAGGTATCGGGTATTACAGGCTAACAAAGAACCCAAACGACTGCCCATTCCTGAGGGGCGAACCCATTCGTACGGTTCAATTTGCATGTTTTCTAAGCATAAACAAGGCTTTGTTTTTGGTCCACCCTATAAGAAGAAGCGAAACAATCTCAAACTTGGAAGCAAAGTCCAATGGATTGTATTTTTTAAGTTTTTTGGAATACTTTTATTACTTGTTTGCACAGGAATATTAGAAATGGTTTGATCAAGTAAGATTACTAAAAGAGTAAACAGTCAGTGGGTATAAGAACAACTGACCAATTTTTTGATCAAGCAATGGTTTAAATAAACTTTCAACATAAGAGGATTATTTCTATCAACAGACTTTGAATGTGGCCAATATGATCTGATACTGATACTTTTTTAAAACCATCTTAATTCCTTCAATGGCAATGCTAACTGTTTTTTCAGTAAAATAAGATTTATATATCTTGTTTTTATAGTTGCGAACTAAGTTAGCGAAATGCTTAAAAGTAAGGAGTAGAAAGGGTGGAGCAGAGCAAAGAATAGAGACAGTACACATGTACTAAAAGTTTGTTTTTAGACCTGCTAACTGTGTAGATATACTTGTTTAATTTCCGTTGAGTATCTTTCGGTGAAATTGCTTCTTAAATCCACAGGGCTCTTTCTAGGAACAATTTTACAAAATGAAATGATTGCTTTCTGCAATTAAAAGAAAAAACACAATGCTGGTCCATCCATTTCACAGAAGCCACGACTGTAAATGAGGCTTTAAATTCTTGATAAGACATATCAAAGAAGTTTAGTCTTGGAGTCCTAAAAAAAGGTGTGATATTTTCAAACTTTACAACTGCAAATATTCATTAGTTGTTTGTTACATTGTGCAGATAAACATAATAAAGCAATAGGATTTTTCCCCAAACTAAAAAAAGTTTCTATTGTGGTTTTCCCAAGACAAATGTTAGAGTCCTCCAAGTCTGCTTTCCTTCCCAGCTCAGTGTCTACTTTTCCTGTTGAGATAGTGTGAGAAGAACTTGGTATATTCATCAAGGTGGGCACTATCCCCTGCTGAGGTAACTCAAGGGCTTAAATACCCAAAGGATTGCTTAAACAGTAAGCCGTCTGCCCTACGTGCACTGAAGAAACTCTGTCCTTCCACTGCCTCTGTTCACATCAACAGAGACAAATGTCCATGTCTCAGACTCAGCATGTCAAATCAATGGGGGGCTCTTTTACTGGACAAAATTCCATTGTGCTTCTAATCTCTAAAAACGCTGACATGCTCTGTGCTCTGTATTATCTTTAGCTATCAGGAATTCAACCAGTGCATAAAATCTGGGACTCTTCCCATCTATATATCCACTTAGATCAACAATTTGCTAGCAGCCAAGCATGTCAAGGCTTATCCACATGCCAAAACAGGACTACCTGGGACACATTGGTGATTTATGACTGTTCAATTAATTGAAGTGAAGTTGGTATTTTTTTTTGGAGATACAATCAATGGAAATTCTAAAAATGCAATGTTAATTAGTTTGAATAGTTTTAATGGCACATTTCTAAATCTGAATTATATTTTTTAAGCATTTAGGAGAGACATTTTTTCACATTATGGCAGACAGATATAACTATGGAAATTCCCCCACTTTACTACATGTGGTTTTTGCACAGTGGAGACAAGATGAATGCTTTTAAACCAAACCATAATGTGGAATGGAAAGAACCTATGTTTGCAGGGTTCCATGACAAAATGATTTATTTGACTTATGATGAACGTACGTGTTCACAGGGTTGATTGCTTTACTGTTCTGTGATCAGTCATCTTCAAGCCACAAAAGCTATATTACCAAAGTTGCTCAGACAACTTCTTAGACAAGATGAATGCACACAAACATAAGTCAGATTTATCTCCATTATTCTGTATACTTTCAAACTTTTATCATGCAGTTTCTGTTATGCTGGTTTTTTTTTATGATTTCTGATTGTCAGTATATGTGTTAATCTTAATAAATTAGAAAATTTTTGAAAAGTCAGTTTAATTTGGCAAGTCAATCTCAGAGGTTGGCATCAATTTCTATTAATTATGTTCATCGCTGTAAGATCTTGAAAACCTAAACACTGGTTAAATTCTGAAATGTTACATTTAGAGACATTATGTAAGTTTGTACTGAAAAATGTCTTTAAGATAGCCTTTTTATTTGACCAGCGCCAATGCATCTATAAGCCTGAAGCCTATTTTCCTGAATTTACTTTGGGTCGGAAGTTCCTGCACGTGTGGCAGATGTGACATCAAGCGTACATGTTGAATGGGCCCAACCTTGCAAGCAATTGAATATATTCAGGATGGATTTTTTTGGATAGTCAGAAGCGAACAGCATCCAGCTCATCTCAGACACCAATGGCAACTCCATGTAAGGTGAAGAAGTAGAAAAATATTTTAAAAAATTGTTAAGTACAAGAGCAAGCTACGAGAATAAGCAAAAGAGTTGCAGTTCTGTGTTTGGCCACAGGTGGCAGTATTATAAGAAACCTTTGTAATGCCTCTTTAAGGTCATGTTATTGCTTATACAATTGCAAAGGAAGGCCTCTGACTTAACAGCTCTTCAGCAGACAATCAATGACACTAATAAGAGGGTAAGACTTGAAAAGTTATTGCTAAAGAAGCTAGCTAAAGATGCATATATACTGAAAGTTAAGTGGAAGGAAAAACTGTTTAGATAATAATAATTAAGGTCAAAGCCTATAGAGGAACCAAAACTCGTCCAAGAGTTTGGAGGTGATCCATCAGCACTAGAGATAGCATCAGGTGATGCGTGCACATGTTCGCTGATTCTCTGGTGCATTCAGCAGCCATGTCTTTAGATAATGCATCCATTTACATCCCCTCCATTTACTATCATTGTTTAATAAAAACTTTTTTGTTTTTGTGCATTTGTTAGCATTGAGGGATTTCTATCATATAAATGTAGGAAATAAAACAAATATGACCTCCAAGAATCAGCCCCCTCGAGGAAAAATCAAATGACATCCCATATCAGGGACTGATTAGACTGATGTCAAAATAACCGCTATTGGTCCTTAAAAACAATTATCGGTTGATCTCTAATCAAATACTACAGTCCAAGTGAGTGCTTTCAGCATCACTCTACACAGATATTCAGAATCTAAGCTACTTGGGGTCCAAGGTGTAAAGTCTACACAGCCATTGATATTTTGGGGAGCCATGTTATCAGCTGGAGTTAATCTACTGTATTGTATCAAGTCAAAACTCAGTGTAGATATCTAACAAGACATATTGCAGCACTTCATGCTTCTCTCTGCTTACAAATTTTATGTAGAAGCTGATTTCAATTCCCACAGGATTTTGTACTTGCCCACCCTCCCAAATGTACCAATAGCTAATTCAGTGACCATAGATCCACTGTGCATTTAGACAAGTAAACTTGTTTAACCTAAATTATCAGAGGGAATTTATGCTGTATTGTTAAAATGAAGATATGGGTCAAAATACCAAACAATATTGTGATTAAAGGCACACTATGCAACATTTTTCAGTTAATTAATGTGTTCCATAACGTTTTGGATGATTAAATGAGTCATTTCAGGTTGAACAAAGGTATTTTCGGCCGCCCTGGTGGTCTGTGGGGGAAATACCGCACTTGCAATTGCAGGAGCCCTCGACCCGCACCTCACACGCTCAGAAGTCTCGCGAGAGTCGGTCTTGCTTTATGGCGAGAACTGCTACACGCCCCCAGTTAAAAGCATGCTCGTTGCTAGCACAGTGGCGATCTTTGTGCAGTTATCATGGCGGAACCAGCGTGAAAACAGCGAAAGCCCATGTCGGAGCAGGCAAGAAAGAGGAAAAGGGCTCCAGACAGAGAGAGGAGTCTTACACGGGTGAACATCGGGCAAGCTTTTTCCGAATGGCGAGAGCTAAAATAAAAAGAAGGCTGCAAGGCTGACGCGGACCTCGCGTTTCTGCTGATGCGATTGTAAGTAACATTGGAATGGTTTCTCTCTCTCTCTGTGTGCATGTTCATACTTTCACTGTGTTGTCAAAACAACCGCGCCTGGCTTGACGGAGAAACCAGGAGAACAGCTGTGCATATTTACGACAGTGCACTTTTACTTTCGCCCTCTGGGGGGAGCCTCCCTGGAAAATCAACACCGGTTGCATAGTGTACCTTTAAATCAACATGGTTTTCCTTATAACCTCAGCCGTGCCAAAGACCAATCACCACATTGACTCAATAATTAATGTAAAAGGAAATCCGACAGAGTATTGAAGGCATATTGTACATTAATGCTCTTTATAGCAGGCTGACATTTCTGCATTTCAAAAATATATTTTTGTTCTCTTTAAGTAATACTCTAAATCAGGTGTCTGCAACCTGCAGCTCTGGATAACAAGTGGCTCTTTGGACCCTCTATAATGGCTTCTAATCATTGCTATAAATTATAAAGCACCAACTAAAGGTCTCCAAAGTCTATAATAACACGCGCCAGTGTTGGAAGCTTTAGGAGGTTTTTCAAAGACTTTCTGAGTTGGATTTTCCAAACAGAATTACATTTAAAGAACCTATATGTTTTCACATTTTTTGTTTGTCATTACCATGGAAACGTTGATCTTTTTTCACTGTTTTCCACAAAAATCAACTCCTATAGAAGAAACTTTATGCATTTAATTTTTTCTCACTTCAAACCCTTATAGTAAAAATAATATAGCAAATATTTTCTGCATTTTTCGGACTATAAATGGGACTTTTTTAGATGTTTTGGCCGGGGGTGCGACATATATTCTAGGGTAACTTATAAATGAAAAATACACCAGTAGATTTTCAATAAATTCACTGTAATAAAACAATTTACGTGACAGAGTCTCTATGTTTTAAAATAGCCACCAGAGAAGGGAATGCATCATGGGCACAGTGGCATGCGGCCACCCTATAGGTCAATCTGGTGGTCAAAATACCACCAAAAAATGCACTTGCGATTATGACATTTCACTGGTTATAACTGTGTAATGTATCTTTAAAATATGTTTTATTGGTTAACTAAAAAAATAAAAGAACTTTGATGTGTTCTTATTTATTCAGAAACATAATACACTTTAGCTGCATGGTATTTTAATAGATTTATTGACATTTGTTAAGAACAAAAGATCAATTAAAGGAGTTTGTACAGTCCATAACTGACTGAATTGTACATGATAGGCATTGAATTTCTCCAGACTGGCTAAGTGAGAAAAAATGGTTCATACTCCAGCTCTTTAGCAAAGACACAATGGAAACTCACCATTTTGTTTCCAAAGCTTACAGGCTATGAGGCAGAGAGTGAAAATACTTTCCCTTTCCAAAAAAATGGGGGGATACAGGGAGGGGGGCTCTTTTTGATTGTAGCTTTAAAAAAGGAAATCTGACACGCAATGTGGGGGCAAAGGATAAAGCCTTGATGTTTTTCCAGAATCGGGGATTGAGGGTGGGGTGGGGGTTAAATAGCATAAGGAGCACGGACTTGCCAAAGACTACCAAGCTATTCAGCTCTTGTCAGCTTCCATTTAAATGAACTCACCATGAAGTCTGGCTTAAATAGTCACACCAGCAACCTTTGGTACAGTTTCGGTTCTTTCTGTTGCAAGATAGGATTGCACTTCATACAAAGAATAGTTTTTGAAACATGTCAATAATGCAGTCAGCATTGCTCTGTAAACAAATTTAAACTTTTGTCAAGAAAAATTGAATAATGTACATCTATTGGGCCAAACTAAGTCTTTCTGTTTAAATATCAAAATAAAAACACTGCAAAACAACAACACCAGAACGTGGAAAAGCCTGACTCTGTCTTTCTCTCATTTCCAAAGAAAATCACCCCTGATAGTTGTCAGCTGTGAGGTTGTGTGTAAGTTGTGCAGTAATGTGAATCACGAGGGGAGGGTTTCATTTGGGAATCTGTGCTTGGGTCTAATGGTGTGAGAGAAAATAAGGATGACTGCAAGACGCAGCAAAGCATCTGGACTTCCACATAAAACCCACCTACACAGATCCTCATTGCCCAGGCATGCATGTAACCTGTCCACTTCTGCAGAAAGAGATACGGAGCCAGAATCATTACTAAAATGATTAGCTATATCTAGTATACTAGATATAGCTGTTTCAATAAAAAATATATTCATTTTTAAATATGCTGACGGAAGCCATTTGATGGCAGCAAAAAAGCTTATCTTCTATTGAGCTTATACTTTTCACTTCTCTCCTACCAACAGAGATGGCAAAAGTACTCACTTTCCGTACTTGAGTAAAAGTACAGATACTTGTGTTAAAAAATACTCTGGTAAAAGTGGAAGTACTGATTAAACTTCTTTACTCAAGTAAAAGTAATAAAGTACAGGCTTGTAAATTTACTTAAAGTATAAAAGTAAAAGTAGAAACCACTTTTTTATGCCATGCTACTATGCTAACGCCACCGACACCAAGCTGCAATGATTTGCCGAGAATAAATACCGCCGAATCTGTCGATTCATCTTGTAGTGGTGCGTCAAATGCAACGTAGATTCCCATCCAATTAGATTGAATTTGGTATTGATGACGTGAAAAATAATAACGGTAACTCCATTGAAATGATTCAAAACTAAAGTAACGAGCCAATTTTTTAAAATGTAAGGAGTAGAAAGTACAGATATTTGTGTAAAAATGTAAGGAGTAGAAGTAAAAAGTCGCCATAAAAATAAGTAGTAAAGTAAAGTAAAAATATCAGAAAAATCTACTTGAGTACAGTAACAAAGTATTTGTACTTCGTTACTTCCCATCTCTGCCTACCAACAGCTGTGAGATCTTCTTTTTGACTAAACCCATAATGTTAATAAGAAGAGAAGCTCATCAAGAGCAGGTGGGAAAATTAGAGACCTTCAACTGAGTGGTGGACAATAAGAGAGAGACGCCGAGAGCATGAAGCAGAGGAAAAATCAGCTGAAGCTCAAAATAAGTAAACATTTGTATATGAATAGTTATGGTAATTATAAAAATGGCATTTTTGTTTTCCTTTCTGACTGCTTTTATGCAAATAAAGCATATCTAATGACTGCAAAGTTACTGCACTCAGCCCCAATCATACTAGCATGGTTTATTCATTTATTTCTGGAATGCTCATTAAATCAGTGAGTGTCATTTCTTCAATTGATTCACTTTTTTAAAAGAATATTTTCCATTAACAGCAAATGTCAAAACAATCTTAGACCAACCGTCACCAGGATTTAGGCACAGGTCCTATTAAGAGATAGACTGATCCATCTAACAGCTGGTTTCCCCCATAATCGTATTCTTTTCTTCTATTGGTATCGGCTGGGAAATGCACGTGTTCACTAATTCACTAGTGCATTCAGCAGCCATGCCTTGAGATCAAGTGAATCAGGTGCATTCCTGCTTCCTCCATTTTCTATCTGCTGTCAATGTTTTGTTTGGTTTTATAATAAATATTATTTTTTTTCTTTTAAATTAGACTTGTGTAACATTTGTAATGAATGTTTCATGTTTTTCATGTAAATAGAGGAAGAAAAAGTTACATTGCCATTTTGTTCAAGTACGCCTGTATAGTATACATTTCATAGCGACCTAATCAATCCTTTTGTTCACTTAATTACAAATTAATATTAAAAAAACTTTATATACATGTAATAATAACTCTCTGTTCAAATGAGGAGTTATGGAATGTTTAGGAATCTTCAAAAAGTGTACAGGCTGAAATACAAAAACTATCCCATCATAGCAGTCCTGGAGTTTAAAGTCCTTTCAATGAGCCCTAACTGTAATATAGCTCTTTTTTTACCCCACCCCCACCTGTTGCTGCTGGTAAGCGGGCTGAATGAATGCCTCTACTTTTTCAGATATATGCCTATTACATATTTATTTTCACTAAAACGGAGTGTTGGCAGACCTCGGCGGGTTAGATTTAGACATCCATCGATAAAATCTTTTTGTTTTGGGCTGATGCCAAATCGGTTTAACCGATTCCAGATACTGATTGATTGGACATTGCTTCTATTTCCTCCTTTTACATGACACAAATCCCACAATGCTAACCAATGTTACAAAAAAATCCAATTTAAACAAAAAAAGAAGACTTTATTAACAAAACAAAAATAACATTAACAACAGAATATCAATGTATACGCTTAAAGTGATCTCAAGGCCCCTGCTAAATCATCTAATGATACGGCGAACATGTGTATGCAGGAACCACTGCCTCCTTGCAGCAAGAAGGTTCCGGGTTCAGTTCCCGGCGCAGGGTCTTTCTGCATGGAGTTTGCATGTTCTCTCTGTGCATGTGAGGGTTCTCTCCGGGTACTCCGGCTTCCTCCCACAGTCCAAAAACATGACTGTAAGGTTAATTGGCTTCTCTAAATTCTCCTTAGGTGGGAGTGTGTATGTGAATGGTTGTTTGTCCTGTTCATCTCTGGGTTGACAGACTGGCTACCTGTCCAGGGTGAACCCCGCCTCTCGCCCGTAGATAGCTGGAGATAGGCACCAGCACCCCTCACGACCCCGCTTGGGATAAGCGTGACAGAGAAAATAAAAGGATTCTTTATTCCATAAATTACAAGCATAATTCCCTTTTGTTTAAGACAGATACATAGAACAACCTCAACCTTTTAGGCCACATAAACAACTACTGGCAAATTTGGAAAATGATATTTCTCCTGTCCCTACTAATGTTGGTCACTATGCTCCATATCAGCGATGGGGATGAAGGTGGATAGTAGCCATTAGTCTAAAGAAGAGCTTTAATGTGTTACACTTTCAATAGCTGACTAACAAACTTTTCAAAGTATTTATTTTCCATTTGGTACATATTGATATTGGGATAAAAGCTGTTATTATTTCCCACCCCATGCATGAAGTTACAGAACTGTAGAGATCCTTCAGTGACACACTGCAGCCCCTAAATGCACCATGGAGCGTCATCACAGATCCTTCTTCCCAGCAGTTCTAAGACATTATAACCACCACTTTTTCAACAACCTCAATAGGTTGTTACATTCATGCTGATTTTGCACAGTTTCTATCTTAGTCAGTTAAATAACATGCTGCTGTCATTTTGCACATCTCTGATGTTGCTGCTTTTTTCCAAATATCCATTACTGTAACAATGTCTATAGCTGCACATTAACAATTTTATTCTCCAGTGCACAGTTTTATATTGTTAAAACACTTTACAGTACAGTATTTTATTCTTTATAATTTAACTCGTCACCAGTATGTTATTCTTATACACTTTTATAAGGTCCACATTTGTGTGACAATATTTTCTGTAATCTTTTTGCTGCTGTAAACACCAGAATTTCCCCATATTGGGACAATAAAGGGATTTTCTATTCTAATGCATAGAGTTTTTTGCATGCAACAATCTTAAAATGTTGCAGCATGCTAACTATATACAAATGTGACAAAAAGGAAAGGATGTGACAGTAACCCTTGGGTAATCTGCATGAGATTTTAGACAATTACCCAATTATCCTATACATTATGATAGGTAATTAGACTTTTTGTTTTACTCAAGCAATCACGGTGGAAACAGAAAGGTTTGGCTTCTGCATAACGCACAGCAACGGAAGCTTGAAGAAACGCCCCTGGGTTTAAAAAAATGCAGATTAGGGTAATTAAATATGGCGTAGTTTGGATGTAGGGAGTAAAACGTGGGAGCTAAAAAGGTGAAGTCAATCTAGTGGGGGCAGGAGGGAAAAAACTCGCATTCCAAAGATTCCCACACTCTTAAAACTCACCTGATTTTTATTTATTTTTTGTCCCCAAGCAAGGTTATAGGAGCATGCTCATTATTTAACGTGGGTTAAATAGTGGAAAAGGAACAGTTTTTTTCCCTTTTTTGTACTATTTGGTTATGTGTTTGCAGCAACGGGGGGAAAAGGACGTTGAGGAAACACCGTGGAGAGTCTTCCATGAAAGGTGCGCGCTGTCTGCGAGAAACTGATCCAAAGAAGAGGATTAACGGAGAATTGGATTGATTCCTGCTGGAAAGACGCTTTGAAAGAGCTTATCTTGTCTTTTTCCACGCACATAAAGCGCTCCCCTTTGAAAGTCTCCAAGACTTTCAGAGTTGCCACTTTCGTCCTGCTTGTTCTCCGCGCAGCAGAGATGCTCTCTCCCCTCCTAAAAAAATTACTCCGCACTTCGCAATGCCACAGAAAACAGACCGAAAAGAGAACAATCAGCATACCTTGTGAGGACGGTGTCTGCGCCGGGATGAGCTGTGGCTCAGACCTACGTGGAGACGCGTAACTTCATCTGTAAAGTCCGGTTTCTTACTCCCATGCATGTGGAAGGACGGAACTCGTGTCCATACTCGAGGGGAAGAAGAGACAACCCCTTCCCAGCTTCCAGCAGCGGTCCCAAGCACAGCGAGCGGGCATGACGTCAGCGGGAATGCATGAGCCGGAGCGCACTCCTGATTGGTTATAACAAGGCGAGGGGGCGTTTCGGAGGAGGTTCAGACGCTTGAAACGACCAATAAGGAAACAGATGATAGTTACCGTGGTTACAGCGGTTTGTCAACCTATACACTGTAAAGAGAGGAAAAGGTGGTGAGTTGAACTTTTAAGAGCTCTAAAGGCAACTTATTCAACTTAGTAGATTCGGTTTCTCTAATTTTAAAGATTCAGAGGCTTATTTGCTAATTTTTATGGTATGGTCAAAGTATTTACTGATTTTAAATATATTGTTTATCCTGGTGTAGAAATCTAACCTAATTCGTTTATCATCCATGCAGTTCAAATGCTCAGATATTAAAATTAATTTTTATTTTGTTTGCAGATGGAAGTATTTATTGGTGCAGTATTGTGTCCTGGGTGATAACTATCTTATTATCTTCCATAATGTGCACAGTCACCTATACATTCATTAACACAGTTGATGGGATCATGGGTTATACCAGTGGTAACCAGTTAAAAATCAGCGGGGTCCGAATAAAGAAAATCCTCAATCAGAAAAGGTCCGGAGACATTTTTAATTATAATCCATTACTTTCAACTGAATTTTACACTGAAATGAAAAGCAGGTTTTTATGCATGCATGTTATACATTGAATTTTTTAAATAATAAAAAATAATATTAAAAGAAAATTCTTTTGAAGTAGAGAACAACAATAGTCCAGTTTGGTATATAGACAATTCCCTGATTCACATACTTTACAAAACAGCGGAACTGAAATTGTTTTTTTTTTTTTTTTGATGGCTAATTGAGAGCAGTGGGCTTTAGGCTGCCCTGCAAAGCTTTAAACCTGGGCTTGAATGGCGACAAAGCCATTCTCAAGCACATATCAAGGTGCTCATTTGTGAGTCTGGATCCATATTTATTTTTTGGTTATGTTCATGGGGGAGAATCTTGCTAAACAGCAGTAAGGTGAGCCAAACATACTCAAAATGTGCAGGGTCATCTTTGTGTCACAAGTTCACCGCAGTTCTTCCAGCACTCCACACTTTCTCTGCTTTGTTTTTCTCATCGTCTTTTCCTTCTTTCCTGCCACCCTACTTACCACAGGTTTACTGCTGTATCTAAAAGTGGCTTGCAGCAGCGACCCTGACTGACGCTAGCCTGACGTAGTCCTACTCAATTCTAGTCAGAATATGAGTCTGATACTGCTCCATAGAGCTGTGATTATGGGGCGTGTTTCGAACGAACCGGGAAAAAAAATGCCTCTGCACTCACTTGGATAGACCTACAACCAATAAGAGCAACAGAGTGCGTGACGTATGTTAAGCCAGGCACAGTTGTTGTCAACAAAAATCAAAGCGTGCAGTTGCACGCCTAGAATAAGAAGATGAGCCTTGATCGCATTTCTCTGTTCCTCTTTTAAAATTAATTTGCTGTCGATATCTTCTAGAACAGACCTAATAGCAGAATCTACACACCTCAACTCTCCAGCGGCAGCCATTGTTGTTGTCGCCCATGCGCGCTTTGGTCATGTGGTTGATTACGTTACTGTTGATCATCTGTCCATCATCGTATAAAACCCGCCCTGACAATTTGATTGGCCCGCCAGATACTGTGCGAGCATACTCGCGCTACTACTGAGCAATGCCAGACCGAACTTTCCTACCTCAAGCATTGTGGGCGGGACTAAGTTCGGAATGGCACCCAGGCTAGCTCATTGGCTAATTAATATCACCTGCAGCCTGGTGCCATACATTCCGGAGTGCTTTACCATATTAACAGGAGAAGTGGCGCAAGTGCAGTTAGACACTGTCCTCGGACAACAAGTGGTAATTGATAAATGTTTTAAATCAGGTCGGGATCCGGACAGAGGTCCGCTAATCTGTGACCTCTGGTCTATACTCATATTCAACTTGTCATCTAACGCTGGCGGTGATGTAAACAGAAACACCCAGATTCCTTCTCTATAGATACCTCCTCCAGCTCCTCTTGGGGAAGTCAGAGTTGCCCCAGCTTGGCTAAGAGATAGAGTCCCTTCAAGCAGTGGCATCTCCAGAAATGTATCATAGGGGTGGCCAGATGGGGCCACTGATCTTGAGTAGCACACTGAAACTAAAAGCCATAATTTCAGGGTTTGAAGCTACTATTGTGGTAAACATGCCTTTAGAAATCCTAAAGACTGAAGTAAACACAACTCATATCTTGGATTTGTGTGTGTTTTTTAATGTTACGTCGCTGGTTGTGCATAATGGGTTGAAATGCTTAACTCATGCTACTACAATTTACACTGGCCAGTGGGGTGGCCAGGGCATTGCACAGGGTGGCAGTGGCCACCCTTAGCCGCCCCCTGGTGGCACCACTGCCTTCAAGGTGTCCTAGGTTATGTCCCTGGCCTCATTTTGTTGGGATGTGGCTGGGACACTTCCTTAGGCAATAGTGGCCTCCTCAGATGACTCCTTTCGATATGAAGAATCAATGACTACACTGTATTGAGAATCTTGCTTATTCTTCTTATTTTCAACAGATTATATCATAATTGTAATGTTCACTTATTTCAGTAACACGATTTAGTAAAATAAATATGTAGTGTCATTATTAATAAACTATATATATATTCTATGCCAGATTATTAAAGAAGTATTTATTAATTCATAAATGTGGGCTTAATGAAAAGCAAGTTGACAAGGTACTTTTAATCTGACAAATAAGCCTGTTTGCAAATTCTAATTCTTTTTGTACTCTCAATTTATGCTTCTGATTCTAAAGAATACATTTTCTGATTAACAAAAAAATAAGCATAAATAAAGTCAACCCAGATTAAGGACTCTATGAAAATAATAGCTGTAAATGAATGTAATTCCTAAGTGCATAACTAGTTACTTAATACATTTTCATGTTTACCTTTTAGAAAGTTATGATCTTTCTTCTGAATGGTGTGTGGCCAAAAGAGGCATGTCAAGATGATCAAATACTGCTGAAAGTCAGATGACTGGACCCATTCTAAACAGATCACAAACATTACCGAGTTAAGAAATTGAATAACAGGCCAAAAAAAAAAAGAAGGATCCAAGATTTTGCACTGGAACAGAACAGAACAGCTGATCTTTTCATGCATCAAGCAATATGTGATCTCGAAAAGGCAACAGTACTTTACTGCTTAAGTTGATCAGGGTAACATTTAATTACTCATGTCTCATTTCCTATTTCCTTGCATTATAAACATGACACAACACAGCGGCACGTTTGTTTTCACCTCTGACTACAAGACAGAGGGAAAGGCCATGCTTATCTTGGCTCCCTGCACAAGAAGCAAGTTGGTAAGGGAGCTAAAATATTTCTAAATCTCACTGTAGAACTGCAGCAAAGAGCAGCTTGGGTCACCCATAAAGCGATAGATGATGTTTACTTGGCAACTAGTTGCATAGGAGGAATATCTTCCCATGCCCAATGTAAACATATGGAGTTTGCTTAGCTATGTTAAACTAAATGCTTTGGTCAGGACTAAGATAAATCATTTTATTATGCCCACTCTTAAGTATTGCACAGGATCATTTATGTTCTGGAAGCATTTCTTTTTTAAATCGGTAAGAAGTAATATGCATCCAGTCAGCATGGCACCACAAAGACTTTGACTTTAGACAGTAAAATTCACTGCTAAGCTGCTGCTCATTTACTGTGTACACTATGTGTATACAAAATGACTATAAAAGCTGTCTAAGTATATGACTTTAAAACACACAATTTTATTGGGAGCATTTCTTTTTCATGTGGGATGCATGCCACCATAAATAACCACACCCAGATTAAAATCTGGATTTGTCTTTGCTTTTGTTTTTTGTACTAAATAATGCTGCAGTGAAAGGAATATATTTAGACCTCTCTGCTCACCAGTAATTGTTTGGGTTTATGTAAATTTGAGGAGAAGAAATCTCTCATTTTGAAAAGCAAACTAAATGCATGTGCTGTAGACCCACAGAATTAAGCCAGGATCATAGAATAGAGTAGAATAGAATAGAAAATCCCTTTATTGTCCCACAACCGGGAAATTCTGGTGTTTAAAGCAGCAAAAAGATGATAGAAAATGTTCACATATATGTAGACCTTTTAAAAATGTATAACAATACCATAATAGTGAGGAGTTAAAACATTAACAATAAAATACTGTAATGTAAACTATTTTAACAATATAGAACTGTGCACCTGGAGAATAAATAACCAATATACAGCTATGAACATTTTATAGTAATGGATATTTGAAAATAGCAGCAACATCAGAGATTCACAAAAGGACAGCAGGTTGTTATTCAACTGACCAAGATAGAAACCTTGCAAAATCAGAATGAAAGTAACAACTTATTGAGGTTTCACTCCGTTTATGAAACAAATTCTAATAATGCAGAATATTTGGTTGATCCTCTTTGATGTTTTTGCTCTCTGAACTTTGCAATACCACACCATTGGTTCACATACTGCTGTGTTTTTGTCTTGACTTATTTCTGTTACTTTATCTTAGTATTTTCAACCAATGCTTATCTGCTTTATTAATGCAAGTTATTGCCTGAGCAAAATGTCTTTGCTGATTTTTTTTTTTCTCAAACAATGATGCTTTACTCTATTTTTTAAAGGGAATCTACTGCATAGGCGATGCAGAACAAGAGTGCTCTGAATCTACCCAGACTCCTCTCAAGCCACAGGGCAGAAGATGCTGGTGAGTTAATAAGAAGAGGGTCTGATGTGTTACTGACTTCCGACAATTTGGCCTACTGAACTGCTGTACGTCTCTTTCTCACTAAACCTGTCGAAAGCCCCAGGTGCTGCCATATTTAAGACGTTTTTGTCAGAGGCTATGTTGTTTCTCTTCCTTTGCCTTTCTTCCCAAGTCGCAAGTGAAGCACTTAGAAAAAATATGTCTGACGGTATGAGGTTGCTGTCTGCTAACCCCACTGTGCAGTAATGTCTAAAATATCCATATGGTTTCTCAGTCCCTCAGCCTGCCTCTATATTATCTTCTCAGTTGAAGTCGGCATTAAAGTTTCCCTTCAGACATAAAGCAAAGAGTGGAGTGTTTCAAGTATTCCAATTCAACCATTTCATTTGCTTTTATTCATGCAGAAAAACTGACACTGCGGATGGAAAACAGTCCTGGCAGCTCCAGGTACAAACCGACTGAATATGAAACGCTGCAGGCCTTTGTGGATGCCAGTCGCCTGGAGTACAATCTCATTGAACAAAAGGTAGATTTTGTTATAAGGATCATCCATGACCTAAAAACAATCCAGCATGAAATTAATCCCAGGTATATTTAACAATGCTGTGATTTAGCAGCAAATGAGGAGGAAATTGTTGTAAAGTCACTCGGTATCCTTAGCAGGGCATGAAGTGACAAAAACCTGAGGTTGATGAGTGATTACCACACAGTATTACTCCATTAATACCAAATTGCATATTTTTACTATGTGAAACACATTCTTTTAAATTGACTCCATTGCACATTCAGTTAGATTACAAACATAAATTTGTGCATTAAGGGTCCTGCAATGGAGAATAAAGGTGCTGTGAATATTAATTTAGTTCTTTGTTGTTTCAAATGAAACCATTTGAAGTTCTTATTCATGTGTCTCTGAGTATAGTGAACAGTTATTGGTCAGCGGTTATTAAGTAGTTAGACCTGGTTTGTTTTAATTAGTGAGCTGTCAGAAGTTGGACTGCATCATTTCCATGGCTTCTTTTATGCTGCTTTCTGTGCATTAAAGATAAGACTGACTATATGTTCATATTAAGTTACTCTGCTGACATGAAATGAAAAGAAAAGAAGCCCCTTTCAACTTCGCTCTTTATGGCGAGCGATGAATAAAAGCTTCTGAGCTGCTTTGAGCTTGGAATATGTTTTGCATTATGAGGAACTACTGGGTACATTTCAAAACACTAAACTCTTGACATCACAAAAATAGAGTGGGCTTAGATTTAGGTTTATATCTGTTTTGGTCTGAAGTTGGATTATGGGAAATAGAACAAAAGCATTTTTTCAAACAGTGACTTGAACCATTTCACCTGTTAATTCATGATAAAGTGATAGACCTTTATCTCTAGGATGGAACGGGAAGAATACAACTTCAACACCTAGTTAGAAAAATGAATACTGATAAAAAGAATATAAAAAAGATTCAAATGACATAGAAACTTGAAAGTGAGCTCTATTACCCTCATACTGTAGGCATAGAATAATATTTATTATTAAAATAGAAATGTTAGCTCAATAGAAAAATTAAGTGTGTAATAAATGTTAAAACTAAAACCTTGATATTTTTCAGATTCAGATTTCCCACACAACAAAGTAAACAAATAATCTCACAAGACCAAGATCTAAAAATACTCTTCTGCTTATCCAAGATCAGTTCATGGGGGTATTAGCTTCAGTAGTGTTAGGATCATCTTTTTAATCAACTAGACACATATGCTTCTCCTAAAATCTTAATTTTTTCTTTGAATATAATGTAATTATGTATAAGTTCTATGTGGTCTATTTACTCTCCCTCATAAATTGAAGGAGACATCATTTTTGATGTTACGTAAAAACTTATCTAAACTCGTTCTTTGCTCGGCTCAAAATAAAGAGTTAAAGTTTAGCTCAATCGAAGACTCAGTCATTTAAGAAAAAGATGTTAGTACTGTGGACTACTTCTGGGGTAAAAAAAACTGGAGGAACCATAGACGCAAAGTCTGGTCTTTAAATAACAGCAGGGAATCCCAGACTCTCCATCTCCAGGATAAGTCAGAAAGCATCTATGCTGCATAAAGTTCGTCTGACAGGTTCTTGGCCTTCGCTACGATCTTCTCTCTGTGTGACCCCATGCTTCTTACTGCAGATATGCACTTGCCCCAAAGATCCTGCATAGATTAAGCAGGGATAAAAAAAAAATGAAAAAAGAGACCTTTTGGGAGGAGACAGCCCACCTGGCGTTTGGAATGTGTCTTTCTCTGTATTACATGTAAGACTAAGAACACAAACAAGTTTAGATTAGATGCCTAATTATTGACTTCAGAAAGCTGATATTTAAAAGTTAATATTACAAATCATTGTTCATAACATAATGAACATAATGATGAACTGCTTCATGTCTATCAAACAACTTGGGAATGTTTTGCCTCAGAGCAGAACTATCTTTTGTTTTGTTGGTAACACATTTTGCGTTCCCCTCATCAACGTTTATCTATCTGGATTTATATGTAAGTTGTATGCTCTTAATAGGAAGCTAAGGATAAACACTGTTATGGATTTTTTACGAGCCATAGACGAGCACATTTTTTTTCTCTTCTCTAAGTGTTAATATTTGACTCTACTCAGGACAGAAAAATAATATCACCACATATCATACAACAAATAACAATGCAATTTAATTGCTTTATGTAGGCCTATTTTGTCTAGGGGAGACTCAAATATTAGATATTAAACTATTTAAGAAGACACATCAACATGTTTAATCCAGGCGAGTCATTTTCACTCTATCAGAATATGACTGAAACATTCCTATGTTTAAGTATCTAAATTCACTAGATCTCATATATATTAATTACACAGCAAATAAAAAACTTTTCTGTTAATTTTATGATCCAAGTAATGTTACTAAAAAATCTTACATTTAGAATATCAGGCCAGCAAAGAAAACACTTTGATACAGATGATAAAATAGAAAGCATTTTTAATAGTTTTTATAGGTTGATATTTTCAACAGAAACTAAAGTGTACTTTGTGCACTTAAATAAACAAAAAAAAAAAAAAAAAGAGAAGAGTTAGGAAATCCTAACATTTAATAGCTGATGCAGGGGTGGGGGTAACCTAAACAAAAATGTCATGTAGTGATTCTTATGGCCACCTTGCAAAATCTAACATGCCTCATAGGGAGCTCCCCTTCCTCATCACATTCAGACAGATGTTTGGGGTGTTGCTTGTCTGCAGATGCTGTTTCAAGTCACCCCATAGCATTGTTAAAAGACCAAGGTCCAGTTTTCCTCATGCCATGGACTTCCCATTTTACAATTCTCAGTCTGTCCATGGTGGATTTACTAGTGTTTTTTGCAGCTGTTAGGTCGCAGGGTTTAATTCGTCCTACACTTTATTTTTTTCAAACACTTTTTTCCAGGTACTCTATAACACACAGTAAAGCTTATGGTGGATTTTATGATGCTGTGCTGACCAGGCGCTGCTGCAGCCAGAACAATCCCACAG
This sequence comes from Cyprinodon tularosa, assembly GCF_016077235.1. NCBI lineage: Eukaryota > Metazoa > Chordata > Actinopteri > Cyprinodontiformes > Cyprinodontidae > Cyprinodon > Cyprinodon tularosa. Next base: position 329,901 of record NW_024038786.1, read on the forward strand.
TTGACACTATGCCTCACAGTTAGCATGAGGTTCTTTTCCCGGAATGTTGAATTTGGTTTTTGTCACACATTTAATCATGTTTTTCATAGAGACTTGCTAAACTTAAGCTATTTCTTTCTGACTATACCTTAAACAATCTATGCATCCAAAGTTTTGCTACAATTGCTTGTTGTTAAAATGTCTTAGTTATTTCGTTGTATGATCATATTGCTAGATAAGAGAATATTTCAAAAGTATTATAATAAGTATGTAATGGTGATAAAAACACTGCGATATATTTATGACAACAATGAGTGTATGTGAACTTTGACACAACCAACCCTGGCTGTTTGTTTTTATTTTACTCTGTATGTGAAATTTTATTGTGTACAATTATCTGAATCACTAGCCTGTGCATAAAAACAAAACAAAGAATTGCTTCACTGACAGTTCTCAGAAGAACATGCAAAATATAAGCAAAACAAATGAGACTAGATTAAGGCTTTGTATGCTTCTTTTTCTCCTAATAATATGCCTCATGCATATAGTGCAACTGTCTATTTGATTATTTCAATTTTCCACTGTTTATTTTGGTGTCTCCGTTGAATTACCTCAGCTTACGAGACTCACATACACAATGATGCGAATCAAGACTACAGTAAATGTCTCTAGAAAGAAGGTTGTTGTAATTAGATATAAAAGGCTTACCGTTTCTATTATGAGGGGAACCTTTTTCAGGGCTCAATTTGCAACAGTCTTTCTTCTAAAAGTTTCTCTTTTGACTTTTAGAGAATGCATAAATTGCACTGCATTCAAAGTGTCAAAATATATATTTCTTCAGCTTAAAATATATGAACCTTTAAAAGCAAGAATGTCATTTTCAGTGCCTTTTTTTTTTTCTTCTTTGAAAATCAACCTCATCTTATAGGTTCTGAAGACGTGCTGTGCAGCCAAGGCAACCAAGGAGACCTCCTTATTACGACAGCACCGGCAGGTGTGGAGCAGAGAATGCCCCAGGCTGCAAAAAGCTGAGTAAGTACAGGCTAAAACCGCTTGTCATTATCTGCTGCAGTTTTTTGAATCAGCTTTTAACACAAAGAAAACCATTCCCCATAAGCCCCCCCCTTTTCACCTGCGCAGAAATCTACATGACAAAGAGGTGGTGTCTAAAATAGGAGTTGACGGAGTCAGCCTGAAAAAGAACAAAAATGTACAGGTTGGGGGAAAAAGATAAAGAGAGCAATAAATTGATTTCTTGATGGGGTTGAATTGAGGTAGTGAAGTAACCAGGAGAAATTTGAGAGAAATAGTTGTGTCAGACTAGGAGAACGTTCTGCCATTCTGTGGTGCAGCGATGGGGGATAGGGGGCCAGAAATGTCCTGCCTTGTGAAGTGAGAAGGGCAGTGTTAGCTCTGGGGTGCAGCATGTTTGGCTGTATGATGACTGTGTCTGAGCCAACCAAGGTTAACGATGTACACAACAGTGTGCCTCAGTAATGAGGCATATAGATATGCTGCTTCCTGCATCCTTCCACACATTAACAATAAGAATACCATGGGATGTGAAAAGCTATATTGTCAGGTAGAAAAGTGGTTCACTATTTGCTATAGTTACATTGTCTTTTTTCACACAGCTATACCAAGTCTCCAACCAGTTGCTAAAAAGCTAAAATTTGCATCACTGGCTGTTTCATTGTGGTTTTCACAGGTGGACAACTTCAAGAAAATATGGATGTTTGCAACTTATTCCAAATCTGTCAAAAGCATAGGAAGAAAAATTTGCAAAGGTTCTAAGTATTCGTTGAGAGATTAGTGTCATGCTATAAGAAAAATATGGTAATTTACAAATTAAATTACTATAGGAATTTATGCAGTTTATGCAATTTATTATTTTTTTTATTTTTTATCATATCCACTTTGCTGATTCAGCTTCTTTTTTTTCCAAAAGACCCTGAGAGATATCATGTTGTTCCTGGACTCAGACACTTCCCCTGTTTGGGAGTTAAAGGGGGTTCAAAAGGATAGAAAATCATGCTAGTTTCTTCCCTAGTCTTCCCCTTATGAGGGGCCCATATATCAGGGTCTCACAGGCCTAATCATCGGGGAGATAATCCTGCCATGTGTAATCTGTTAGAACTTCTACTCAGTAGAAGGCTAGGACTGCATATCACAAATCTGGGAATCTCTTAACATTTTGAATTGTCTCGGTCCGATATTCTGTCTGTGTTTTATCCCCGAGTAAAGCATGTTAAAACCAGACCCTAGCATTTCAAAATCTGAACTTTTGCATCTTGACACATCAACCAATCAGAGAGGGTGATCAGGCAGCTGGCTGGGAAACAGACATTCCCTCAATGCTGTGATCTCTCCTCCTGCAGAGCTGCCAGCATAAAAACATTAAAATTAATAAATACATTAATTAATTTGTTGACAAAGGCTTTGTTATTAATTTCCCATCTTTTCTTAAGTATCTGTTTGAAATGATTTTTTTGGTGTTTTGTGGATATGAACTAATTTCTCTTGTTCTCTCACTAAACAGAGAGCAAGAAGATGACAATATCCATCATTTTCTCAATCATATCAAACCAATGGATATAACGGACACTGACATCTTCTTACTTCAACAATATGGTAAACCAAATTAACAATTTGTTTTTTTATACAGTTCTGAACAGAATTTTTCCAAAACTCCTCAAATCTATACATAGATCACCAGTACTTGGATGCATAATCACTTACCGGTAGACATTTTTTTTGTAAAATAATCATCCACTCTAAACTAAGTGGTTGATCCAAGCACACATTAGAAGTGGTTTTAATTGATAAAGCACGTTAAAATAACCCTTATAGAATGCTTTAACACCCGAGGTGGAGGTACTGTAGTTGGTGGCCAGGAGACCATTGGCCAACTTTGGAAATTGACCTGACGTTTCAGGAGCAACCGAAGCTGTTTGACAGATCACACCTAGATAAAACCTACCATTGAAAGATGCGCAATTAAGAGTATAAAACCAATGCAGACCAAGAGAACCATGGAGAGTTTCAAAATAAATACATAAATACTTGGGGTGAATACAAAGCAACATTTGAGAGGAAATTGCTTGCAGATAAAAGAGCATTAAAAAAAATCAGAGCTACTGTGCAAAATATATATATATATATCCTAGGTGCTGTTTTTTCTGCTTCATATTACACAATATCATAATTGAAATAATGATATCTTTCCCCATTTAGGATAAACCTGCAAAACAGGACCCCTGTAACTGAGAGCAGGCTAGATGCACATGATGATAGCCAACAGAGAAGAACACAGGTTCTTTAGGTACCAACCTAGATAAACCGATGCTTATTAAGATAAGGACATCTATAGAATTTTGCCCACCCTCTGGCCACCAACTGTATAAATGTGTAGTTCCACCAGTGCCTCACCCAATTGAAAAACTGCTAAAAAGCTTGGCCTAACCTGAAAACCAGCCAGTTTGAAATAGGTCTACATACAAAAAGCCCACGGCTCATATGAGATTCAAACTTCGTAAAGGACCAATACGCCCAGCAATAATAATAATATCCTTTTAATGTTCAGGGGAATCTCTTGAAAGGGAACGGAAGGAATTCAGAAAATCTACTGTTGATCCTGTGTATCAGCTCAGAGATGACCTGCGCTCCAGACTGGGAGAGATGGACGATCAGCAGCTCAAACACCCATCAAACTGGGAACAAGTACAAAAACAGGTATTTGTGGAATATGAAAGAAAAAATCATATGTCTACAGTTTAGCTACAGCAAAGTTAAGAAAAAGCTGCATTTGCCTTATTTATAAAAGACTAACACAATTTTCAATCCGTGCGATAAAGAATTTCTGCAGATATCAAATAGAATTGAACAACTTTTGATTTTGGTTTAGCCCATTTACTAAAGTTTAAACTCTTGCTTTTCATAAACTGAGTTGAACTTGTGCACTTGTGCATTATGTATGAGACCCTTTTCTTTCAGCTATTCATTTTTCCAAAGTCAGAATCAGGTATTTGTTTGACTCCAATAAGTTTGTAGCTGGCTCTAGAGCTACCATTCAGAGAGAGTTTAAAAGGCAGGCCACTTGAACTGAACCATTTGCCAGACATTTTGTTGTCTTTGTGTTGCTCACTTCTACTTGTTTTTTCCCATGGCCTCATATTCTCTTGCTGGCTGGCTGCTCACCTACAAACACAACAACCTTCACTCCTGTTTTCTAAATACAAAAAGGAATTCGCTTTGCAAGTAGACCTATAACTAGTTGCTTAAGGCTCAAATTTAAAGATAAATTATATGCTTCTAAGAAGGTATTCATCGTGACATTTTGGATTGCTGGAATTATACATCTATACAAATGTTAAAATGAATCATTTAGGGTTTTAATAGTCAAAATAAGTTTGGTATTTTTTTTTTTTTTTTTAATCAGGAGCTTGTTAGTAGTACACTTAGGGCCGGATCTATCAAAGGTTTGCGTGTATTAAAACGTGAGCTATTTCACTGCGCACGCTAAAAAATGTACAAACTGATCTATCAACAGCGTGCTAAAAGGATTTGGTCTTTAAAACGTGCTAAATAGCGCCTCTTATCCATTTAGTACTTTTTCTGCAATGAATATGCAATATGGGGCGTTTACACGCTAAAGTGCGTCTTGTGGGAGGAGAACATGTAAATATATTAATTTAGCACTCGCAAAGTGATTTATCAAACCTGAACGCAATTTTGCTAACGGTATCTGACTCTATATTTAACACGTTTCAAAAGAAGGTGCAAATGGTCTGTATGCGTAATTGCGCACACATGGCAGCGGTTATTGTCGCAAGAAGGAGACATCGAAATGAAGCAAGGAGACGCAGACAACGCATTTTTTCACTCCGTGTGAATATCTTTGGAATGAACGAGGACACGATCATCAAAACATATCGTTTATCCAGCATTGCCATTTTGGAGCTGCAATTCCAGTGATTTGCTCCTCACAGAGCGTCAGCTGTACTTGTTCCTCAATGCTGGTCAGAGGCATCTCATCTACTGTGCCCCCTCCTCTTTTGTTCGCAGATGTTTTGTTATATGCCAGTTTTTCTTTGGTTCGCCTTCTAATATCCTGGTATCTTGTTTTTACTTCATCCACTGTTCGCAAGGTTTCACCAACAGCGTTTACTTTATTACAGATTTGTTCACATATAGCGTTTATCTGTGTGACAGTCACACGTTTTTGCTGTAGTTCACTTAAATGTTTGTTGGCTTCATCCACCAATACCTCCATTTCCATGGGGTCGAATTTCCTTTTGCGCTTTCTGCTGTCCAAACTCGCCATGCCGCAAACCACCAAACGCGCAAAACCATCATTTAAATAGGGCGTCTCCAACAGTTTTGCACCTGCCACCAGTTACGCAATCGCTCTTGTTAAATCACCCGCAAACCATGGTTCAGCCCCTCGCGCAAAATTCCAGTTTGCGAGCGCAAATTACTGCACGCAAAATTGGATCTTGATAAATCCGGCCCTTAGGGCCGGATCTATCAAAGGTTTGCGTGTATTAAAACGTGAGCTATTTCACTGCGCACGCTAAAAAATGTACAAACTGATCTATCAACAGCGTGCTAAAAGCATTTGGTCTTTAAAACGTGCTAAATAGCGCCTCTGATCCATTTAGTACTTTTTCTGCAATGAATATGCAATATGGGGCGTTTACACGCTAAAGTGCGTCTTGTGGGAGGAGAACATGTAAATATATTAATTTAGCACTCGCAAAGTGATTTATCAAACTTGAACGCAATTTTGCTAACGGTATCTGACTCTATATTTAACACGTTTCAAAAGAAGGTGCAAATGGTCTGTATGCGTAATTGCGCACACATGGCAGCGGTTATTGTCGCAAGAAGGAGACATGGAAATAAAGCAAGGAGACGCAGAGAACGCATTTTTTCACTCCGTGTGAATATTTTTGCAATGAACGAAGAAAAGATCATCAAAACATGTCGTTTATCCAGCATTGCCATTTTGGAGCTGTTGGGGGAACTCCGAATGGATTTGGAGCCAGCCACAAGGAGGACCCACGCAATACCAGATATCACAGAACTCCTTGCAACATTGCACTTTTTTGCATCTGGGTCATTCCAGCGTACGGTTGCAACGTGAGCTGGGATCTCCCAATCTCGTTTTTTCAGAAGTGCTGTCCGACGGGGTCGGGGTTCTCCCCCTGCGCCTGTGGAGCAACGTGCCAAATGCTGCGGGGATCTCATCCACAGTCTCAGGCCAATACAAAACACCTGTTTTGTTTTTTTTTACTGCAGCACATACCACCTTAGGGAATAAAGGTTGCCAATTTATAAACATATATATATATATATATATATATATATATATATATATATATATATATATATATATATATATATATATATATATATATATATATATATATATATATATATATATATATATATATTTACTTATTTTTTTTTTTTTTGTTGGGGGTCACTGTAAGATTTAAATTTCTTAATGCACTAGTTTGTACAGACTACAAACTACTTTGCCGCAAACCACAAAACGCGCAAAACCATCATTTAAATAGGGCGTCTCCAACAGTTTTGCACCTGCCACCAGCTACGCAATCGCTCTTGTTAAATGACCCGCAAACCATGGTTCAGCCCCTCGCGCAAAATTCCAGTTTGCGAGCGCAAATTACTGCACGCAAAATTGGATCTTGATAAATCCGGCCCTTACTCTGTTTGCATTTCCATTGTTTAACCATTGTTTAACTCATGCAAATATTGAGACTAGTAAAAACGTACACAATACGAATGATGATCAGTTTTAAAGATTTTTCTAAAAAATATTTTCATGTTTGATTCAGTCATTAAAGTTTATTTAGTTTTCTTTTACCTTTTCTTTATTATTTCTTCATCTTTTGAAAAGTCTCCACAAACAGCAAACATTGATCTACCTTGTTCTTTATTTTTTCCTTTAAGTTACATGCCTCTAGTAATATGGCAATTTATCTTTCTCCAACAGAATAAATGTGGATGCTGTCATCTAAAGTAACTTATACTACTAAATAATGTATAGTTGTTTTATCATAGACCAACATAAAGTGATGGAAAATTGTAAAGTGAAAGGAAAAATGTTTTTGTTTTTACAAGGTAACCAAACAATTTTTAGAGCTAGAGCAATAAGGTGACTTTTTAGATGAAGAACTTTTCAAAATTAAATCAAATTCTTTAACTGTTGTTTCCATTCGCTCTCCATCAAGTTTGACAGAATTTTTTCTTGCAATTTTTTTCTGGTCAGTTTCTAGATGAGCAAAGCTGATGGAGACAAAACTCAAAAGACATACAGCTGTAAATACAGCAAAAATTGGCTTTACAAAGCTTTCCTGACCTGATATGCTTATGATTTTTATTTGGAAAAAAACTATGCAGGGTTTTCCTTTCATTTCACTATCATGCACTGCCTTAATTCTGTTAAATACACCAAGATTCTCAGTTATATACAGTAACATTTATGATAAAAATATTAGGGGTATGGGTGCTTTTTAAAGAGTCTTTAACCTAAATGCTAAATTTCATTCAGTAGCACCGATTTCAACACGTCAACTCAAACCAAGAATCATCAGATAAGATAATGCTTTTACATAGCTCTTATTGATCCTTTTATACCTTAAGGAGACTTGGGATTTGATATTTTGTTCAGGGATGCTCAGACGTGTGGATGCAGCTGGAACTGAGCTCCAAATCTTCCAACTGCCAGTCTTCCCGCTTGAGCTCCAGCTGCTGTGAAGACATTTGAAGCAACTCATTTCTTTTGTTTTGCCAATTTGTTCAGCATTGATACAGTCAGAGATAAAAAGCACCATTTAGTGCTCCCTCCCACAACCAAACAACTTAGCCAATCAGTGCAATTTATGAATGTCGTCTTAAAAGTGCCAACCCAATTCATGTTTGTGTGAATAAAAACAGCTATTTACTTTTTCATTTGTGAGTTCTGCCTTGGGAAACACAGAAATACAACCCATTCCTTTTTCTCTGTTTTAAATGTATGTTTCCATTTGAGTTTTATATAAAGTGTCAGAGCTGTCTGAGAAGACAAGCAGCTACTGATTAGGTCCCATGAATCCTTCAATCAGTTTTTCAAATTCTCAGAGTGCAAGACCAAATGTGCTGTAATTTAAACCCAGAAGTCTCCCTTTGAATTATTGTTGCTATTAAACAAATTATTTGATAGAGTTAAAGTTAAAAACAGTTTTCTGCTTCTCATTTTTTATTTATCAGATCAATTTTGTGAGAGACCAACAAATGGACATAATTGCAAAGCTCAATGCAGAGTACCAGCACACAGAGCAGCAGATCACAGACCTTGGCTTGGAGGTATGTTTAATACTTGCTGTGCTATTAGCTTCAGTTGCTTCTCAGGAGATCATCATTTTTCATACTGTATATACTTTACATCTGTTGAATGGCAAGTCACTTTCAACCAAAGTCCATATGAAATTGAATATATATATAAAGGTGGATATTAAGATACATTGGGTACGGAAAGTATTCAGACCCCTTTGAATTTTTCACTCTTTGTTTAAATATTAATGAGAAATAAAATGAACTTTTCTTTGATTGTGAAAAATTTAAAGGGGTCTGAATACTTTCCGTACCGAATGTATATGGTAATTGCATCCAACGATGCTAGTTTTCTAACAATTTAAGTATCAATGTAACATTTTACTTTTTTTTTTTCCTAATTGCTTTGAATCTGTTTTATTTTCCTATATTTTAATCATGTAAAGCACTTTGCATTGTCTTTGTACTGAATTGTGCTATACAAATACATTTGCCTTGCCCTGCCTTGCCTTACTTATTCAAAGAGAACCTGTGTTGATCGTGACCCATTCAACCCAGACTGACAACTCCCTTAGACTGACAGTCAAGTCACCTTAGTGCTAGTGGTAATTTCTAATACTAGAGAGCCTAATTTTCCCATTTAAATATTGTAAAATTAATGGTAAAATATGCACTGGAAAACTTAATAAATGTAGTAATAATACTGCATTAAATATGTGCTAAAATGCAACTGATTTCATGAGTATTTTGCGCATTAATCCGCTGTTTATTCCGCTCTCGGATGTGATTTTCCATCCGCTCTGCAGCAGCAGAACACTGCCTGTGAATCTCTATGAGAAATACCTGTTAAGGTTTTAGCCTCCGTCTATTGAAGTAGGCAGCGAGAAAGTAGAGCCCTGATTAGATAAGATGCCAAACTATGCCACTATCAGTGAGGCTAAACCTCTTAGGGGGTCCATGGAGCTGGGGTGGGTCGTGAAGCTGGTTGCTCGATGCTGATTGGCCAACATACTTACTGACGTTTTTTTGACTGACAGCGAGGATGTTTTCCTCCTGACTTGAGAGGGAAAAGTGGTCATTCTCTTGATGTTGTTTCTGGTTTATTATTTCAGAGCGCTTCACAACAGCTATTTTCACCCATTGTAGAAAAGTGGTTTATGTGTTTCAACATTTCTTAATGCAATATGTGACGTTTAGATGTAATTAACACCATTGAGCCTCCCCTGTTTCACAGAGCAGCAGCCGCCACTGCTTAGTTCACAGCAATGTGCTGCTTGAGACTCTAGTAACGGTCATCATGACTTTAAAAGCAAAGAACTTTGTTTATGATGCACAAGAATAACTTTTTTCTGCAGGTTTGGTCCCCTAAGATGAAAATAAATCATGTTGTGAGTAGTAAAGTAGAGGTCACCTTGCCTTTTTGGAAATAAAATGTGCAGAGACAGTGTCTCATTTTGAAATGAATATTAAAACTTTCTGTTTTAAGATATTTTTACACTTTTTGTAAAATCGAATTATTGGAGCAGAGTCTTTCAGTCAAAAATGTTTTCTTAATTTTCATATACAGCATATGGGCTACCGTTTCCTTACTAAATAATTTCCAGACTGAGGGTGTACTTTATCTGATCTGTTTAAGCTTCATGATTTCTAACCATATTAATTAAATGCTGGAAAATTTGGAAATCATAAAAGGACATTTTAATGGGAGATGGACAGTTGCATTTTCACATTCTTACTAAAACAATATTTGTATCTGTAAGTTTTATCTAAGCTGTTTTGATGTTAGGACCTCCTGTCAGACATTAAGTTTAAATATTTTCTTTGTTCTTGTGAGTAAAGAAAGGCATTTAATTTGCGTAGACATTAAGGTTTATTAACCTAATTAATAAATGTCATGTTATGATTTCTTTTTAAAACTAGAGAGCTCATATCATAATAATCTCACAGTATTTTTTTTATGCAAGTAACTTGTAGGCAAAACGATTTACTATTAATTTTATTCCTTTGACCTAATCTGTAAATTTGAGAAAAAATAGTTTCAGATTCATAACAGCTTCATGCTACATCAGAGTGTTTTTTGCTCATTAGTGTTTTATTTTCTTTAGAGATTCTCAATTAGAGACCATTTCCATTTAATTGAAATGGTAAAATGATGTCTGTATTTGAAAAGTTCGTTCTTCCTATTAGTGCGGTCAGATGTTTTTGTATGTTTGCTTTTTCAAAGTTTATCTCCAAATACCATATGCTCTCTTATTTGTTACATAAAAAAATACATCTAAATTTGAATTACCTAAATTAACAAACACTAATATTTTGCTGAAACATCAGAGAAATATGTGGTGGTAGATAATGACTTTGTTTTGGCTATATTTTCCCTTCTAGAAATACTTTTTTGGTACTTTGGATACTGTTATGAGCTCAGAAATCATTCCTGAGGAGCTTTTGAATGCTGACTGCCCTTATCCGGACCTGAAGGACTCTCTGATCCACGCCTTTGAGTCCCTTTCAGAGAGGTACAAAGTCAGACTGCAGAGTCTGAAGGAGCAGCTGGAAAAAAATGACAGGTTAGCAAAGTGGCAAATGATATGATATTGATTTCCCAAAATAATATGAAATAATTTGGCAAAGTTATCCTGTTTTAAGTGTAACTCATTTGGTAAACATGTTAAAATAATGAATTTGAAGTCTGCAGAACGAGTTGGAGCATGTCTGTGGTAGATGCTGTTACTTTTCTCCAAGTCATGCTGATGATTCAGATACGATTTTCTCCCCAGGTGGTTGATTGCACCAAGCTGCTTTGTGCATTTTGCTGTCTGTTACAGTAGCTTTAAAGGACTGTTAAGTTTGTTGTTTGAAGCAGCGTCGGCTTTTCTGTGTTCAACTTGTTTCAGGTTGTGTGGCTGGTGTCCAGAGGACCATGAGCGATTCCAGTTCACAGTTTCTATGTACACTCATGATATACCCAACTACAGAGCGCTCTGCATGGACATGCTGTTAAGGCAGTTCCCTGACAGGACAACGTTCGAACTGGTTAGTTTTTTTTGTGTATTTGTGTATTTGATCACACTTGTAAAATATGAGAGAGAACAGATGCTCAAGCAGTTAGTCACAGCTTTTACACATTCTGACCTGTCATGTTTTTCACAAACTCCTCCCACACCCATCCTTCCATTATCATCTCGATTCCCCGTTCTCCAGATGCTAAATTTGTTTCTTTGGTGTTCCGATCTGACTCCATGATCTGATTTTCAGGATTTTCATATAGTGTTCTTTTTAATTTTGAAAATGAATCATTCAGAGTTAATCAACAGAGTGGTTCGTTGGCAACAGATGTTTAGTTCGAATGTGAATTTAAGTTTTTCTTCTCACCTGTTCATTAGAAGGTTAGATGTCAAATTGTTTTAGAAAAGATTTACTTGTATGTAAAAAAAAAAAAAGGGAAACCACTCAGCCTCAGTTTGGTTAGCCTTTGATTCTTCTTTATTTGAGGTTTGTGACAAACTATACATTGCTGTAAAAAAAAAAAACTTTCACTTTCAATGCATATAAGATTTTTTTAGACATTGTTGTGATGACATAATGATAACAAATTAGCCTCTGTTCCTCATTTAGCTCTGCTACATTCTGTGCACACTGCCTTCTTTACTGTATGTTGCTGATTGAAAACAAAAGAAAGAGAGAAGGCAACATGTAAATACATTTTTGCATAAATATTCTCAAGTCTGAATGTTCCTCAAGCTCTAAAGTATATTGACCTGCTCCAGTTATTGATGCTTTTCTCATAACTAGCTTGGATTATCAGAATTTTGTTTTGTGCTTTCTGGCATTTCTTTATTAATCATATACTTTTGTTTTTTGCTTCTAATGCTGTTTTTGCTCCAAAATTGGTTATCACTCCTACTCCCCAGCAGATTTAAAGTTATTTTGTTTCATCCAAAGATTTTATTATTGAAAATAAATGAGAGAGGCATCTCCAAAAAGATAATTAAACAAAGTGAAAAGATTATATGTCCCTTTTTATTTTGGTGTGATTAAAAAGGGATCTCTTTTTAATATTTCAAACCCTTCCTATATTTGCTGACCAGAATATTGTATTTTTCCACTGGTGTTTTTTTTCTGTAAGAGTTGAGGTTAGGTTAATATTTTTTCCAGTTTGGAAGTATACACAGTTATATTAAAAGATAACTGTCAACTTAAATCGGCCATGTCTCTGAAAAATCGCATTTAACTGCAAATATGAGATTTTAATTGCAAATTATTCTTTCTAAATAAGTTCTAAACAAATAAAACAAAGTATGTGCATAATATGTACATGTATATGTTTAAAAAAAAAAAGGTTTGTTGCTCTGGGAGATTGAAAGTTCAAAAGAGTAGAATAAAACAAGGCACTGCGATCTTATAAATATTCGTTGAAGCTACTGTTTACTCCACTGTTCACTAAAATTATCATAACAATACGAACTTAATTTCAATACTGTAATGTTTGCACAAAACAAATCCTAAATTGATGTCATGAACTTTGTCACAACAAGAAATTTCACCTGAAAAAAGTTCCACTGACAGCAAAATTCAATGACAGGATTCACTTGCATTTTACTACATATTATACTTTTATTGTATGATAAATAAAGCAAGTCTTATAAACACATTCATTAATATATGTGTTGTGTATTGGTGGTGGGCGTATTGGTTTTCTAAACCAATGCTGACTGTATTGCTTAATATTAGAGGTGAACTGAAATCTGTCTCTTAGACTAGATTGAATTGATTATATATAGTTCTATATATAAATTGGATCTGTCTTGTAAAGTGGCTTGAGATGATATGTGTTGTAAACTGCAGCTACATAAATAACCCAAAATAAATTGGATTGTAATTGAACTTGGAGCTGCCTGGTGATCTCCAATTTTCCCAGGCAGAAGTCTGACTTGAAGAGGCATGCTTTTTATTTTTCTTGCAGGGAAAAAACTGACTAATGAGTGCAAACAGAATTCATAATCAACCAACACATCACCTGCACCAACACAGCACGTATCTGGACCTAAAGATTAAATGGTTCCACTGGTGTGATAACTGGTATTGATAATAATCCAAACACAAACATGTTTGCATTTTATAAATAAACAGAAACATTTTATTTTTTTTCCAAATTTTTGACCAAAAACATATATTCAGCGCAGAAATTAACTATGAGGTAAACGGACAGACTTAAGTTTGATTCATCCCTGTACAAATCCTGGCTTTGCTATATATGTAGTACTGCTTAGTGCATAACAAGTCAAATAACCTGCATTTGGCTTCCTTGTGATGTTGACGCAGTCATTTGCACGTTTCCCCCTCCCTAACTCACTCTGTTGGAAGCAGCCCTCCAGTGTGAGTCCCAGCCTCCCTGATCAATGTAGCTCAGCACCCTGAACCAAGATAAGCCTGGACAATGATCTGCTCAGCACGCAAGATGTGCCGTGTCACACACTGTGGACGACTGGCTCTCGCCGCCACCTCATATCGCCATGACAACCGCCAGGCCCTCTCTCCTCCCCTCACCCTCACCCAGAGACCTGTCGTCATATCAGTTCCAGCTGGGTACCACATTTAGAGCCCTGATCGTTCAGCCTCGGGGGTGTTGCGACGAGGAGGAGTAGGTAGAGGAGGAGGAGAGGTGTCTTTCACCGCTCTCTTCCCTTTCCAGCTTTGATTCCACCTAATTTCAGCTATTAGTCATAATTAAACTGGCTCGCTAATCAGTATGGGTATAGAATGATATTGTTAAACCCCTCTGATTAGATGCATAGATGCTGATGTGCCATTAGTGTAACCTTCAATTTATGTCATTTAGAGACAGACTTTTATCTGATGTTTGCTTCCAAATGAAGGGTCAGACGTTAAAAGACCGGAATCCAAAAACCTAAGTGGTTATACTTAAGTTAAAATAAACTTTTTTTTAATGATTAGCTAATTTTGAAAAAGCTTTTAAGTAATTTTAGAATAAAAAATAAAATCCTTCTATTGTCCCTGGGTAAATTATGCTGTAACAGCAGCAAAGCAACAGGCATTATATACATTGTGACACATGTATAAACTGTATAAAAAATAACAGAATAAAGCGAAAAAGGTCAAAAATAGAAAAACTGCACAGTAAGGGCAAAAGGAAGTTTGAATATATATAGTGCAGACACTAAAAAAGAATAAATAACCAAAATATACAACTGTGGACATTTTAAAAGAAGTCAGATAAATTAACAAAGTAGCAACATCAGAGATGTACAAATAACAACAGAATGCTATTTAAAATGACTAAAAAAGCAACAATGCAAAAATCAACATGAGTGTAAACATTTACTGAGCTTAGTGGGAGCAGTGAAGGTTATAAAGCTGCTAGGAGGAAGGATCTTTGATGACGCTGCTTTGTGTATTTAGGGTACAGCAGTTTGCCACTGCAGGAGCTCTCAGGTTTGGATGATTTTATGGAATTATTCAAAATAATTAAACAGAAGGAAAGTAATTCTAGCAAGTCAAATTGTCAAATTAAAGTAACCTTTTTCATAACCAGAGTCTATTTTGTTATTCAAAACTAGCATAATGCAAGGCTTTTTGTGAGGTTCTTAGAGTTTTTGTATAGAACATATGTAAACGTGAAGACTGAGAAACACAGCAGGCACCTCAGAGACAAAGTTGTACAGAAGTTATATAGTAGCGTTGGCTGTTTAGAAAAACAAGCTTTGACTACTGTAAAGAGCTGTTTTCTGTCCAACATATGAAAAGAGAAGGGGGTGTTACAGCTGCATTACTACCAAGACTTGGCTGTCAAACTAAACTTTCAAGGCCCTGCAAAGAGAGCATTGATTAGAGAAGAAGCAAGATGGACCATGGCGAATGTGGAGGAGCAGCAGAGATTTACAGCTCAGCCTGGACAGTCCATGGATAAAAACAGATTCACACCATGAAAATCAGGCCCTTTTGCTAGAGTTGCAAAAACAAATCCATCCAAGAAACTCATTAGAAGTCAGTTTTGCAGTTTAAAACAAGCCAGATACATTAAAAAAATGCAGAAGAAGTGGCTCTGATCAAAGGAGATAAAATGTAATAAATGCTATGTGAGGCATAGAAGATCACCCTGAACAAACCATCATGGTTGATGGGTGGAGCTAAATGAGTGACATTCCTGGTAAAATTGATATGTTCAGATCAATGTTCACACATTAGAATGTCCAACTCAATGTTAACATTTAAAATAATTTTAAAATCAAGACTTTGTGGAATTATTCTAAATGAAGCCTAGTCGGAAGTTCAACGGAAGAAACTAAATTACTAGCCTCATCATCAGAGGCTCATCTGCCTCTAATTCAAACCAATTAGCATTGAAACGCACCTCCACAAAGCCCAATCAGCATCCAGAGCTCGTCTTAAAAGGTCTGCAAATCCACGACTCAGTCTGCTACCCAGGCAAGCGCAAGCAGTGATTGTGCTATGTCTGATTTTGACTCTGATTACCCCGATTCAACCACCTCCATCCCCTTCTCCACCATCATAGCTAGGCTCCATCTGGCTTTTCCATGGTGCTTCTTCAACCTCATCCCTATCAGAGTGTAATTCCTCCCGGACTCTTATTGCATTCCCAACCACATATCAACCGGTCCGGCTGGTGAGTCTGGTTCTGCCAGAGGTTCCTTCCCAAAGGGGAGTTTTTCCTCTCCACTGTCGCTTAATGCTTGCTCATCATGGAAAGGCTCATGCAAACCTGTGTTTATCAAGCTAAAAATTTGTCTTTCTGGGTCCCTGAGTGAAACACTAGTATCAGCTCACATTCTACAGGATCTCACCAATTCAGCTCAAGCACAGCATCTCACCAACCAGCAGTCTATGGACTGAACCAACATCATCTACCTTCACTCCAACACCAGTTTAAGGCCTGTGAGGAAACATCCCTGTTCTCATACACCTGCTTCTGCACAATAAAATAAAATTCAGCGCTAATGATTCCTGCCGAGGTCTGAGCGCCAAAGTCTTACAATAATTGTGTCAATAAAGTTCTCTTTAATTGTCTTTATCTTTTCGTGTGAGTTTTTCAGATTGAAATGAAATGTTCCCTGCAATCTGAATAGATAGATGCCAGGTTTAAACAACTTTGCAAAAACAAAATGGCAAAAAAGAAAATATTTTCTTTGTGTGCAAAGGTGGCAAAGAAATAACATTAGTTCATGTCACTTGCTTTTATTTTCATTGCTGAAAACACTGGAAAATGTATTGATTTATCTGCACTTTACATTTCTAACCTCCTTGCAGCTTGTCAATGCCATGAATTAATTGTAGCTTGTTTGATTGCTGTTAAACTAGGAAAAGCACGTAGGGGAGTTAATACTTCTGCAATACACTAAGATAAACATGTTTTCTTTTAATTTTTGTTTTAATTTTTCAGATTACTGATTCAGCACAGGTTTCATCTGTGCTGAATCAATGATCAATACATTCTTTAACTTATACTTAAATGTCTCCCCTATAGAACAAAAAAATATTTATTTTATATTCTATTTTGTTCTATTCTATACATAGCATAGAAAGCATGGGCAAGGCAAAGGGTTTTTGTGTATCACAAGAACCTTATTTATCAATCATGCAGTCACATAGATTATTCAACCTTTTCAGGTTCTGCATTTACGTTTTGACTTTTGTAGAGTAATAACTCAAGCAAATGTCTGCCAAGACTCAGAATTTGTTTGTGACTACATCCAAGAGGTTTGGAACTAATAACTTCTCATAGCAGCCTCAGCTTACAGCTGTGATCCCAGTACAAATAACTCTAATCATTTGTACATTTGCAGTTATAGTATAATGCATAGCGCATGATGAAGACATGCATTTAATGAGTGTTTTGCTCACTTAGAGTTGAAACAGTCTCTGAGTTTTTATTGACAGATGGAAGGACTTACTTTGTGTAAAGAACTCCCTCTGCTGGACGGGCATTTTAGTTTATTACTATTTTTTTTATTTACAAGAAGTCATATGCCATATGATAATGCACTATATCAATGTCATAAAGTTCTGCAATAACAAAAGGGATATTTAGAGTTTCTTGTAAAAGTATACATATCCCTTATTTATTTTCCTAGTTGTAACTGTGAAACATAAACTATGTTGTTGGATTTATTGTGGTAGGCCAAGGTAAAGCATTTTGCTAACGCATTAGCAGGGAAATGATACCTGATTATATTTTTGAAAATAAAAGTGAAAATTGTAAAGTGCTTCTATCGTCAGGCTACTGACACATTTCATAGTTAAAGATGTTTTGGGTGTTTCAGGTTTGCAGATCAAGACAATGCACTCTTTGGTTTGCAAAATACCTGAAGCCTTCAGCATTTAGGTCTGGACTTTGATCCATTTTCAAAAATTAGTTTACTTTTATCTAACATATTTTACTGTAGATCTTGCTGCTGCAGGCTGAAAAGACTTTTTTTGCGACGTCCCAAAGGTTTTCTATCCCTTTACCCTGTATTGGATCCATTTAGGATGACACTGCACTCCATGCCAAAAGTTCAGGTCTTCTCCCATCTGACCAGAGCACCTTCTTTCACATATGTCCTTGTTTGCTAAACTGCTAACTGGACTTTTAATGCTGTTAATCAATGGTTTTGTTCTTGCATCGTTCCCATAACTCATATATATGAGATGCATGATTCATAATTTTTGTGTCAACCAGAGATATAGATCCCTACAGCTTTTCCAGAGTTAACATGGGCCCCCAACTGCTTTTCTGATTAATGGTTTCCTTGTCTATCAGTTTGGGTGTAGAAGGGCCACACTACTTCCATTTTCCTTCATTTCCCTTTCCTTCACTCCTTAGGATGTTGAGTGTTTTGAATATTGCTTTATTTGCCTTCTGATCACTTATTATTGTAATTTAAATCTAAGAGCTTTAGAAGACAGCTTTATTAATATAGATTTGGATAAAAAAAAGGTTGGCAGTGAACTTTATTTTCTGATCAGTTTAACAGGAGGCAAACATAAATCCACTACCTCCTCTTGACATGTTTATTTGTAAATAAGAAAACCCAGAAATGTTGTTCTACTTATTTTTCACAGTTATGTGCTTAATGGTATAGACCTTTCACATGAAACCAAAATACTGCACTCTTAATTGATCAGCTTAAACTAATAAATTGTGAATAACTTTTGTTCGGCTCACTATATTACAGTTTTGGATTCCGTCCTCTGATTCTTTTTGTTTTGGACAACTAAGACATGTGGATGCTGCAGAATTTCACAGATGAGATGTGGTTTAATGAAACCAAGTGTTGCCTGCCATGCTTTGGGGGTGTGGAGCAGAACTCTGTGCAGCTTGATGCATCCCCACACCATGGATATATGGTGTCTGCAAACATAACCAACTCTCTTTATGCTAATTTGTGTGTTTATGCTAAGTGCATCAAAAACAAATAACCTAAGACAGGGACAGTGAAGGAGGGGATGAGGCAGAGTGAGTAATATGGGGTGAATCTTTCAAAGTTGCGCAATAATAAGCAGGATTTGCTTGACTAATCCTGCCTCTTCTGTTGCAACGGCGGGTCTGTCAGCTACTCATTTTCAATAAAACCAGTCAGCCGTCTAATGCCTTCACACTGTCAGTTAGCCGCTATTAGCCCATAGATGAATATCATTCCCTCTGTTCCAATGAGGCAGCCAAGTGGTGCAGCCTCTGAGAGTGCTGACACAATGATGAATAGCTATGGGCAGCCCTCACATCGAAAAGGACTGTTTTCCTTCTGAACATTTCACAGCCAGGAGAGAAGGATGGTTTTATACCCCAGCGGAGCTCGATCTGGCACAGCATTGTCCCAATGGTAATGCTACCTTTTATGTAGACAGTGCATCATCCAGGAATGTTTGTGAATGTTTTGTAGCACATCATGAATTAGGTGCATAATAGCCTACAAGAAGAACCCTGCTGCAATAACTCAGTTTTTATAATTTTCTTTTTTCTTATTTTTTTTGTTTTCATAACTTTTTTTTTAATGTTATACAAGATTACTCTCTTCATACTTGTCTCATTTCAAACTTCTATTGTTTCCTGATTTTTTTTTGTCTCAGTTGTTTTACATATGAGAACTTTTTTTAGTTAAATTTTACCTTCCACATCTAGATCTGAAAAACGAAGAGATCACTTCAAAGGAAGCTGTGAAATGATATGAAGTAGGCCAAGGTCATGAGGTTTATGACACAATTTTACCACATGATGCATAAAGAGGGTCCAAAAAAACTGGAAATGCAAGGAAATTTTGTTTTTTCAGCAGATAAACACATTTTGGAAACTGACAGAAAAAGCTTTATTAGCACCTAAAATACAACATGAAGTAGGACACGCCATATAGAAAATCAGTCATTCTTTCTATAATTCACTTAGCTGCTGGGACTCCATAAAGTCATCCAGGAAGTCAAAAAAAAATAAACTTCAACTAGTCCTAAAGTACTGCAGGCCTCACTTACCTCAGTTAAGTTCAATTCTCATTATTGGACAATATGCGAGTCGGTATAAATGGTGTCTTTCCATATTCAAAATGAAACTACAAAGGCCCTTAGCTGTACTACATAGCATTTATGCTGGAAAACATCCGTGTAATTAAACTAAACCATTTTAGGAAGAGTTGGTCAAACATCCTTGACAAAAAAGCAAAGTATCTGAAACAGTCGACTGCTGTTATGACTAAGGTTGGCATAACAAGGCATTAAATTAAGAGGCAGATTACTTTTCACATACGTCAAAATTGTTATGAATTGGTTATATTCCTTAACAAGGAAAGACATTATTTGAAAACTACTTTCTAAATGTACTTAGTTTATCTTTATTGATATACAACATGAGTCTGACAAAGAAAGTTAATAGTTTTAGTTTAATAGCAAGTGTCTATTTCATTCTCCTGCTTTCAGAGGCAGCATGAGCGATTGTGGGACATGCAGAGATTCACCAGGATGCAGTTAAGAGTTGTGACCCAGCAATGGCATAGAGACCAACAGGAACTTCTGGAGAGGGCCCTTTTCACGCTGCAGGAGGCGGAACACGCCCACCAGGAGGAGCTGGAGCACCACAGAGACCGCCAGCATCAGCAGAACATCTGCTTGGAGCTCAGAGAGAAAGTTAGTGTCTATTTCACTCACACCCCTGGTCTCCCTGTTATAAATACACATCTGTTTGTCTGGACTGAATGATGATAATTGATCTCAAAGCTGATCGGATAATGCATATTAGGCATCCTTTTGATGTGATGGTGAAGTGTGAAAGAGATTGCAAAGGCAGCCTTGTTCAACTGCCTGCTTGTTTATTGTATATCTGCTGATGAGGCTGTATATTAGGCCGCGCTGGCTGACAGCATCCCTTACTTTAGCTGCCGCTTGGGATGGGCTGTGAATGTAAACAAGCTAATAAGGATGGTCTGGCGAACATGATGCTGCTGTCTCCAAGGGGTGCTAGTTACACATTTACACAACAAATATATGTGCTTCTGATGCTCTACTGTATAAATTCAGTTTTGCTTCCTCATGCTTTTTTTTTTATTTGTTTGTTTTATTTAATGGTGCTTTATTCCTGTGGCTGTTTAGATAGGACGCTGTGACATTTGCTGGGTTTCCGCCAGCATGATTGAAGCTTATGTTGTCAAATATCAGCAGATTAGATGGTTGTGTGCTGCAGGTCTTGACATCTGCAGTTTCTGATCGCTCTTTCTATTTTTTAACTAGCTATTTAGTTACGTTTTAACACCATACTTGCTTAAGTTAATCATCTTTTCATGAAATAGCAACTTTTAAATGAGTATATTCGATATAAACATCACAGATGCAAATCTTAATGTCTTACAGTGGGGTTTTATCTAAGAAATCAACACAATGTAGTGCGTAATTGGTAAGTTAGTAAGTTAGTGATTTTTGACAAATGTAAAGCAAAAAAATAGGGAACACATTTAGATTTTTTTTATGTCATTTTTTTTGCATTTGTCCATATTTCCCCCAACATTTGAGCAGCTTTGTTGCACTTCTGAAGGAAATGTATATCCAAGATGTTGCCAGCATATGGCAAGCAGGAACGCAATGTGCTCTAATGCTATAAAAGTTTTAGTGTCTCATTAAATCAGAACACCTCCCATTTCCACATGTTTGCTGTTTTTCCTCCATGGCTTTGTGGGAGGAGGACCACTTATCGCCTTTTCTTATATTTACTGTCTTTTTGCCACACTTTCATAAATGCCTGACCTGTCTGTATCTAGTTGGGTTTGCTTATGAATTTAGAGTACTCTACTAAATGTAAAAAAAATACTCAAAAGCATCTCCACAACTTTACTACTGTCTTTATAATTTGATTTATCTAATTGTTAACAATCCTACAGGGCTTTCACAGAACTCCTCGATTTATATTTCATTTTAATTTGGCTCAAGTAGACTATTTATTGAGTTATAATTTTGATTATCTAAAAAATCCTAAAATACATTGAAGTTTGTGTTTTATTGTGACAAACTGTGAAAACCTTCTTGGAATATTAAAACAGTAGTGAGACACTTATATAAATGTGTTGCTTGAAAACCCTTAAGAACATGAAAACAGATGTTTTTGCATTTCAATCCCCGTCTCTTTTGCATTCAGTTTTGAATAAAAGACCAAACGAAAAACATGCCATAAAGAAGGTTTCAAACTTGCTTACTTTAAAGCCTGGCCTTCAGGAAAATTAACAACAATAAAATACATTTTCTAAAAGAGCTCACTCACATAAGTGTGGGTTGATAAATGTAAGTATATACATGAAAATGAACTGGTGTGAAAAGCTTTGATTTGATTTTGAAAGATTGGATTTTTTTTGAATAGAAGAAATTGAGCAGGCATGAAGCAAAAGACATAAAGTGTGAACAGAAAAAGGAAAAATATCCAACTAGTTTTAATCACATATATACCTATCCTTGCTTGTGTCTGTGAAAATAATGTAATGTGGGGTCTTTAAGAAGCCCATCTTTAGACATCTGCATGGTACAAAACAATACTAATAATAACATCATTATCCATTTGTTACACTGATATTAACAGGACTAATTTTAACTCCAATTATGTTGAATTATATTGAAAGTGGTAAAGATGAGCTGAATCTTTCAAAACAAAAATGAAAGAGAATCTATGTGTTGAGAATAGCTGGACATGGAAACAAGAAGCATAACAGAAGAATCCAGCAAGAATCAAAGCTAAATACTGATGCAGGGATTGAGATAGCATTGGAAAATTCTAGGCAAAAGTGAGGGAAAGTTGAACAGCTGGGGCAGAGCGAGATAAGGGGAAACAGAGGGAGGAAGACTCATTAAGTCTAAGTCTAACACAGGAAGAAGCTGAACTGAGACACAGATGATGTTACCTATCAAAATGAGAAAAGTCTTACACTGGCATAAGTGAAATTACCTGAATACAGGAAGCCATAAACAATGATGAAAAACTTAGAAATGTTTAAAGCAAAAAGAAACACAGGCATTTTACAGGCATCTTTACCAAAAAAACAAGAGTTACTGTATATCTTCTGCATTATTTCACTGTTTTTTCCTCTTTTCTTCCTTCCTTTTTTCTATCTCTACCTTTCTCGTTACCCTTACTTCTTAACACCTCTCCCTTTCTCATCTCCCTTCTAGAGATGTCCCGATCCAGGTTTTTGCACTTCCGATCCGATACCGATATTGTTTTTGGACTTCCGATCCGATACCGATACTGGCCGATACCAGCCTATCCGAGCATGTATTTAAGTTTAAGTTAAAGTATTTAGCCTTAGTTGTAAGACTCATGTTGAAAAGGGTTTTAGTACCCTTGATAACATCTAGCCAGCTAAATTAGGTGAGATTGAATAAAACACAATGCTTGGTAACAACAAACTTACCTGTTTATTAAGAGATAAACACAAACTGGACAAAATTATGAATAGCAATCTGAAATTGCACAGTGAACAGTAAAACCGTAAACAGTTAAAGGTGCAAGTATTACTGTAAGTTTTAATAAAAATGCAAAACAGGGAAACACTGGCGCAAAATAGTGGAATGGATCGTTTCAATCGGCGAAACTGGAAAATACGGACCGCATTATTTTTTTAAAACTGGATCGGCATTTTACATGCTTTGCCGATACGCATTTTTTTGCCAATATCGGCGTCCCGATCCGATACGTGGATCGGATCGGGACAAGCCTACTCCCTTCTGTCTCCATGTCCATTGTATAATATTTCATTCCCTAACTCATTTTCAATAAAGTTTCATGTAGAAGTATCAAGTCAAAACCTTGTGGCAACAACCATAATGGTCTGCGTGTGAAAGCAAATCTGCTGCGCTACCATCTAACTCTTGGACACTGTGTTGTAAATACCATTACATTAGTTTCATCTTTATGCCTTTAGACTTAAATGATTTCATATCTGCTCCTTCCTATTACATCGTTTCTGCTGTATAATATCATCTTTGGCTTTTATTGCAGCAGTGATAAAGAAGAATGGGGTTCTTACATATTATTTGCGTGTATCAAGGACAGTTTTCTCTTGACATCAGAAACATCTGCTGTGACTGCACCATAATAAAGTTTTGCTGGGAAGCCACACAAAGGTTTCTGAAATGATTTCATTTCTGGTATAAAAACAATGCTTTCTCTTGATAACTTTAAAATATTTGTAACTAGAAACAAGAAAAGGTTTTGACTGGAAGTAGTTAGAATAAAACCACACATTCATGTAGATAACATCCATGTCACTTATGTAAATACATGTTTTTTTTTTACCAACTTTTTCTATGCAATGACAGTATTGACAGAGCTTTGAGACAGGAACATTGCTTTTGTTTTGCACAGAATTCAGCTTACACTGAGGCTCAGGTGGATCCATGGTTGCATTCATTCGTTATTTCTCTTCTCTGTTATCATCACAGCACAGTGACACAGCTGAGAGACAAGATGGATTCTTCTTTCTACTGCATCTGCATCTTTAATGCTTTGGTTTCTGCAGCCCCTCCAGTGGGTCTAGTTCCATTGTAAAAGAAAGACCCAAGCGTAGGTTTAAGCAGACAGCAGGGAAAAGACAAATAAGTTAAAGTTTTAATTATAGAAAAAATGACATCTTATAGCTCAAAACTCAATGTTTCAGAGAGAGAGGGAAACATGTCAGTATAGGAACATCTATGGCAAACAGCTGAGGAGTTCTGACTGTATGAAAACAAAAATCCAACAAAAAAATGAAAAAGGATTTGACTTATTCTAGAACAGTTTTCTCAATTAGAGACCTAAGTGGGAAGGAAAGCAATAAGGAAAGCATAATGGAAGTTAGATTGCCTCAAGAAAGTACCAGGATGTATCATAAAAACAGAACACATAAATCCTCTCCTACCCAGAAGACAGACATAGCAACCTGTTAAAGGTGTAAAAGTATATCGAAATTTATTTATTTGATATTGCAATGGTATTAGCTCATGGTTAACATTTTATAAAAACCCAAACTTTTATTTTTTTTTCTAATTAATTTATACCACCATTCATTTATATTAGCTAAAACAATATGATAAGAAAATTTTACCAATAATGATACCCAAATAATATTTTTCTTTAATGCTTACCTTACTTTTTAAGCAGATCATAATTACTATGAACTCCTTATAAGTAATATTTGAAATTCTCTTTTCCTGTACATAGATGTAGTGCTATCAACTCTAATGCATTTAAGTCATGATAAATCTGGTAAAAAAAAAAAAAAAAAAAGGGGAAAAAAATCAGATAGCGCAAGTCGTTAAAACAATAAGGAAGATAGAGCCTTGATTTTGAATAAGACTTTAAAACCAAAAAAATATTTCTTTGATGTGATAAACTCATATAAGATACCAGAGATTAAGCGTAGTGGAATCACTGTGTGCAAGTTTACTAGGAGATGACAATTATATTAGATAACTAGAACTGGAAGTTATAGCTAAGTAACAAGTCATTTAAATGGAGGGTAAAACAGTCAATGATTATTAGTTATATGATTATAACTGTAATTTGCTTTCCCACCAGGGTTTTTAGTCTTTTACATAAAGGTTGGTCACCTGAATTGTTTGATAAAATCACCAATTAGTTATTTAGACTATGGCTAACAGCAGAGGAACTAATCACCAACCAAAGCAATGGTCTCTATTTATTAAAATGTTACTAAAAAGGAGGGTGGATCTGACCACAATTGGTTAAAATACAATGGTACCTTTATTAGCTGATAATCACACACAGTATCCAATAAATCCACAAACACGAAATACTACTGAAAATAAGCAAAGTTCAGAACTCTTCTTTTAGATAAAACAACCAACGCATGTAAAAATATATTTCTAGGTAATTTTCGCCCAAGCAGAGTATTTATGAAGCATTGGATGAAAGAATTTAAAGGATGGTGGTTTAGTGTAATGGACGGGGCGGCGGTTTGACTCTGTTCGGTTGGTTGCATTCCATCCCGATTCAGGCGCACAGTTTGTTTGTCCAACAGGTGATTCTCAAAGATATTTGAGTCATTCTGATACAAACAATAGAATGAAACTTTGCAAGGCTTAATCTTGTCACTCACAGTAGCCTTGGAAGAGGGGGTCCCCTTAAGGCAGAGGATAGCTTTGTAGAAGCACCTCAGATGATGGCAGCACAGCTCCAAACAGTAGCCGAACCAGTGGCACACAGTCTATTTATTACACAGTTCAATCTGAAAAACTCACACGAAGAGAAAAGGCGATGAGAAATTTATTGATACAACTACTTTGTCTTTGGCGCTCAGACCTCGGCAGTATACATAGTGCTTAATTTTGATAAAAATGCATGAACAGGAGCAAAGAATAGGGCTGTTTCCCCCCCACACCTGATTCTGGTGGTGGAGTGGAGATAGATGAAGTTGGTCAGTCTGTAGACTGCTGGTTAGAGAGACGACATGCTGAGCTTTATGGGGAGATCCAGTGAATTGCGCGAGCTGATATTAGAGCTTCACTCACGGACCTGGAAGATGGAAGTCCAGTTGGATAACAAAGGTTGAGAGAACCTGTCCATGATGAGCAAGCATGAAGCGACAGTGGAGAGGAAAACCTCCCCATTGGGAAGAAACCTCTGGCAGAACCAGGCTCAACATGGCGGTCTTCTGCGACAGGGAATGCAGTAAGAGTCCGGGAGGAATGACACACTGATGAAGCTTTATCTACGATGGTGGATAAGGGGCTGGAGGTGGGTTGAAACAGTGTCATGTGAATGAAGTCACACGGCGCATGTGCCGCCTGCACATAGGAGGAGACAAGTGCGTATCATAGGCCTTTTAAGATGAACTTTGGATGCCGATTGGCTTTCGTGGAGGTTTGGTTCAAAGCTGATTGGCTGTGTCGCAGGTGGATGTAGGAATGCAATGAGTTTCTTCTGGTAAACTTCACAAAACACTGCGTTCAATCTGGTTTGAAACACAGGATGAAAAACAAGACACCACGTTCAGCTCCTCTGAATGGTAGGCAGGGTGCAGTCTGATTGAACACAGATTATAGGGGATTAGGTGGCTACAACGTAGCCTTCAACTTAACACCGACATGTCTCCCCCTTTGGAGGCCCAAAAGCCACAGGCTAAACACGGTCGAATGAAGTCGGCCGCTTAAGTAAAGTCTGTGATGTGATGTCAGGGGGAGTCACTCCTGCTTACATAATTGACATTTGATCCTCAACAACTATAAGTTAATATTTCTGGGCTAGGAGTCTGGAGGGTTGTGAAACATTGTGTTTGGCGTTTCTCTCACTCTCTATGGTTTAACCAACATTTTACAGTAAAGGTGTTTTTTGCAAAGGTAGCTTAGATATGAGGAAAAATCAGGAACACACAGTAACCTGTGCAATAATCTAAGTTTTTGTGATCAATACTTAAATGTATCACTCTCTTTATTTCTCTGTTTTCTTCTAATTAGGTTTTCTACTCATGTAATGCTTAGTAAACTCAACTCTAAGTAATTTTCAACCTCAGATCAATTAAGATCACGACAACAATCAATTTTTTAGGCACTGATAGGCTGGTTCTGACCTTTTCACCCTCACAAAAGACAGGCTAAACTGTACACAGAGAAAATTCAGGTTCATTAATTGCATAATAATTTATCAATAACCATTCTATCTAGAAAATAAAGAAAACTGTCTGCTGAATTCATAAATCACACTATAAATCTTATCTACCATGAACGGCAATGTTCCTTCATCCAAACATATAAAACAGATATTAGGAAAGGTAAAGCAAAATGAATAAATACTATGAGTTTAAATTCACCCCTGTAACGCAGCTCATTTCATTTCTTTTTATCATCCAACGACAGGCTCGTCTTTTCATCTCATCAGCCATTTGTTCCTAGGCTATTCTGGCTGCTGTAATTAGCTGGTATTGTTCTTGGTGTTACTCCTCATTGCAGCCTTTTATTATGTCCTTGCTTTCATTTTACCTCCCTGCTTATATTTCGCCCCCAGGCGTCTCTGATTGTGTGATTGTGTTTTTCCACACAAGTAGATTAAGCCTAGAGGGATGATTGCTGCGACAGGCTCAGGTGGGAGACAAGATGAGTGGGCCAGCAGGACAAAAAACTCAACCGGCAGACCAGGGGAAACATTTCATCAAAGAAGAGGTTTTATAACAAGATCTCATTGGCCTTCAGAGTACTTGGTAGAGCAAACAATGTCATGGATTAAATTATGGTCAGATTATCTACTATTGTGCGATTCCCCAGTTAATCGGGATATTCTCTAGACAAAAGTGTTAGTAGATCTCCTGTCAGAGACTATTAAGTACATTGTTGAAAAAGTCTTAGCTGTGGAGACAGCGCGTGGGCCACTGTGCTTCAGCTGACAACTCTTTGAGGAGTTAATTGCTCATATGTGTATAATTTTCTCTGTTATGCAGCTTAGAAAAAATCACATAGGGCCAGTTGTGAATTTCTTATTGCATATTATTGCAAAAAGTCTTTTATTTTTTTCATTTTATAATGGACATTATTTCCAGCTCTCTAAAGATTTTTATAATCTCATGTTTCATTTTCATTGCGTAGGAAATCAGTCAGATATGAGCTGTGTTCTACCCCCTTTCCTTTGTAAGTGTAACTTTTCTATAACATCACTCAGTTTATGCAGATTTGTCAACTGCACAGCCATGATGGAAACCTCATGTTCTACCACATCCCAAAGGTGGGTGCAACAGATCTGGTGACTGTGGAGGTCCTGGGAGTACAGTGAATTTTCATGTTCAAGAAACCATTTTTAGATGATTTAAAGTGGGGAAGAAAGATATGTAGTCAGCAACTGATTTGGCGAGTTCTCCTACTTAGGAAGATGAGAGGTAATTCATTTCATCATGGTACACTTCAACTATAAGAGACAAAAAAAGATCAGGAAATTCCATTGTAGTAATACTAAAGGATTTAGTTGGCATTTGATCAATAAAATAAGTTTAACTCAGTAGTGTGGAGCACAACCTTTGCAGCGAGGTCAAACGTAACCTGTAACCAGGTTTGCACATACTGTAGCTGGTATTATGGCCCATTTCTCCATGAAGATTTCCTCTAGAACTGATCTTCAACTTCCCTCCACATATTTTCTATGGGGTTGGGTCTGGAGCAAGGGTTCACAATGTGGCAAAAATATATCCCATTTCATTTAATCACAATTTCAGTTTTATCCAGTTGTGGGCGATAAGGTTTTCAAGGCCTTCACTGCGGTTCTAAAATAAATCAGGAGCACTAACCTACATTCATAACCTAAATTTTCATTTTCTTCTATATAACTGTATTAATTTATTCCAGACAATCCCTTATCTCAATTGTGTAGTGTTTATCTTCACTGTGCTGCTTCAATTACATTTATGTAGTTTTTATATTTTTTGTCCAATTAGATTTCAGCCTTAACGTGTTGCTTTGTCAATCAAATCTGCGCAGCACTGCACTGGCTGATGTTACCTTAACGTTTTTATTCAACCAATTAGATTTCAGATTTGCCCCACAGGACCAGCTAATGGGCAAACTCTGATGTCACCATTTTCTGTCCGCTGATTGGTCAGTTAGACCAAAAATGTTTACAGCAGAGTTAAACTAGGGACAATTGGATGCATATTGAATCTGAAAGGCTAGTGATGATGATTTACATGTGGTGGAGGTGTAGTTATAGAGTCGAGGATTGCGGTTGTCACTGAGCTTCCTTGTTAATTGGTCTCTGTATTAATCCTCACACTAATCTACCTTTCGGTTATACCTCCACTTGTTACATTTCATATCTGAATACTTTTGGTGGTTTGTTTAATTAAAATGTGAAAGTGGTGATAATAAACCTTTGACAGCCATCGTTACAAATATGCAACAAATCCTTTGTATTACCAAGATTATTGGCAAGTGCCAGTTAGATGTCAAGGGGTTAAGAAGTAGATTAAGTTGGGGCGTGCCCACTGAAGGCCTAGGTGCCAGATGCACCACCCACCTCTGGATTTATCACAGTCTTGCAGATCTCTGGTCAGTGTAACCAAAGCATTTCTGTATGTAAAACAGTCCTAAAGGGAAAAAAAACCCAAAAAACAGAAAATTTAGGCTTAAGAACCTTTCCGAACAGATTTTGACTTTAAGAAATGCAGTTTTGCTAACACATGGAGAGAACATAAGCATACACCTGAGATGTGAAATGGCAGTATTGGAGAAGCTTTTTCTCTAGGCAGCTCGTACTGTGGGTCAACTACTTTGTGCAGGCATTTTAACCCCCTGTTTATAACTCTTTTGAACCTCTTGCTTGTCTTCTAAGATAGAGAGCCTTTATCAAATGCCTGGGTTAATGTTGGTTCCAGCAACCTGGCTGCGATGCTGCTATTGGCTATTTGGCTCTCAGCATATTGGTGCTTTCTCTTTCAGTTATTAATAAAGTTTGTTGGGTTGCCCCAGACATGCAAACCATGTCAGAACAAACTTTGCAACTTTACTTTTGTTTGTGCCTTGTTTTTTGGGGAAAGCCAAACCAGTTCTGTATAATGGAAGTAGAGGTTTATTTGGTGACCAAATGCTCCGTTTGGCTCTCAGCATGCTCTACATGCGACTCACAAAGAGGCAGATAAGAGAGTGTATCACTACCAGTTGTTTGCTATGATTGGTCAGTCAGGTTGACTGCATAATACGTTAGGTACATTGGTGGATCAGCATAGAACTCCAATTTACAGAATGTGACCTACACGATCCGTACAATCTCCTTTTTCAGATCATCTGGGTGTTCTAATCCTTCACAATCTAATATAATCAAAATCGCACGCTGGTGGCTGTGTTCGAATCTGGCGGCTGTGTCCGCTGAAGGACCCAGTCTACCTGTATTGGGTTCTTGAAAGAAGGAGTTTGACTATAGATTTAAACAGGCCGAGCTTTTTCTGGCTGACACTGCCCCTCACGTTGTTGCCTAGCAACCGTGAATTTTGACTCACAAGCAGGCAGAGAATGAATGCTGAACTTCTGTGTTGTGTGCTTATATAATTTTTGAGGAGCTTCAGCAACAGTACTGTCACCAGAGATATCAGATTTGTAGTCCCCATACTGCAGAGATATTGTAATCTATGTTTGAATGTCAAGCAAACCAATTTGCAAAGGGACATTTAAATGAACTACTTTCAATTTATTTTTAAACATACTTGCATTATATTAAATTGCGATATTCACCACTGTTCGCCGCCATTTCCCTTTTTCCTCTGAGCACGGACCAGCCAGCTTGCTTGGACTTGCAATGAATCATGGGATGTTGTTTCAACAGGGAGGAAAAGAAGGCTGCCTTTGTCGGCCACATTTGAAGGAGTCTACAAATTTGAACAGGCCATGGTACCTCACCAACAAATCTGGCCTGTGGAGGTTGTAGCCACCGGGTTCAAACACAGACAGTGATAAGTTGATGAGGCATCATGAAGCATTTCGACAAAGTGTATCAATACAGTTTCGATACTGTATCACTGAATACTGACTCCCGCTGGACCTTTAAGATCCTTACAGGCAGCCTATTTGACAGGCAAAACAGCCATGAATATTTCTCTGAAAGCGTTCTAACTACTCAATTAGAGGAAAAAGCTGTTGAAGACCAAAGAAAACTAGACATTCCTAAAAGACACTTCAGAAATCACCTAGGAGACAAAATGTAAAGAAATAAGGGTTTATTCAAGACTTTGGCACAATAATGTATATATCAAACACTTGCCACTAAATGGTTTCAAGGGAAAAAGAAATGACAGCCTCTGTAACGCCCCTGGAGGAAAATATTTAAGCATACATCCTTAACAAAGGCTTTCAGCTGGATGCAGAACTCGGATAAAAACACAATCATTTTTTTGTTATTGTGACATGTCTTCATTCTTTCTTGTGCTGCCACAAAAAAGATGGAATCCCATTTCTATTCAAATTCACAGAAAACAAGATTCCAGTGACAAATTACTATACATAATGACATCCCCCTCCCGCTTTGTCTTCTGTAAAATGTCACTTCATCTCTGCCTAACCAATACGTCAGACTAATGCATTTTCTTATGGTACATCTAGGGAATTTTCCTGATACAAATAATCTAAATGAAAACGAACTTTTGAATGTCTGCTTATACAATAAAAAGAATCATAAAGCACATTTATTAGTTATGTTTATAAGTCTCAGAAACATATCTGTATTAATTACAGCCTGGAAGTAAACCTTCTCTCGCTGATATGTGCTTATTTGATCTGAATGCAGATCTAAAGAGGAAAATCATTTATCTAATATAACATTTCCTTTTAAATCAATAGTAAAATAATTTTTCTTTAAAGGATGGAGCAATGTAAATGGTGACCTTTCATCTGTTCTAGACAGTATGAAAGCTATAAATGCTTTTTATCCCCATGTGTGATAAGATTTTACTAAAATAATCTACAAAGAGAAAGACATAGCAAATGTTATTGATTTTAATTAAATAAATCCCTCTATCAATCCGTCCATTGTTTTCCCATGTTCGACTTTTGATTGCAGAGACTAGGGGAGAAATCCATACATGTCTTTCTAGTTCCTTCTGGATGGAGGTTCAGAAGGAGCTTATGGTCCCTTTAGGTATACTGGTTTTGTTCCAGTCCTCCTCTCAGTGAGGCAGTGAGAAAAATCATTAAATCCACAGTAGGGATCCTTATGACTGAACAACCTCAGAGGACTTCTTTTGATGAGGAAGAGTGGTGACTTGACTCTGAGCTCCCCTCGGATAACAGAGCTGCTCACCTAAACTCCAAGGCTGACTGCAGCAACCCAATAGGAGACTGTATAGAAGGTATTGTAATCTTGGTCATGATCTAGAGCTCATGACCATGGTTTGAATTTTGCCAAAAACTGGTTAATTAAGAGCTATCATCTTTGACTTTTCCAGAGCTACTTTCCAGTTTACTAGGTAGTAGGTGCCAGATGGTCTGTCACTACTAATAAAGACCCAATGACAAACAATGTCCTCTACTTAAGGTAGAGACTAATCCATGATCCACAGGAAGCAATCCACCTTTTTTATGTAAGAACCATGGCTTGTGTTGCAGAGATTTTCTTCAGCTATCCTTGAAATTACAAGCCACATCATCTAAGCGTGGCCTATGGTCTATTGTGGTCTATAGTGGTCTATGGATATTGTTAGGGCCTGGTTTCTTGTGTGCAGATTTCTCAACATATTCCTTCCAACTCTGTTATGTTGCATATTTGATTATAATCTTTTTTGTTCATTTATATTTGTGAAACTTTTTCTAAGTGACCTGCTCAGGTTTTAACATGTCAGTTATTTAGCAGTAATTGTGGGCCCCAGTCCCCCTATGGCCCTGACCAGGGCTGAGTGGAAATGGAGAGAAAATTCCATCGGTGCATGTTGGATGCCATTTCAGCAGCACGATTCTGACAAGCATTTAAAGTGGTTTTGTTTTCTTTTTTTCCATTATCAAAACCACAAACATAAACAACGTCCCAGAGGAGAGATCTCTCAACAGAAGGGTATGGGGTAGTAAATATGCACAAAATAATCCCTTTGTGACTTGTTAGCTGATGAAGTTTCACATGTTCCCTTGATGCCACATTTTGTCAAGCTGGATGATTCAACAAGAACTAATACAAAATAATTTATTTATCATTATTATTTGTATCTTTTTCAATAACACTGTATTTATGATAAATTCATAAATTATAGATGTCATTAAGTTGGCCTATTGGAAAGGCAGCATTTTTCTAATTTCTTTGAAGTAGTTTAAAATAAAAACAACCATTATGTGCTATGGAAGCTATTTCACTTTATACATTTTTTTATTTAATTTGGGGGTGGGTCAAAATACATTTGTAAGTAGGTTCTTTACCCTCTTGTTTTTGAAAACTGGTGATTTCTTGACTTATTTAGTGAGAAAAAAACCCTAATACTTGAAGACCAGATGCCTATTAAGTATTTTAATAGCCATTTTCTCAATGCTTGACAACCTAACTATTTGTCTGGTTTTGAATTTGATTTAACATTTTCCTATACTAACCACCAGCAGGTATTAAAATCAATAATATGCCCTTTCCTGGTCCTTAGATTCCCATACAGAGAAAATAGTGTGACTAGGGTGCTACACTTGAGTTACAAAAACAATACAAATCTCCAATCATTTTATTCACTAGATTTATTATCTGGGTCTTAAATTACATATCATAAGCCAGTTTAAGGACTTTGCCTTGCCTTAAGACAATATTGGCATTTCTAAAAAGAGAACTGTGCTTTATCTCCTGCTTCAACAGCGTTAAATAGAAGTGGATTAGAGCCCGATTCGTTTGAAGTCCCCCTCCTGAACACACAGCTGCTGCTCTTATCTCGGCCAGCCCGTCAAGAACGATTGACTTTATGATAACTGCTGGCACTAATGTGTGTGAGAGCATGTTAATTTGAAGTTTGTCCCTTTGGGGATTTCTAAGCTTTCCTCTGCTGGATCTGCAAATCCGTCTACCCTGTCAAATGCAACACTTTCTATACTCAGCGGGCCTCAGACAGAGTTCTGCATAATGCAAGAGTCTCTTTAGAATGATGCCTGTTTTTATATTACAATGAGGAGCAAGGGTTAACAAGACAGAAACCTCATGTTTGAAGGAACAAACCCCTATTTTATTCTTTTAAATGGAACAATTTATCAAATTAAAATCACATGTCTCAAACATCTTTGAAAAAGTATTTAGGCAATAAGGTTGCCGCTCCCTCCTGTGACTATAACATCAGCTTCCTTGATAAATTCTGCAATGTTGGATGCACTCAGCAAGGCGACAAAATCTACTCCTCATTCTGATGGGCAGACAGTCAGACTGCCCACTGCGTATGTATGCAGAGCCCTAAAGAGAGTGAATACACACATAAAAATATTTCACCCAAATTTTAGGATTTCTGTAATTTAACATAGATTCCTATTTACTTTTTTTTTTTAGATAACTTTACCACAAATGTTTTCAATAAATATTTTATGATGCAAATTAATTTGTATAATAAAGCTTGTTTATCTGAAATACATACTCGTCAGGTTTATGTATTCAGTATAAAAGGGCATACTTACTCAAAATTAATTCTAATAAGTGTTTTTATTTCAAATACATAAACTTTATTTTTTGAGTTTCCTAAAGGTAGCTGAAAAATTATGCAACTCAAACAATAGACTTGAGCTATTTGAAATAAATACACTCATAGATATTCATTTTGAATAAATACATAAGCCTGATGATTATAAATAAGCTTCATTATACAAAGGAATATTCATCATGTATGTGTTATTTAGTAGGTTATGTAAAAGAATTACATAAATCTAAAATGTATAAATAAAAAATTACATCAATAAATTTCTGGTTAAATATTTCTGTGAGTGTAAACAAAGATTTTTGGACAAGAATCCAAAAAGGGTTCTCATGGCAACCATTGACCATTGGGTGGATGTTCTTAGCAACATCCTTAAATCTCATGAGCTCAGGCTGTGGTACCATCACGTCTGAAAGCTGCAACAATCTTCCCTACATCAAATAAAGAAAGGGTGAGAGCCCACTCTAGTTCACCCTGAAGACACAAGCTGTTGTCCCAGGTCTACTGCAAACTACTTTTTAAAGTTTAAGGATGAGCCCATAGTAGTGTCCCTCATTCTTGATGACGTCAAGGCCACTATAGGGAGAGGATAAAGCTCCAGGGGGGCATGCCTCGTCAGGGGCTAAAACATCACTAAAGGCAACTCAAACCCTCACAGAAAACTGGTCTGTAACCATGCAGTCTCTGGAGCTGAATAGCCAGGTTCCACTACAGCTACTTCCCCTACACCATAAAATTGCTAAATCCTTCCTTCCTTCCTTCCTTCCTTCCTTCCTTCCTTCCTTCCTTCCTTCCTTCCTTCCTTCCTTCCTTCCTTCCTTCCTTCCTTCCTTCCTTCCTTCCTTCCTTCCTTCCTTCCTTCCTTCCTTGTTAAATATAGACAACTATTTGTCATGGTGGGCTTTAAGAACCAAGGATAAAAGTTACCGGTAACAGGTTTATTTGAAGGTTTACAAAAACAGAGAGTGAAATTATACTGCTGATAAAACTCAGTTGGACCTTAGCGGACTGGTGAACTGGAACCGGAAACTCTGAAGGGAAGACCACAATGATCAGTTTAGGGCCTGTAGGAAATATGACTGAGACTTGAGAAGACCTTGAGAAGGTCCAGGCTTAACCAGTGGATCAGGAAGGCTTCCTACTAGAAAACAAAGACAAAGGCAAAGCTTAGACTCAGAGAGACAAGGGATAAATTAGACTCAGGTAATCTCAGTTTGGCTAGAGTACCCAATACTGGTAAACACCCTGGCGTCGAGGTAGTGACAGCCCGCTGCTCAAATACTCCTCTGGTGATGGCCCAACAAGCCGCAGGTGTGAGAGGAGGCACCATCTAGTTGTGGAAAGGGAGAACAAAAGAAAACACAAAACAACCCACATAAACTGGATTCCTAACACTATTCAATGATGTCATATAGTCTAAAAAATTTGCATTTACAATGCTTTGTATTTTTGTTAAAAATCTTTTTATCTTTTTCTATAAATTGTTTAGTTAGTTTTGTTGCTATTCTGTTAATTCAATATTTAAAATGATCCTTACTGTTGTGTCTCTGAACTACTGTATTTCTGAACCATCACAATTACATAACATCCAGATATGAATTTGGAGATATAAATCTACTTGACAAAAAAGATAGGTCTATGTCAAACCTGAAACAGTTTATTTGGGGTTTGGTGTTATAAACCAGCAGAAAAATGACAGAATGTTTTTTTTTTTTTTTTGAAGCCAGCCATGGCTCCATCACCATGGCTTATCATCAGTGTGCACAATACAACCATTGTAGTGCTGATCAATAACTAATTACCAGAAATATATAGTATACACTATAATCTATATATCTTATATCATATGTAATATAAGTCTAATCAATTGTCTGTAATGAGAACAACATTTTGAACCCTATTGGTTGACCTGTATAAAGGTGATGATTCATTTTTGAGTTTATATTATTATGGACTTCTTGCCTTTATAAGTCGGCTAATCTTTCCAAATTGGGATACTTACACATCGCTGATGAAAAGGCAATTTTAAAGTGGAGACATTTCATGTTTCTATGACAAAAAAATGAGGGATAAGAATTTAGAAAAGACTATCTAGGAGGAAGAAGGATAGAAAACACAAGGGTCAAAGATGAGGGAGGCCACTGGAAAGGAAACAGTTTGCTGTTTTTTCTAGCAAAATATAAGATACATTTGACAAAACAGCAGCACTAACTTAAACATGCAGTCAACACATGATTGAGCTTGTATGGCTCGGAAACTAAATCCAGCTGGAAATCTTTTATAAAACTTTTTATGTACTTTTGATATTTAGTAAAATGAAAGCTGTTTGTTGATAATAATCAGCTTTTTTGTTGTTTCTTCCCGTTGTGCATTTGTAGTTGCAGCAATGGCGGGCCCAGCAGGAGGAGGTGGCAAAACTGGAGGCAGCCATCGCAGCGAGACGCCAAGAGGAAGTAGAGGAGAGATTAAAGAGGGAGCAGGAGAAGGAGGCCTCGATTAGATCACAACAGAAAGAGAAAGTATGGACTTTGTCTATATTTGTTGTCCCACAAAAGTGTCAGTTACTTCCTTTTGCAATCACCAAGGTAGAGCAAAAGGTACCAAAAATATAGTCAAAACAGCTTTAATGAGATCTATTTTATTGTTAAAATACGTTTTTTTCATGTAAACTGTTTTGCTTGATTGCTATAGAATGAACAAACCTAATTCAAAATAAACCTGAACAATAGTCAATAAACAAATGTAAGTAATCTAAAAATAAAGCCCTGGATGCTATGAAACAGTAAACATGTGCTGTTATGATTACATGAGGATTTTGATTATCCGTTTTAGTTATTGAACGCACAGGTGCGATAACAGCAGATCGTGTTTGTTTCTGACTGTTTAATTAACTCTCTCCTCAGGGGTCTGCTAAGGGGGGAACTAGCAACCTGGGACGCTGTCAGATTAATGAGAACATTCAGGCCTCATTGGGTTCCATATAATTTAGCACAATAGTCGGGCAGACACTGAAATATCATCTCATTCTTTTGATTTATATTTATCTGATTCCTGCCCTCTCAGTCAATAGGACATGTTGATCCTGGGAGTTTTCTGAGAGTCAACTTAGTTTGTGTGTGATTGGTCTTTTTGTTAACTTTCTGTTTTTTTGTCTTGATTTATAATTATTATTTTTTTATTTCCAGCTAAGGCTCTTTTCTTTAAAGCAGCAGAAGAGGAGAGAGGTGCTGGAACAGAGAGATCAGGAGAGACTCGCTGCTCTCAGGAGTGTCATGGAGGAACAAGCCAGAAGAGATAAGGAGAGGTTTGTGCTGGACAGAGGGACCTTGACTCTTCAATGTTTCATTGTTTTCTTTGAATGTTAGTTTGTTGAGTCATAAACCATAAAATATGGCGTTTTTTTAGAAATGTATTTATTTATAGAGAGACACATACTATTCAAATTACTGAAACTGTCAGACCGGGAACCATTAAGGGGATACAATAAGGTAGTAATTGATATATAATGAGGGGCATAATCAGGGATGTGCAGATGCACAATTATCTGGATCTAGTTCCCATTCCGTTGAGTTAACCCCCAACCGATCCCATTAAAATACTTAACATGTCCTTGTTAGCATTTATTTATTTTTATAAAAATTAAATAAAATTAATTAATTAATTTAAAAAGATATTAATTAAAAATGAATGTAAATGATGTTGTAAAGGTCCATGTGGTGCCATAGTTGGTAGTATGGCACTGATCTGATGCCTTGTACAACATCCTTTGTTTAAAAACCTGGCCTGGGGTTTTAATTTATAGACGTTGTATGGTATATTTGTATATGCATAGGTTCTCTCTACATACTCCAGTTTCCTCCCACCGTCCAAAAACATGAATGTTTGCTTAATGGATTACTCTGGTGCAGGGATCATCAATCTTATCAGTTCAAAGAATCACTTTTTTCCCTGGTTCTACAAAATTAAAGGTGTCTAAAGCCATAATAAGTTTTTACAAATATCCACTTAAATACATGTCTTATTTTGAAAGGTTATTACATTAAACAAAATTTTCTTATTCTTCTATTTTCAGATTTACGACAAAAATGATAATTCAAGCCTTACAAAAAAAAAACATATGTGCAATAAGGCAAGCTGAGTGAGCTCCTCTTCTAACTATAACAGATCAAGAATGATATTAGCCCACCTAAAATTATAAAGCATATAGTTAAAGAACAATACATTTTATCCTAAGTGCTACTCATGTCTTATCAATTGTTGTGATTTTTCAGGATTTATTTTAGATTTTTCCACTGTTTATTTTGCACCTGTGCTAGGCATTGCTGACTCACTCAGCTCTATTGCTTCCTTCTTTACTTACTTGAGTGCATATGTAATATCTTACCTAATGTCAATAGTGTTATATTTCAGTGCATTAAATTCATTTTGTAATATCCAATTTCCAGTGTTATCAGAATGAATACATAAGCCAACAGGGTGCCAAAATGTATTTATTTATACACTACTCAAAAAATTAAAGGAACACTTTGTAATCAGAGTTTAGCATCAAGTTAATTAAAGTTCTGGGATATTGATTTGGTCAGGTAAGTAGCAAAGGTGTTAATCGGTTTCAGCTGCTTTGGTGTTAATGAAATTGACAAGAGGTGCACTGGAGGGGCAACAACGAGACGGCCATCAAAACAGGAATGGTTTTACAGGTGGAGGCCACTGACATTTTTTGCCTTCCTCATCTTTTCTGATTATTTTTCGCCAGTTTTGCATTTGGCTAGGGTCACTGTCCCTACTGTTAGCATGAGGCGCTACCTGGACCCTACAGAGGTTGCACAGGCAGTCCTCCCCCGGGATGGTTTGCTGTGTCTCCCGGCACAATCTCAAGAGCATGGAGGAGATTCCAGGAGACAGGCAGTTTTTCCAGGAGAGCTGGACAGGGCCATAGAAGGTCTACAACCCATCAGCAGGGCCGATATCTACTACTTTGTGCAAGGAGGAGCACTGCCAGAGCCCTAAAAAATGACCTCCAGCAGGCCACTGATGTGAATGTCTCTGACCAAACAATCAGAAACAGAATTCACTAGGGTGGCCTGAGGCCCCGACATCCTCTAGTCGGCCCTGTGCTCACTGCCCGGCACCATGGAGCTCGATTGGCATTTGCCACAGAACACAGGAATTGGCAAGTCCACCACTGGCGCCTGGGGTCTGGAGAAGCCGTGGAGAAAGTTATGCTGCCTGTAACATCGTTCAGCATGATCGGTTTGGTGGTGGGTCAGTGATGGTCTGGGGAGGCATATCCATGGAGGGACGCACAGACCTATACAGGCTAGACAACGTCACCCTGACTGCCATTAGGTATCAGGATGAAATCCTTGCACCCATTGTCAGACCCTTTGCTGGTGCAGTGGGTCCTGGGTTCCTCCTGGTGCATGGCAATGCCCGGCCTCATGTGGCGATAGTACGCAGGCTGTTCCTGAAGGGTGAAGGAACTGATACCATTGATTGGCCCCGCACGCTCGCATGACCTAAATCCAATAGAGCACCTCTGGGACATTATGTTTCGATCCTTCCGACGCCGCCAGGTTGCACGTCAGACTGTCCAGGAGCTCAGTGATGCCCTGTTCCAGATGTGGGAGGAGATACCCCAGGACGCCATCTGTCGTCTCATTAGGAGCATGCCCCGACGTTGTCAGGCATGCATACACGCACGTGGAGGCCATACAAATTACTGAATACCATTTTGAGTTGATGCAACGAAATTTCAGCAAAATGGACTAGCCTGTCTCATCATTTTTTCACTGTAATTTTTGGGGGGTCTTTGAATTCATCCTTCTGTAGGTTGATCATTTTCATTTCCATCAAATGATGTGGCATCCTTTTGTTCCTAACACATCACCCAGTCCATATCAGTATAAATAAACAGCAGAATTTTTTGCCCCATTGAGATCTGATGTTTTTGTGTTGTGTAAAGTGTTCCTTTAATTTTTTAAGCAGTGTACATTTGTATGCAATCAGACTCAGAGTATTTTGAAATCAAATTTCTTTTAACAACAAAGAAACAAAAAAGGGGATGTCTCAAACGTAGTCCAAAGCAGGAATGTGCAGTCTTTATATCAAAAGAATAAGTTTTGGCTTTACTCTAGCAAAATAAAAGTCATTCACAGCCCGCAAATGTTACCTGACCTTTTGAAAATGTACATATATTTTTATATCTACTGTATGGAAAATGTTCTCTGATGATATTCGTGAAAAAACTTTTTAAACCTAACAAGAAGAATATATTTGATAAATATCATTGGTACTTTTACCAAATCAAATGATGCATGCAAGAAGTTAAAATAATTAATAGTAAACTAATAGTAAAGTTCATCAAGCTTATTTTTATAGCATATATATATAGGCAGTAGTTGGTGGATTAAGCTTCTTTTGTCAAATGAGATCAAAATAGATTTTAGAAAATGAGATGCAGAGAAAATATGAAAGAGGGTCACTCAATACAGAGGCAAAAATAACAGCAACTCAGCAGTCATGTTTTTATAGTCTATTTGCTTCTCTTTATCTATCCACTCTAACATGATGCAGTGGACAAAATCGTATGGGCTAAATTAATGTAAAATTCAATTCAGTTTATCTATATAGCACCAATTCAAAACACATATCATCTCAAGGCACTTTACAGAGACAATTCAACTAGATCATACAGTCAAACTGATTCAAAGGTTTCTATCTAAGGGAAACCAGTTGATTGCATTGACTCAAAGGCAATCCCTCACACTAAGCATGCTTGTAGATGTTTTTCTTTTGATAGACTTTTTCATTAAAGTCCTAATTTTTATGTAATTTAA
This sequence comes from Cyprinodon tularosa, assembly GCF_016077235.1. NCBI lineage: Eukaryota > Metazoa > Chordata > Actinopteri > Cyprinodontiformes > Cyprinodontidae > Cyprinodon > Cyprinodon tularosa. Next base: position 371,635 of record NW_024038786.1, read on the forward strand.
AAGAATTTTCACAGCCAGATGGATAAAGTTGGATGGGATGATCTGCCTCATTTTAGCTGGCAGCAGTTTCCTCAAAACTCTATGAAGTGCCACACTCTGACCTTTAAGAAATACTGAATTTCACCCTAATTACAGACTGAAAGAGCCCTGCTTTTACAGCATCACTCTGACATCTGTCAGTTTTAATTAGTTCCCATCCAAGGCTGGCCTGCTCTGTAAACAGTGATTTACTGATTACCTGAGCATGATGCGCAAACACAACAGGTGAAAATACTGACATCAGGCTGATTGATTTGAAGAGGCCTCTGCTGTTTCTTTCAGTTCTACATACGGACCATCTGTCTCTCTGCTGCAGTAATCGGAGCAGAATAACAATTTTATAAGTTTAAAATGTTTTCACAAAAGTTCTGAATACTTAAAATTTGTAATGCAGAATTTCCGTGTCTTGGTTTTAATCTTTTACTTCAGCAATTTAAAATGAGACATTAGCTCCAGTTTGTGATGTTGTTTGCTCCCAAATATGGTCCCTATTTCATAAACACTCTTACATTATAATTTTTGGTTTCTGCATATCAAGTCAATTACGTTTACTCTCTAGAAATATACAAATATACAAGAAATATACAAGACTGACATTTAAAAACTGACATAAAGTGCTGGACATGACAGGTAACAGTGATAAGATATGTCTAGTTCTGCAGCATTAAATCATTTGATCTCAAGCCAATTTAGGCTAATAAAGACTGTTTTCAATTTTTTTTTTTTATATTTCTGTTGCATCAGGTTAGTTGTGACATTTCACATGGACCTGGGATTTGAAACTAAACCTGCAGAACTGCTTTTTTTTTTTTTTTTTTCCAGGTCACTTCAATTAGATCTGTCAGAACCTAGATTTATTCAAAGCCAGATCTCCTATCATGGACATCCAGCTGCTTGTTGTCTCCTAGTGGCATTTTCACTTTTCATTTCATTTATTTATTTATTTGAATAGGGAAAAAGCACATTAATGAACATAAGTATAAAAACAAATGTAAATATGCCGGATTATAGCTACAAAGCTAGTATTCTTTCGTAGTCCCTAGGCAGGCAAATGCATAAGAAAGAACATATAATATACTATATCTCAACCACAACCACAATTTCAACCAATACTGTTTATTTCATTTTCTGCCACCAAGTTCACACAGTTGTTTGCTTCTGTTTTCCATGTTAGATTTACACGAAACAAACCATAACATGACTATCTCTTTTTGACACAGAGCCAATTTCTTGTTGAAATAGATGATTTTCCTGGTCTTTAGACTAGTATGTAACTAGCTGAACAAATGAATATCATTTTTAGACATCTAGAAATTATAACCAATGAGTAATCGCTGAGGTACAGGGTACCTAAAATTGAGGTTGGGGTTCCTAACATCCTCAGTGAATAGTTTTGATGTTCCCATGATGTCAGACAGTGCAGTGTGTTTGAATTAACATTAATTCAGAGCTAACAAAGCTGTTACGTAATTTAAAAAAATATATATATCTGAACATAAGGTAATGTTTGATTTAATGTCATAGAGAAAAAACAAATGTTTGTATAAGATGTTCGTGTTTTCATTTGAAATATCATTTTTTAAGTTTTAGATTAACATGCAATGCAAGAGAATTAATAGTTTGAAATCAGACTGTTATTGAAATAAACTGCAGATTTAGACTGTATTTACTTGACAAAAAGCAGGTGGGGGCCTGAAAAAGAAATAAAAACAGATACTCTGAGAAGACTAGCATTCTGGCAGCTCCATTAAACCCCACCGCTGCCCGCAGGTTCAGCCTGTGTGAAATGATGGCTAAAGCTTCCTCAGGCCCTGGCTGAGGAACAGAGGTGTCATCCATGTCTGATGTCCAACTGCATCTCTCTGTTACCTTTAGGGTGCAGTTTCGCACCCAAGTGTGGCAGCGACGAATGAAGGAGAGGGAAAAGCAGGAGCTCGAGCAGCAGAGGGAGGAACAAGAGAGACGGGATCGTCTGGAAGCTCTCAGAAAGCAGGTGAACCATTAGCCTGTCTTAACACTTTGAGCCGCTCACAATTGTTCTGTCTGTTAAAATTACTCACAAGGGTTGAACTGGACACCATCTTACCTGAGCAAAGGCATCAGTGCCCCCTTTTGGCTGCATCCAAGAGGACAGTCGGATGTTCTAAGTCTTTCTGTTATCTCAGGTTGAAGTGCAGGCAGAGGCCGACCCAGAGAGGATGATGGCAGATACTGAAGCTTGGAGGAACCGACGCTTGAATCAGAGAGAGTTTGAGCTGCAGAGGCCTCTCTACAGTATTAACACGTACACAGACAAACAGGTGAGGCATTATAATATCTGACCTCTCATCTTTACCTGTTGTTTAAAAGATGCAAATGGCCAGCTGCAGTATTATTCTATTCATTCTGCCTGTCTGTCATTTGTTGATTTATAATCAGTTGTCCAGGTTTCGTTTCACTTTAGTTGAGACTGACCCATGCTGTCAGGGAACATATACAAAGCAAGTAGCTGATCAAACAATGTTTGTCCTCATATCAGCACACAGCCAAGATCTCAAGGACACCATGTCAGTCAATAAACTGCAGTGGCTGCTGGATCCAGCAGAACTGTTTCTCCGTATAGAGCATAACCCCTAAGCTTTATAACTAACATGAGCATAATCTAGTGGAAAAAGCAGTAAATGTGTAATTTATTTAGTGTGTTCTCTTTGAATTTCTGTCCCACAGATTGTGTCAGATCCGAGGGTTCGAGCTGAGCAGGCCTTTCGAAAGGCTGGAGTACATCAGAACCTGTACGCAAAGGAAATTCTGTCCCAAATCAAGCCCCTTAAAATGCCAAGAAAGGACACCAAATCTACACTTAAATTCTAGGGCTTTGTTTGCTTAAGTGTGCTTTTACCCAACATTTTTCTTAGCTTTTTGATTTTAATGCTGTTAAGCAAATAAATACATGCAAATGAGGAATTCCATCTTTTTGGGTGTGTTTTTATTTTGAATCCTTACCTCCTATAACAATAGACATAGTCTAATAATGAGTCACTGGCTACTTCTGAAACAGATATGCTCAAAATGTCAACAGTTGAGAAGGTTTCATCAGCCTTATCTCCTCACCTACCGCTGATTATATGCTTAATATGAATTTGGTTTGAGAGCGACAGATATTTTTCTGACATGCTGTCAACCTCTTACTAACTTACACGTTGCTCCTGCTGATGATATTTTTATACTGTTAAAGACACAGGCTCATATAGTGTTTACTCTCCATTCTGATATTACGGAAGAAGCCTGTTTGTTTGTTTCTTGCACTGTTTTTAAGTGTGAATGAAAGCAGTTTCAGTTGCTCTCTAATTCTTTCCTGGGGCGGGTTTAATCACAGATGAAAGAGTGACTGAATTTATTGTAGGGTAACAAAAGATTGTTTGGGAAAACCCAGATTCATTGAATAAACAGGAAACTGTTCCTGGCACATATCCAGTTTTATAAGCCGTGCATATGAACAATTATCAGAGCAGATAACACCTGTACAGTTCAGGCAGAGTGATATGAAATCACAGTCAGCACACCAACAACAGCATATTGATACTGCAGGCCATTTAAAATGCCCCATACTGACCCCGGTCTGTTACTTGGGTTAAGATTTGGAACATTCCTGGTTAAAACATAGTTACATAACAGTTGATGCTGTTGCAATCACAGCTCCCACTCTTCCAAAGTCCACGAGAAAGTATAAGATAACAATTAACCATTTATAAAATGTTTTCATATATATTATACTAGTGAATAACATGCTGTGATAAGTCATCGTAACCATCCGGATTCTGCAAATCGCTTGCTAATATTTATTGACAGTTTTCATGAAGTTTCATTTTCCAATAACATGCATTTTTCACATAAACTAGTAAATATGAAATATATATATCCAACTCATAACATTTAACAATTAAATGTATTGTTTGAGCTCCATGCTGCCATATTCCAAGGGATCAACAAAATGACAACATTATAAACTATATGTTTTTTTTTTTTATAAAGTTCTTTATTTATTCCTGTCATTATGAAAATAAGCACACAGAACACATCATTGCAAAGACTTGTGTTATCTTACATAAATACCAATTAATTTAATATGAAAAGATACAACACACACTTAAATAGATGTAAAAGAAATACTGTTCAAAGTTCAATCAAATCATAAAAAACTTAAATATTTGTCTAATCCGACTATTAACATTAGGTACAGTACATGTATGTACATATCCACATGGTAGTCAAAGCTCTATACAGCTGTTAGGAGGGGCAAAGAATTCAGGCGATGAGTCCCAAGCGTTTCTTGATATAGTGGGAAACCAGGACTTGAGGTCTCTGCTGGTACTCCACCAGAACATCATGTGGGGAGGTGATCTGGTCGCCCTCGAAGCGGTTCAGCAACACAACACACACCACAGCCGCTGAAGAGTAAAAAAAAAAAGAAAAGAGATGAGTGATGATATTTATAACAGCTTACTGTGCTGTTCCAGCAACTTCACTGTTATTTCTAGCTTATCTAAAGATTTTTACAAAAGCCGTCCCGAATTGTTTGTCATAGTTTGAAGCGTTTAATCATTATTGTTGCCATTTGTCAACTAAGAATCAACACAAACCTCCCTGACTTGACTGCAATGTTCTATTTTCTTTCCCTTTTTAAAGAGGTTATATAAAATTGTAAATGGTTCAGATTTTCCTCAAGCTGTGTTAAAGTTTGGATTTTTTCAAAATTTTTTGATATTCTACTGCGATTAAAAATTAATTTATGATAGCGTTTTTTACCAGGGAGGCTATTCTTTGTGGTCCTGTGTGTCGAAGATTCTTGCTCTAACCACAGTACAAGCAGGAAATGTTTTTTCTGCCTGTCTTGTAACATCTCTTAGACCAATTGTCAGATATGTTCAGAAATCTTGTATCGGTTCATTCTAAGAGTCAATTGTTGATTATTAAATGACACCTTTTAGCCCACAGACTCGGCACATGGCAGCAAATACGGTGGACTCCATCTCGATATTCCTCACTCCAGCCTCGTAGGCTTTCCTAAGATACTCCAGTTTTTCCTCATGAGAAAAAGAGCAGAGAGCTCCATCAAGCCTGCCTTGGCCTATGGAGATACAGGAGAGTTTCAGTGCATGATCAGTTCAAGGGAATTCCCAGTTGTTTAAATATGAATCTGAGCATATTTTCAGCCTAGTACCTTCATAGAAGTCGTGGGTGCACATGGTGTTTCCAATAACAGATGGGAAGTTTTGCAACTCGGAGGAGCATTGCAGAAGATCCTTAGCAACGCCTTCATCCAGCTCTGTACTCCGAGTGATAACTTTACCCAGAACAACTTGTTCAAACTGAGGGCGGAAAGAGTAGTCCACTGCTTTTTCAGTGATTACGACTGTGCCTGGAGCCAGACCTGCAGATAACACATTACAACTACCTTAGAAGATTGTTCTAGGTGCATCTACTAATTTAGCTCTATTTATTCTAAACCCTCCATCTACAGGAGGACAATAATCCGGTCTTACCGACTCCGCCGGATGTTCCCAAGCGAAACAAAACAACATCACGGCACTGGGCATGATGAAGCAGTTTGATGAGCTCGTGAAGCATGATAGAGATGGAAGGGACACCCATTCCATGCTACAGAATAAAGAAAAGGAAAATAACTTCTAGAAGATGTCTGACTACATTTACATAATTTTTAACCTGTGTAAAATTGAATATGTACACTTATGGAGAGCACTGGTCCAACTTTGTACATGCAGTAGCGGTCGGTCCCCTCACAGATATCTGTGATATCTTCTGGGCTTCCTGGTAGGTTCAGCTCCTGGTGCATGAATTGGGCAAAAGCCTTCATTCGATTCGCACTGCCACCCACACACACAAACTAAGTGAAACAGAGAGAATGCAGTTAAAAAGGGGAGTTTGGCTTCATACATGTTAGGTTTTTTTTTTTCCTATAGCTATGCTTTCACAAACCTTAATATCACCAAACATTTCTGGAAGGTTGTGAGTCTTTGTGCTCAAGCTGAGGTGGTACAGAATGTCCTCTTCCATCGAGTCCAAATAAGGATTTTTTACTTGAACCTGTTGTCTAAGATTATTTCAACTTATATTAGAACTTAGTCGAAATTAAATCCAAAATGCATATGAGATTAAAAGCTTAAAATGTTAAATACGTAAAACACTTACTTGATGTAGTCCTTGTGCTCACTTCCCATACAGTTGAGAAGAATTGGTGCCATGGCTGTAGGTGGTTCTTCAAAAGAAATGTTTAAATGTCTGTAAAATTTGTTGAGAAACCGTCAAACACTCGATGTATTTTGAGTAAGAGTGAGACCAAACGGAGTTAATATAGTGGTCACCGCTGACCTAATCACTGATTGGCTCTGAAAAGAGGTGTAGCAGTAGTAGCTTTTCTGCTAAAGATACAGACAAACAGAGCAAGTCGAGGTATGTAGAAATACTTGAAAAAGAAAAAAAAAAATAAGAACAGCCTGTGAAACATAAACAGTGTGGTATGATTAAATCCTGGAGTGTGCAGTAGTTGATTCAGCCAATCAGAATTCAGAGTATGACGCATTCTGACCTTACTCACCGCGGGAACATAGAGTTGACCTCTGACCCTCACTCACCGTGGATATAATGTATAACCAACACCAGAATAATCCTTCTGATAAATAAACAGATGAGATAATTATGCTTTTAAGCTTTCATGCATGAAATTTCATAACCATATTCAGGATTTTTTTTAGGCATTTTAAAGTCGTTTTGAAATGTCTTTTTTCAAAGCCGTGTTAAAAACAAAACTTTTCTTGCTTTAGTTAAGATAAAAATGCTAAAACATATATTTTATAGAAAGAATACATCTGGGGATGTACAGTATTTAAGGCAGCACATCAAGCACACTACTTCATCATGGGAAAAACAAAAGAATTAATGCTAGATTTCAGGGGGAACTTTAACATCTAGTTCATTATTTGGTGAAATCGCCAAGTGCATGAAGCTAATAAATTATTTTAAGCGAATAAATATACACAACTGTAAAAACAAATAAGAATTTCCTCATAATCATACACCATATACATATCAGGAAGTAGACAGAGTATGTGTCCCAGTGTTTTGATGTGAAACATGTGGCTTAGCCTTAAAAGAAAAGCAAAATGATTGCATTGTTTGAATTGTCCTTACCTTAATAAAAAAACATTCTACACTATCAGCAAGGAAGAATTCATATAAATCTTTGCAAATCTGATCAAAGGCAAATACCTTAAATTTTAGATTTCTGTGCCTTGTAGTCTGATGAAGCTAAAATGAACATTTTGTTACATTTTGAAGAAAAGGAAGGAGTTCAAGGCTGAGAACATCCTTCCATCTGTTAAATACGGCTGTGGTAGCATATACTGTAGCTTCTGTCCCCATTCATCTCCTATTCAACGCTACACTCCCTCCATGTAAAACATTTCTAAAGAGAAATTCTATATTGTTCATAGAGCTAAAGAAATAAGAGGTGAGACTCGTCAAATGTTTTAGTTACAGAACTATAAGTTAGTCTGTTAAAGTATCTTGAAGAAGTGAAAAAGGCTGACCTCACAAGGAAAGCAAGAAAGAATCAGTCATCAAAATCTGAACTTTTATTTGACGTGTTTTAATCAACTTTAACATCAACAGCAAACAAACCCTTGAACAAATGCCTCTCCGTTATTTAGATGAGGCAACAATGAGGCAACACTTAAGGTAACATAAACAATCCACTATATTCTTAATAAATCAATTCAATTTCACACTTTTAAAGATGTTGAACTTGTTCAAACGCTTCATCTGGCTCAGCAGGACAAAGTTTAGAAATTAATGTCAGAGGGAATGATGGCAAATATTCTTCTTGGAGTGTGTTCACCCACTTACTGCACATCTGGCAGTCTTTCAGCCTGCTGACATAAAATAAAAAAATAAAAAAAGAGTAAGAGTCATTCCATTAATCGTTCCCACATAAGTCACCATTATATCTACATAATACTGTCAAAGTGCATCATAAATTGTTAATGACTCAAATGTTAAAGTTTTACACAGCAAATCTGTCCTTTCATTGTGCTTATTCATAAAGCAGTCTCATAAAAATCAGTACACTGGTTAATGGCCTGCCTTCATTTTGTTTTATCGTTTAAGAAGTGATTCCTGAAAGCACTTTAAAAAGAACATTGAAACGTTTAACTGTGAAAAAGAGATTGTAACTCTACTGCTGCATAACTTACTTGGTAAATTACTGCTTAGGTTCTCTGTCTTCTGCATAACCAAAGCTCAACAGCTTAGCCATGTCAACAGGTGCTGGTTTCTTGTCAAACATTCTGAAATAGCAAAAAATAAACAAAAATTAATAAAAAAAATAAGTAGATAGATAGATAGATAGATAGATAGATAGATAGATAGATAGATAGATAGATAGATAGATAGATAGATAGATAGATAGATAGATAGATAGATAGATAGATAGATAGATAGATAGATAGATAGAAAGATAGATAGATAGATTTTAATCACTTGTTTTATTACAAATACTGGAACAGTGGCAAGTGTGTGATGGTTTAAGCCAAAGGTATTACAGCTGACGAGGGTTAAACATTAAACATGCACATTACTGTTTACCAACCCCTTACTGTATCCCAAGATAAACTCTGGTTACTTATTACAAGAGGTTTTCTTTCACCGAAACACAGTCATCTATTGGTATTTCCAAACTAACGTTTTCTGACATTATCATTCTACTACTTAATTCTTGAAAAAAGGGGTTTCACCAAAAAAAAAAACTTCCACAATTCAAAATTATTAAATGAGAAAGAGGGGGGGGAGTCAGATTTGAATATTGTTTTTTTTTTTCCCGTGTTGCTTTTCTTTTAGTACCAATAAGAAAATCATTGTAACTGATGTATAACCTTGTATTAAAGATAATAATTATGGTCCTCAACATTTTGCCTCCTTAGCAGTGAGGATTGTGTTCTTTAGGGTTTTGCCATGTCATTGACATTGTCTCTGAGGTGCAGGGACACAAAGCTCTGAACAGCTGTGGGCCAAAACAAACAAACAGTTGCACATGCAGAATGCTCTAGAAGCCATTGCACTTTGAGCTGCTGTATTTGACCTGATCCTGCAACGTGCTCATTGATTTTCTGCTTTGTCATCACAACATATGTATTTCTAGAATATTCATGTTATGAGTTGTTACGATTATTACTAGGATAACACCAATAGGAAACAGATATCTTGCAAAAATCTGTTAAAAAGAGCAACAAATATTTCCGGAGGTAGGAGCGAGAGGCTCCTTTTCTACTGAAATTTGAGTAATTTTTCCTGGTAATTAATCAGAGAGGAAGACAACACAGGCTGCTTGTAACTCAGGGAGATCTACAAAGATCCACAGGTCAGAATCTTTGAGTAGTCTTTGAAGAGTGTTCACTTAACAATGAGTGAACCCTAGAAGAAAACTTCTTAAGGCTTGGTCTGAGGTTAACCTTCCAGCAGGACAACAATCCTATCTAATCCAATAGACAAGAAAAGCTACAAAGCAATGATATAGATTAAAGAATCCAGCCTGTCTGAGACTGAGGTGTTTTGGAAACAAGAATGGGCTAAAATCTGTCTTTTTTATTTTGTAAAACTGGTAGAGACATACCCCTTAAACACCTGCAGCAATGTTTGTCGTTCTACTTCACAAATATACAGTTTGTGTGAGTCTGTCACATGCAGTACCAAGAAAATACATTGAAATTTGCAACTGCAATATCACTGCTGAATAAATTTGTTATAAACACTAACATCACAGAACATTAAAATACTCTGTTTGAATTTAAATGGATCTGAATTAAGAAACCAAAAGCAAGATAGGATGTTAGAAAACATTTAAAATGCAAGAGAAAAGTAATATCTGCATATCATTTAAATGGCAGTGTCACTAGCAATATGCATAAGTGGCTATAAATGAGAAAAATCTGGATAATCAAATACGGGAAATTCACATTTAGATTTGTATCTAAAGCTGTTGCTGCCTGCAGAGTTTAAACCAGTTCAACATTATATTTTCTTCCAAATAAAAGCCTTCCCTCACTTTAGTTTAACTTGGTCATGACTTACAAGTTAAACATTTTAGAATTCTCAACAGTATCAGAAATGGATTTCATTCAGATAACATGGTGTAGTTGAAAATATAAGACATATAGACAACTGAGTATATTATACACCATTGTTAAGTATACAGTTCACATCAGTGTATTAATCTGGATTCTTAATGTTGCAGTCCAAAAGCTGATTTCCTTGTTGCTTTACATTTCAATAAACAGTGAAGCTCAGTTACAAATTAGAGCAAAAAAAACAAAAAAAACACAACTAATATTTTATGGGAGTGTCAGAACATTTAACAAAGAACAACAGCACCATCTTGTGATCAGAGTGACTTACATCTTCTTATACTTGCTCCCATATTGATTGGGATTCTGGGACTCCTCCATCTGGTTGTAATTAGCATCTGGGGTCTAAAAAACAGCACAAAGTCAGAGAATATTGGGTTGGACAACCTGTGCTGAGTTTAAATCACAAAGAAACAACTAACTGCATCAAAAAGTGGAACCATAATGCAGGATTCCATCATGAATAAACCTACAGCTCAGCCATAAAGCAAAACAAACAAGATCAAGTAGTATCAGTTATGTAATGTTATTAAAAACTACACACCTTTTCTTTTCCAGTGCCGCTGTCTCTATCTCTCTCCCAGGCAGACATGTTGTCACTCAGGAAAGGAGCCTCTTGTGGTAGATAGGCTCCAGGTCTTTTGTTCTGGTTGCTACAAATGAGTCCCAAAGAACACATTTTTAATTATATATGTAAAATGTACACAAAAACCTAGTGGTATTTAGGTTAGGGTCCTTCTAATCATAGTGTCTTTTTATTATCACAAATTAAAACTAAATGTAGGATCTGATATTTTTTAAACACCTTATTGGGCTGGGATCTCCTGAGTCCATGCTGAACCAGTCTGGAGGTTTGTATGCATTTTGTTTACAAGCATTTGCTTCGTCATACCACAAAAGCTCTACCAAATCAAGAAAGAGAAAAGAAAAGGTATTTAAATGTGGTATTTATAGGCCAAGATGAAACATGAATGTCATAAAAGAAACACAATATGTCTACCCTTATGGCCTCCTTGCTTCGCCAATTTTAAATAGTCAGAATCGCTTTTCAGCACTGCAGCTCTTCTCCCACGGTTCCTCTCCTCAGGTGGAGAACCAGTGGTTCTGGACAATCCGGGGATCTGGGAGATATGTCCATCCTGTGTTACATAGCCTGTTCTGACACCTGTTTGGGTGCAACCACACACAGACACACACACACATGTAAACAGAGATACACAAATATTCTTTGTTTCTTCTATTTCTGGTTGGATTTATTGGCAGTTTGCCAAAAACATTTAATAGCATTATCGTCACTTACTGGTATGGAGTGTGGTTTGTGATGGACTATCTACTTAATAGACATATATATAATTTCTAAGGAAGGCAAAAAAAGAAAACAAAAAAAACTACATACTTATACATAACTTTGTATTGTACTGCACCCGTCTATATCATACACACATTCACCCTCTCAATAATCAAATTCTATGACATAATTTAGTTTTCTTTAAAAATCAAATAACTATTTGTATAAATTTACTCCCCAAGTTCTTCCTCAAAATATCTACTAAATTCATATTTTCCTTAATACATTCAAACGCTCTCCTCATATATCTTCTCTATGACATTCCAGTATAACATGTTCTGTTGTTTCATATTTTCCACAGTAACCACATTTGCCAGTAGTATGCTTTTGAACCATCTTCCTGTTTTTTCTTCATCCCACCTTTTTTTGCCATTTTTGCATCAGTTTTCATTTAATAATACTCTTTCACTCCGATTTACTTGTTTTAATTGTAAAACTAATCGGATTTTGAATTGCCTTCTTTGCCATTCTACCTGCCCTCTCATTTCCTTCTACTTCAATATCTGCTGGAACCCACACAAATAAAACAATCAAACCCATATTTTTTATTCTGAATAATGTATGAAATATTTCTAATAGGATGACCATCCTACTATCTGACTGATTATATTTTAAACTTCATAATGCAGAGCTTTAATCTGAACGAATTACTGTTTTTAATGGTTTTATATCTTCTACCCAGAGTTAAGCTAATAATATTGCCAACATTTCCCATGTGTATACTGATAATCCATCTGAAATTCCTATTTTTATATTAAATTCTGTATAAAGTTGGATATATTGATAATATTTGTCTAAATGTAACTATTAAATTACTATCTACTCTGTAGATTTATCTTGTTTCTTTTCCATTAGTGACATATCTACTATTGCTTCTGGTAGAATCCATGGTGCTATATCTGATATTGGTGCCTGGGTGATTTCTAAATTGGTAATTCTAAATTCTTTTATTTTGTTTTCAACTGTCCATCCAAAACTCCTCATTACTTTCTTTTCATTTTCCCAACATGGATTTTAAATTTCCCAAGTTGGATGATCAGAGTTATTACCTTGTAGATTTAATAATTCATTTCTAGTTTGGTTCATAGTCTTTGTTTAAACTGTTTGAATAAATTAGTAGATTTAGTAAGGGAAGTAGCTCTTCAAAAATAAATAGCTATTTTTAATCCCAAAGCATAAATCCTTGTACTTACCCGATTTTCCTGGTTCAACATCGCTGCCTGAGAAAACTAAGGACGTTCTGAGGAGGAAAAACAGCCAACAGACAAAACGGGAGACGTTAGCAGGATGCTAATCCTAGCATAAACCGGTTGGTTTAGGTAACTAGCCTTGGTTAGCCAAAATTAGCTTAGCATAAGCCTCAAAACAACACGTAAACTTTGAACGGAGTACGGAAAAGTTCGGATTTGAGCTCGGACGTGTGTCACTTACTCTGAATTCATCTTGCAGGAGAACAAAACGCTGTTGCATCCACTATGTTTGGAAGTTTGTGAACTCGTCACCATGGAAACGGGTTCCTTTGACAGCAGCTGCTGAGCTATGAACCCGAAGGGAGAACTGTTCACACTGAACCGTATCTTTTTTTCTTATCAGACACAACAGTTACAGTTCAGTTCATTTGCGACATGAAACCAACTGACAAGTTTTTTTGCTCAAACATAAGCGAGAAAAAATAATAATAATAATAAAAAACTTCTGCTTTGGAATAAAAAAGCTTTTATCCCCATGTATTGTTATTCTTAATTAGAAAGTCAAATAAATAAAAAAGTAAAAAAAATAAATAAATAAATAAATAAATAAAAAAAAAATTATTAAACACAGCTGAATTAATTAAAGGAATGATTTTAAACTAGAGTATGATATCAAGTTAATGAAACTTCTGTGATATTTATGTAGCTTGTTAAGTTTTAGAGGTTGTTTTTACTTTTAAATTAGCTTTTTGGTTTTAATAAAATCAACAAAAGATGTGCTGAAGGGTCAGTAATAAAATGACCCCAAAAAAAAGGAATAACTTTACAGGTGGTGGCCATAGATATTTTTTGCAAGTTGTTTTTTGATTGCTATTTCATCCGACCACTGTCACTGTCTCTAATGGTAGCATGACCTGCACCCTGCAGAGGTTGCACAGGCAGTTCAGCTCCACCAGGATGTTTTGAACAGACTTCATATAGATGCCCTGAGGGCTTCATGCCCTCTGAATGATGTCCCCTGGAGATCATTTGGCCTTACCAGGAAATAATGTAATTCTGTATATATAAAAAAGACTTTATTGATCCCAATGGGCAATTGTATAAAACATCAAAGATGAGAAGTTTGGTACTTAACATGAATAAGAGAAGGTTTACTCTAAGCTCATGTGATAGATATGACAGGGTCTGGAGAAGCTTTGGTGGACATCATGTGCACCTCATCCTGCCTACAGCATTTTGGTATGATTGCTTTGGTGGGTTAATGAGCTGTGCAAGATAAATGGTGGCTCCCTAACTTCATGTTGTAGCACTACTTTTAGACGCTTGCAATAGAAAGATGTAAACAATTCCTTCAAGTTTTTAAAAGTATGAACAAATAGTGATATAAATAAACATAACTTTTTCACACCTCCATTCAGTTTGCTGCTTTATTCATCACTATCTGAAGAAAAAAAAAAGACATAGTCCAAGTAGAACAACAAATGATTCCCAAACTATATATTTTTTTGAAGACTTAAGCACCGTCGTAAACTAAAATTACAGCCAACGTACAAATAATTTGTTTGTGTAGAGAAATTACGTTTTTAAATGCTCAGTGATGTGAATCATCCTTCTGTTTTTCTGGCTCCTAAAGTAGTTTATTCATTCCTTCAATGTAGTGAATATGCACAGAGCAGCACAGTCCTTTAAACGCTGGGCTATCAAGTTCTTTATAATTCAGGGATGGAAAGAGCTTCCCTTAATTTCAATATAAAATTCTATTACTGTGACTTTAAAATAGAAAAATGAATCATACACCATAAAATGACTTACCATTTAATTTGCGTCCCAGTTTAAATTGTGTATTTTCTAATGACAAACAGCCAGTATTACTAAAATAATTAAACAATTCTTGTAGCAGCATTCTGTCTTAAGCAAAACTTGATTACAGTAACATTTAATATGTTTATAGATTTGTGTTTCCGATGATATTTTGCACAGTTTCCCTTTTTTTTCTTAAGGATATCATAAAAAATGTAAAACATTTAAGACATTTAAAATGTGCAATGATAATAACGTTGATAATAACGTTGAATCAAGTGTAATCTAAATCATGTTTTTTCTAATATGCATATCTTGTCATCAAGATATGAATATCTATCTTTTTTAAGTTTTCTTATGTTTACCACATACATATATTAATAAGTGAGGACAAATTCTATACAAATACGTCTCAATGTCAATGCGGAAGAGGGATTAAAACCTTTACTATAATTTGTATGGTTCTATCAGTAGTTGTACATAGGCTTGTTGTGGGGATTACACCTAGGGCTGTGCAATAAATTTTTATCAAAATGATTAACTGCTTTTGTTACTGAAGATTACTTTTTGTAAAATCTGGATCTGGAAAATCTATATTTATAACAGAAAAACACGCTTTCTATGTGATACCACAAGCTGCAAACATTTAGTTTTCTCTATTTTCATTAGCCTATTTGTATTTTCATTCTCTGCTGTATGTTTATTATTTGCATTTCTACGGCTTAAAATTTTGTTGCCCTTCAATGTCAGCTGCCACAGGGTATGATTAAAAAATACAAACTTGAAAAAAATGATATATGTCATTTTTATTATTAAACTTAAACAAGAGCCTCCTAAATTTCAACAAATGCTGTCCATAAAACAGCGTTTGAACTAAAACGTTTGTACTTAGAACTCTTTAATGCTCAAAACTACATCAGTATATTCTTGCTGATTTTTGCACAGTTTTTATCTTTGTCAGTTATATAACATGCTTCTGTCATTTCACACATCTCTGAAATTGATGCTATTTTCAAATATCCATTACTGTAAAAATGTCCAAAGCTGTTATTTATTACAGTATTGTATTTGTTTATTTTTTAACTATTCACTAATATGTGATTTTTCATACAATCTTCTAAGGTACACATTTGTGTGACCATTTTTTTCTATAATATTTTGCTGCTGTAAGACCAGAATTTCCTCATTGTTGGACAATAAAGAGATTTTCTATTCTATTCTATTCTATTCTATTCTATTCTATTCTATTCTATTCTATTCTATTCTATTCAAACACACAAGATATATATTTTTTATAGTTTTTTTTAGCTACTTCATGAAATAAAGTAAAATATATATATTACTTGGTCTAAAAGTTAAAACGTCCGTTGCTAAGGTTTAATGACATTTTTCATTTTTATTTTTGCCAAACTGATTTAAAAAGAAAAAAAAATGTAGTGGAAACAAAACAGGATTTTATTTTGAAAAGCCCAACCGGAAGCACAAGCATCACAACTCTCACTTGACGTCATTTTTGCCAGACAGTAGTAATTCCCCCGCAAGGTAACTTCCTCCGCCAATCCTGGCATTTTGCCTTGAAACGCCGCCGATAGAGTAGAATCTCTCCGAGCCCCGCCGGGTCGCTCCGACCGTCTGTGATGAACCACCTGGTCCTAAAATGTATCTTCTATTGAGTTCTTTTAAAAGAAGCAGTGCCTAACGAGTTCTTTAAATTGAACCCACTGACCGAACCGGATGGTGATAATGTTGGCGTCATGAAGACTGCTTTCCAGACTTTGGAAAACAAATGTTTTTTTTCTGTCGGTGGATCCTCGGGAAATGGCAGAATAGTTCCAACGGTTACCGTAGCCTCATTTCAGAGCACTTTGGGAAAACAACCGGAGGGTAAGTTGAACTATATCCTTTAGAAAATGAAAAGTTTAGCTTGTTTGCTGTCAGAGGTTTCACGAAGACTTCTTCTTTTTTTGTTTGTTTTTTGTGAAGCCCCCCCTCCCTTTTTTGAACCACAAAATGAATGCTCTCAGTTTTTATTTTGTATCTTTTTATAGGTGAACGCACAGCTGATCCACACTCGCGTGTTGGATCATTTTTGAACGCCTCGGGCTGATGTTACTCACTGATAAACTCGCCTGTGGCTCAAAGAATAGAAATCCCTGTTTGCTTTTTGCAGCTGCGCTCAGATCCTCGCTCCTGTTCGGCAGCTGGATGAGACTTTGTTGGAAGTGTTTTTCTTTATTTTCATGCAAACTACATAGCGCTGAGGGTCGTTGATGTTTGATCGTGCGTCCCATCATTGCATGTTGAGCGCTATTAGCATCACAATCTGTGTCCTGCAGGAGGGTGGCGCAGCTAGAATCAGAGCAGGCTCTGAAACAACAGATCCAGCAAGAAAATCCTCTAATATCATCCAAGCTGGATTATTTGTTTGTTTTTTCGTGCAGTATTATAAAGTAGATGATTTATAAACGTGCTTTTTGTAATAATCACTGAAACAGGAAATGTATTTTTGATGCACACAGGGGCTGCTTGCTTGTTAGTGAGAAGGTGTAAGCTTCATTATTAGGGTGTTAAAACTGGCTAAAAACACTAGGCAGATAATTGTCCTATAGATGTGTGAATGGTAATGCATTTCTTTTAAGTGGTCCTCGACTTTCTGTTTCTCTTTATAGTTCATTGTTTAGGAGCTTTACAAGAAAATCTGATTTTTACATTTAATTGTATTTTTTGCTGTGTGATTTGCAGTTTAATCTAGAGGGAGAGATGCCACAAAATGGGCTCATCAAACTTTCAATTACTTTCTACTTTATTAGGCATTTTAAAAAAAGCCATGCTTTTTTGTATTTCAGAAACCATATCTGAGGTTAACAGGAAATGGTTCTAAAAATCCCTGTTAAGACCAAAACCTCACAACATCGGTGCCATGATATAAGTTTTAAAATTTTCGATATGAGCATTGACCGATACGATATTGACCTGATGCAATATAAGCGCCAATCATATATACTTTTATTACTTGTTTTGTACTGTAGAATGTAGAAAAGGGCTTGTTGAACAGAGAAAAAATGTCAAAAACAATTAATATAAGAACAACCAGCCTATATAATAACCAATGAGTTACAAAAACCTCAAACAGAAGCAGAATGTTTCTATTACCATGAAAGGAGCTGAGACTTTGGATGCTGAAATAATCCGATATTGATGTTGATTGCAACCAGAGCTGTTTCTTAAATACAGATAATATAATTGATAATAATAGTTAAACTTTATTGATCTCACATTGGAGAAATCTCCCTCTGCATTTAACCCATCCCCTTGGAGAGCAGTGGGCTGCCATTGTGCGGCGCCAGGGGAGCAGTGTTGGGTTAAGGGTCTTGTTCAGGGACCCAGAGTGGCAGTCTGTGGGAGTGGGGCTCGAACTCAGAACTTCAGGATTCCAAGCTCTATGCCTTAATAACTAGGCCGCCACTCCTCACTTGGACAGATCACTTGTTGGATGCAATGTTTTGTACATGATAAATTCTTATTGTGAATTAATTGGGCCTAATGTTTGGACTTGTGGTGCGTTTAATGCCCAAGATATGAGAACCTCAACAATTTAGAGGACATTTTGATAGTGGCACAGAAAATGTAGGTTAATTAGTATCGGCTTTGTTGTCACGATGAGCGGCAGTTAAGTCTAAATTTTCAGTTTTTGTTGTTGAAATATGTTAGGCCTGTGTCTTCCTTAGACAGTAAGATGATATGGTTAGAATTTGGTGTGAACATGAAAGCATGGTTCTAGTCTTCCTTGCATCAACGTTTAAGCCTGCTGATCGTCTATCATGTGAGGGATATACACTCGGCCCATTTTGACCAGTTTTAAGCCACCAGTTGTCTAAAAGCCACATCCTGAGTATTGTTTCTGACCATGGTCATCCCTCCAAATCCACTGTTCTCTCATCATCTGATGGCTTCTAACAGCAGGGTAATGCATCGGGTAAATAAACCCAAACTGTTTTAAACTGGTTTCATGAAAATAATCTCGAAGAACTCATTTTAATGGAGCGCTTCTGGGATGTGCTAGAGCAAATGTTTATGTCATGGACGTGATGCAGGTAAATCTGAAGCTGTAATGTCAGTTTGCGACAATATCTCACAGGAATGTTTCCAACATCTTGGTGGATCTGAGCAATAAAGAGTCACAGGGGTCCATTGCATTACTGGCATTTTGTACCTTTATAAAGTAAATGGTGAATGTTTCCATATTACAATCAGACAGTTTTTATGGATAATCAGCAGCAATTAATTTAATTCTGTATAAATTATTAGAATAAAGTCCACAGATTAGCAGCAGGTGAAAGCCCTGAACTTGGACGAGTCAGGGAAGTGACTGAAGAATCTTTAGCAGGGTTCAGGGGATCACCATTCAGGTCATTTATCATGGTAACAGCTGCCAGTATGAAGTGGTGCTTGGCGGTCATGCGTTTGTGTGGTCTGGAGAATGTAACCCCATAGCTGACCAGTCACTGACATCAGACTTCTTCTCTGTAGGGCAGACGGCGAGCAGATCAGAAGACGTCAGATCGCCCAGAGTGCTTCAGAGTCAAGGGGCCTGTTTCAATAAGGAAGTTCAACCAACTCTGAGTTAAAACTTGAACTCTGAGTTGACTTATCCTGAGATTGGAAACTCTGAGTTTTGGGTTTCAGAACAGCTGAAATGAGTTAGTTCAATCAACTCTAAATTGACTGACTCTGAGTTAAGCGCGTGCACCACAACTATAAAAAGCCATTATCAATGGAGCACAGATATTACGAGTCACCATGGCAACAGCGTCAGACAAAAAAAGGTGTGCATATTTCTCACCAGCAGAACTGGATGTGCTTATGCAAGCATATGCAGAATTTGAACATGTATTTTAAAAAAAAAAGCAACATGGCTGCAGCGGTGAAGGAGAGAGAGTTAGCTTGGGTGAAAATAGCTGCTCGAGTCAATGCGTAAGTTTACATTTTAATTACGGTACTTTTATACAGTGTTGGGTGTAATGAATTAAGTTACTTAAGTCATATAAATACTGTAATTAAATTAAAGACTATAAAACAATAGTGGATTTAATATCAAATTTTAAAAGGTATATTTTGATTTGAACTTTCTCCCTCTAGTTACACACTTTGGTCAATTTAAGATTAATTCATGCAATTGAATATTGTTTATTTGAAAGCATTAGAAGTGCAGTTTCTTGTATTGTTCAAGTGGTTGAGGTTGATTTGGGATTTAGAAAGTAATTAATAAGTAAGTAAAACAAATTAGTAAGTAGACCAATACTTTCTAGAGACAGTAATTATTACATTAAACTAATTAGACTTGTTGAAGATAAAATTTGTAGTTAGTAATTAAGAACTATTTTAGAGTAACTTACCCAACTGTTATAATATCAGAGGTGAAACTGGAAGAACAGTATTTTATTAAACCTAATTTAGTTTTCATGGATAGGTGCAATCCTGCAGGCATCAAAAGAACATGGCAGCAGCTGAAAATGAAATATAAAAACATACTTCAAGCAGGTAAGCCTTAAGCACATCATGTGAGAAGAGTAGCTACCTGGCTTTACAAACAGGATCATCCATAAAAGGACATGCCATTTCATTCCCTTTGATGCGCTCTACGTGACTGAAATGTGTGCAATGAATACTGTATGTCCCCAAAGAATCAATGAGGTGTTTAAACACCACTTCCTCTTTAAAAAAGGGGAGGAGACCAAAATAAACTCCGGATTTTCTGAAGAAAACCTGCTCCCGACCAGGTTAGGTTCACAGAGTAAATTGCCATGGTAACTGACTCTGAGTATAAGTAACCCCTCTTTCAGAAACGGGCTTGACTTACTCTGCTTTCTCAGGTTTAACTTACCTCCCTTTCTGAAACAGAAAACCCAGAGTTTCCCTCATTTCAGGGTTAACAAACTCCGAGTTTTCACTTAACCTCCTTTCTGAAACAGGCCCCTGGTCTCTTTGTGACCTTTTATTTATATTTTCACTAAAATGAATCAGATAGGATGCCCCCCAATGCCCTTGTGTTTTTTAAAAATGTCTGTTTATTCTTATTTTGGGATAAAATATCCAAACTGGATATCTTCTGTAGCGCTGCCTTGCTTTATGCTATCTCTTTTAAACGTAAACTCAAAAAATTTTTCCTAAAATGGGGCTGGGCGATATTGACTTAAAATCTTATCATTATATTTTGTGATATTATTGCAATAACAATAAAAGTAACTATAAAAAAAACAAAACGTATTGCTGTGACTGCATGCTACAGCAATCACAACCCACACTTAAAATTAAAACTGGCCTTAAAAGAATACACTATTAGGATAATTAAAAAAATCGTTAATGACCCAGTGGGAGAAATGAAGGAAAAAGAACATTTGCTTATTTTTTGGCGTTTTTAAGCATCATTAGTTCAAATTATGTTTATGTATGGTAATTAAAAGTGTTATCTTGAAGAGAAATGTATCATAGTAACTATAACCAATAGGATAAATGAGTCTCATAACCCAAAAATAGCCAATAGGTGTTTTGGTACCCCTGTTCAATACCCACATCCTGCCCTTTTAAGTACAAGCACTTCTGTGTGTTACCTTCATTTAAAAACAATATGTATCACATATAATTTACTACCTAGCTACGGTAATAAAAAATATGAATATTAAAACCCTACATGCTGTTTATTTTTGACAATTTAATGTTTTTTTTAACACCAAAGAAAAAAGCTCATCGTATTTCTACAACTAAAACCAAGGATCACCTCAATATTCAGCCCACATTTTCTAAAAATAAATAAATTATAAAAATGGGGTTTGGTTAAATAAAATGTGCTCTAATGTTTAATAAATTAAATCATAAATGACATTCGTAGGGCAACGGATGAAGTTGTTCAAAATCATTCCAAAGAGTCTCCAAGGATTACCCATAATATTATTTTATCAAAAGATAGGATAGATACCTCATTTTCTGAAACCCTAAGGCTTCTTTCCAGACAAAAAATATGTTGCATTTAAGGACATAGATTTTTGAAAAGAGGATTTCTCCCTGTAGAAGTAGGTGATTCTTAGTCTGATGATTACACAGGGTCAAGATTAATAATATCCATAATTTTCCTTTTGTATTCCACCATTTTCTGTTGATTGAACTCCCGAGCCTTATCCTTAGCAAATTCAAACCAAAGAAATCCCTTTTGCCTTCTGCCTGTTGTTAATATAATAGAGTCAAACAACCAAACCACATGTCCTTACAAAAATATAACAATATATGCAATTTTTTATGATGCTGGTAAAGATTCTTTATGATCTTTATGATGCACATTTGGTATAAAATCTCCTCTTTAACTTAAGAAGTGTGAATCTGCCACCACACCTCTTGGTCTGATTCATTTTGGGGTTTTCTTGGAGCATCAGTGAACTAATTCAACTTTTGAACGGATTTTCTTTACCTCAATCTGAACAAAGCAGTGCTCATTTTTTCCAACCTAAATGCGTTTTTTGATAAAGCTTTGATTACCGTGATTTATGTGTCTACAGTTGGCGGGTCCAACTCCCGGCTTTTAAGGTCATGTCTTGCACATTACAGATCCAGTGGTTTCATTCCTGAGAATTACATCCAGTTCTGCAGGAGCCTGCTAATGACCCACTCCCCATATTCAGGATTTTTGAACGAGGGAAACATCTGAGACATGCGGGACGGCAGCCCCTGAGGGCTAACTTTGAAAAACCACAGGTCTACTGTGTTGCATTCCAGTCAAACAGGTGTTGTGTATGATGCCTCTCCTGCATGTATGTGCAGCCTTTTTATCAAATTGGCGTATGATTTATCGGCTGCTTTCACACCCAACCCTTGATTTGTTTTTAATCATGCCAGAGTTGGGTTTCTTAAGCTGATCACATTGATGAAAAACCCAATCAAAGAGCCTGGAACTGTACTATGGAGCAGTTACAACTGCTATTTACCTGGACCATGGAGTGGATCTCTTGCAGCATGAATACATGCTTGTCTGTCCCGGTGTAGCAGCAGCAGCAGATTTGAGTGGAATAAGCAGTGGGGGTTGGAGGAGTACAAGATTTAAACACCAAGTTTGCAACAGAAGCCTTGATTCAGACTCTGCTCTTTGTGTTTTTGTTTGCTTTCCATCAGCGTAATAACCCCCCTCCCGTCCCCACCCCCGAAAAAACCTGTTGCAACTGCCTGACGCGGTTTGCCCCAGTCTAAGAAAATCCTCAGTGTAAAAGCAAATAGCGCCAGCTGAAAAAATTGACTTCTCTCACTTTTACCAGTTTCTAGACTCATACATGGACCAGTCCAGTGTGAATTGGCATTAAATTAATCTCAAAATGGATGGTGACAAAACTTTTTAAAGTATTTTCGTCCAAACCAACCAGATATGCTGGTGAACAAAGGCCTTGTGATTTAAAAAAAATCCTAAAGATCAGAAATATCTGGTTTACAGGTATCGCTGTCAGCAAAAGCTGTATCACATGTCTGCTGTTGTTAAGACATTTTTTAATATCTCTTTTGTTGATGGGAGAAAAATCGCCATCAGTTGGATGAGCCGGTGAAAGAGTTATGATAAAAAAAATAACTTTAAAGATAATGTGTAACAGGTTTTTTGTGACGTTAGTTTTGTTCATACTATAAAAGATTCTCCCCTAGTTATGCTGAAGTTTAAAGCCTTAGTGGGTTCACTATACTGGAGTGATCTGCATGAGTGGGCTGACATACTTTCAAGAGTTTTTGCCAGACTTAAACCCTCAACTAATCTGACTGATATTTATCTAGAGATTACAGCTGTCATGCCGGTATTACCCCGCCGGATTTTCTGCCATCATTAATGTTTCACTCTGTGACTTGAGGCTCTCCTGATGATTCAAGGGAAAATTACTGGAAATAAGTAGTTATTAAGACAAACTATTATATGTAGACAAAGAAAAATGTGTTGAATTGACAGTATGAAAAAAAAAAAATGGAACTATTCTACGAGTAATAATTGAAGAATATCAGACCCCCGCTCTCAAAGTATCAGTCAAAGTTTTGAACTTTTGTTTTTTGGATATATGTAATACTTGATATAGGAAAGTATGCTGCAAGATGGAAAAAAAAATCAGCGTGACATTTAAGGTAGCAGACATCACACGACCTCTTAAATTGTCAACAAAATGGTGCTAGCTGTCACCACGAGCTCAAACGTCTGGCCTCACGAGTCCTTTGCTGTGGGATCAAAGACGTCGCCTCAGCAGTTCAGATTCTAGAAATCATCGCTGCGTGTGGTGGACGAATGTACAGTACATGTAGGGAGCGAGGCCTGAATGCCCCTGCAGTAAGCGGTCTGCTATGTGCATGTGACTAGGGGATACATTTACGATTTCTCTTGCTATGTTAAAGATCCCTGTGAAGCGCCACTCTTCTGTTGCCTAAACTCTAGAACTATCCTAAATATCTGCAGCCAATCCTCATGTTTTTATGCACTTTCTGCGGTTCAGTGTTAGATTAATAAAATCAGTCATTAAATCTGCAGTGCACCATGATCGATAATGAGATGATTGGTAAAAGGGAGTAAATTCCATCTTTCAGCGTATAGTTTTGGGGGCTTTATTGCTTCAGAGCTGCATTGTTTGATGCAAACGAGAATAGTTATTCAATTGGGGTTTTTGTTACTACCTTGACATTCAAATGTAGTTGTGCCCCCGCACTTCTTCGCTCCTCCACGTAGTCATATAAGATATAAACAGATGGTTTTTTCTTTGCTTTGGAGCTCTTACTTTGTGCTTCTTCTTGATCTTGTCTTGTTCTTCTTCTGTTTATTGCCCACAGGTTACATCCCTGCTCCCTGTTTTCGGTTCACTGGCCTGGCAAACGCTCACAATTCCAGCAAACAACTCCAGCTGCATTTCCATTATTATTTTAAATTCTTATTTAGAAAAATTGAATCAGAAAAACTTGATGGAGCCTTCAAAATTAGAAAATAAACCCCCTAAAATATGCTAGAAAAGTTTTTATTCTCGCTTAAAAACATGGCTGCAAACAACATCATTATTATTTTGACATGTTAATATAGGAATAACGCTTAATTCCCTTCATACAAATGTAATCGCCACATTTGAGCATTTCCTTTTTTTTTCCTTTTTTTTTCTGAACTTTTAAAAGTTCTCTTAAAATTCTCATTTTAATTGGATGGAAACACATCTTCAGAGGTCCAGATAAACCGCAGCTGTCTCAGTTAAAAGTTATTGTTCAGTTGAACCAAAAATCAAACTATTTTCTTAGTTATAAACTTCTGTGACCTTTTCTTGCTTTCTGCTACTTGTTTGTAGATAATTCCTAACATCTCATTAATGTCTTAACAAATTTGGCTCTTCAGGTCTCACTATTTTCAAAGCTTGAGCTGTCAGATTTACTCCATAGTGTATCATTTTCATTGAGGATTTGGGACAGAAATTGGGTGTGAAGACTAATCGATTTTTTTGTCAGAGGGTGCCCAGATTTCAGAACACAATCACTTCTCTGTACCCAATCATTCGTCTGTCAGCGGTTACTGGAACAATATGCAAGTGCGGCCAGCGAGCAGCTCTAAAGCCCTGCAAACCTCTTCTAGATGGGTTTTAGGACTGGGGGGTGTATCCGTATGTGTGTGGAATCGAGTTACAAAGTCTGTCATTAACCAGGGAGCTGCAGTTATGAGACCAAGATAGACTGTTTCAATTCTGAGCACGACTCTGTGGACAATCACTCTTCAATGTAGGTGGCTCTAAGTCTGCGGGGAAACGGGGGTGAGGGAGGGCTCTAAGTGTGTGTGGTAGAATATGTATGTGTATTTACGCAGGTGGAGGGAAATAGGGAGCAGGGTTTGCCCTGCAGTGTAGAATAGCGCCCTTGCTTCACTTTTTTGTCCTGTTTCTGGTGCGCTTGTGCTGACTTATGAGAAACTTTTACTAGCAACAGACCTGGCATCAGATGAGGCAGCAGACTGCGGAGGAGCACACAGCATGTGGGTTTAGTTTGCTTCTTGCGTCCAGCTTTTTACAAAGGGGCCCTCTGTCTGCAGTGTTATTTTTAGTCCCAAAAAAAATAAAAAATTGAGCCTTTTAATAATCATCAGCCTTATGGAGCCCCTAACTGATCACGATGAGGAGAAGCTTGTCTGGGACTCGTGGGCTGTGCTGTCGCAGCAGGAGCTAGGATGCTAGTGGGGGTAGAGAATGGGATTAAAGGGACTGCCTTTGTATCTGCCGGATTTCCAGTCTTGTTCCAATGCTTGGTGTTTAGGAGTGCCCTCTTTCTTCTGTTTTTTTTTTTCATCTAGTGGCCCTCGCACAGACTTATTGATTTCCTCCTATTCTGTGTTCAAATGTGGATGAGGAGCAGTGGAGACAGGAAGAGGGGAGGCAAGACACTGCTGTCTGCACAGATGCACACCCGCATAGATTTGCAGTGCTCGTGGCTCCTCTGCTCTCCACAGCAAACGGCAGACTGCACTGGAGACAGTCTGCAATACACATTTTATAAGCTCTGCACTCGCTTCAGTGCTCTCGTCTTATCGCTCTGCTGTTAGGGAAGAAAGTTATGGCTTTAGTTTCTGTATCTTTATGATCTCATTGCCTGGCTGGGGCCGTCTCTTGTTTAGTCGGGGCATGTTGTCCACATTCTGCAAAAAAATCTTCCATTCTGTACATCATAAGGGTATATGTTCACGTCAGTCCATCATGGGGGTATGAGTTCCAGCTGTTGGAGGCGTGTACTAGAGTATCTCCAGTCTGTTCTGTATGTTAAGAAAAAAAACAGATAGTTTTTTTTTTTTATAATATGATATAAATTTTGTTTGATGCAAGGTTTCAGTGCATCAACATGCACAATGTT
The DNA here is from genome assembly GCF_016077235.1 of Cyprinodon tularosa. NCBI lineage: Eukaryota > Metazoa > Chordata > Actinopteri > Cyprinodontiformes > Cyprinodontidae > Cyprinodon > Cyprinodon tularosa. The sequence goes on from NW_024038786.1 coordinate 398,064, forward strand.
GAGCTCACAAGAAAACAGGAAAAAAAAATGTATACTTGGATTCATAAAGAAACTCATTTCACTTTGATTTTTTGAGTTGGATGAAATGAAATGAAAGAAGCGTTTGCATCCAGGAAAATGGGAGGATTACAACTATTATAAAAAGATGCTAAATGAATGTGGATCCCAGAATTACCCTTCACCACTGTTAGATTGGGAATTTGTTTGTCTTTTTATCATAAAGACAGTTTAAACAAGTCTTTATGATAAAAAGACTTGATAATTGATAACATTTGATGAATATAGGCACATCATTAACTTTCACTAGCTTCAATATGGTTTATCTAAACATAATAAAATCAGCATTGTACCAGTGTTTTATAACTCAGATCAATGTTCAACCTGATGCTTTTTTAACGCTCAGTTTTGTTTGCACTTTTACTTGACATAAGAAGATGGATAAATGGATGGTTTCTGATTTCAGGGACAGAATATTACATTTTAGCAGCCTTGGAAAGTTTTGACCTGTTGATACCAGTTTTTTGCATTCAAATGAGAATGAATTAACATTTTAAACTGTGTTTTGCAGTTTATACAAGATTAGCATGGCTAGGATTACCAAAACCTAAGAGTTTCGATGTGTGAGCTCAAGAAAGGTGAAGGAAAAACAGAAGTACTAACATCTTCGATGCATTTGAGTATAAAGCATTGGTGAGCAGTAGAGTAGTCAAAAAAGGTACGAATTAGGCTTAACTATTTGCTCTGTAACAAGTTCCACACTGAAGGCTGTGGTTTTGAGGTGACTTTACTCCCCCCTGTGCAGAATTTTGGATTTACAATTTTTTTTACTGGCTTTCAGGAAAGATGAATCACCAGGCAATTCTCATCATCGGATGACTTTTCAATAGAGCTTTTGTGGAACCTATTATACCTGCAAAGAAAAGGGATAATGGAGGATATCATTGGTCTGCTCATTTTTGATGCCATCTGGATGATGTGCATCAAATCTTATTTTGGTAAACAAAGTTAAAAGCCAGTTTTGTATTTCATGTTGTATTTTCCCACGTCCTGCTTCTTGGGATAATGCCCATAAAAGTTCAGGATTTCAGAGCACATGTGAAAACAGGAGTGGAGGACCTTTACAGCTGGCCTGATCTCTTAGAAGTCTTTATTCTTGAAAGACAGGAAACAGTGGCAACAATAAAGGCTTGATTGGCGGCAGGATGTCAGGACCAGATCCATCTGCACTGTTGCACACAGCGGTGTGTATATGCATTCATTGTATTATTGCAAGCTGTTTGCCTAGCGATTATCAGTGTGGTGCGGCCCATCATGGTTTTTACTTGTCTCTGCCAGGCAGGACGTGACAGCCAAAGCTAGTTTATTCTTGGCTGCTATCTCACTGGTTTCTGACGGAGCTAAATGTGTGTAAGTGCTGCACCTTGATGCAAATGTGTATGTTTCGCTCTGAATTGGCTGTTTTTAGTTATGGAGCTATCCTAGATATGGATAGTGTGAGAGAACTTGAATGTTTGATTGCTATGGTGACGACAATTGACTTTTTAAGAGAAGGGAAACCTTCAAAGTTTTTTTTTGTTTATTTCACACAAAAAAAAGGCTATGGTGAAACATGCAGAGAGAAAAAAACAGTATTTTATGTATTAAAAAGTTCAGAGTGCCTGCTTATGTTCTTTTTACACAGTAGGAGTTAAATACTGTTGATGATACTTTCTGTATGCTATATTCTGTGTCCTGGACAGAGCAAAGAAAACAAATCAGATGTTTTGCAATTCTACGAGAAAAAAGAAGTGTAAACAAAACGCTTATCTGCTTTGCGGCGGGGTGTGTCAGTGTTGTTACTGGTGTGTAGGTGGTTAGTAGGGTGGGGCGCCATCGGGGAGAAAAGACACCCATTGTCTCAGAGTACATTTGATCTAGGGCAAGTACTTTGTATGTGTGTGAGCAAACACCCAGGGCAGCAGTGTATCCAGGGAACAAAAACCTGCTATGCTTCTGCCTGCTACAATTAATTCATGAGTGACAATTACACATAAGCAGGGGTCCATTTGCATTTGGTCTCATTCCTCTGCTTGTGAAAGAGGGCTACTGCTGAGAAACTGAAGGGCCCTGAGAGATGGAGTCTAGCTGGGCCTAATGGGGGCACTGCAAATTCCAAAAGCACTGAAGTCTCTCTTTCATTCCCTACTTGATGGGACTCTTGTCCTCTGAACATGTGCTTCCACAGGTTAAAAAAGCTCCATGTTCTGAGTAGCACAGTAATGCATCCATATATCAGGGTTTTAGCTTTTGTTGTAATTGTAGCCTTTTTAGATTGGAGGCTTTTAAAATCTGAGCTGCACCACCATCGACTGACCTTGTTTAGCTTTGTTGTATCTTATTGAATGTCTTTTTATAAGTAGGCTAGGTAAACAGTGTGTAGACAATGTGCTGGACACATGTGTTTGGCACAATTTAGCCAAATTTGCCAAAGCAATCAGTTTTTCACTCATAAAAGAAAATCTCGACAAATAAAACTGCTGATTTCCATTTACAAGAAAAACTAAATTAAATTGCTGCCACAATTTTGGTTACCGAAAAAAATGTTCAGACCTTATTTTCAATGTGGCGTCTGTTGACATATGTCCTAGTCCTAGTCAGCGCACCTATCTTTCTGACCCTCAAAATGTACCATTTTGCAGAACATGATTTTTTGGTCTTAAAAGCCTATTTGGATGTGAATTAGGGTTTGAACGATTTGATGATTCCTTTCGATTCTTGATTCCTATTCTTTTAAGAAGAAAGAAAAATACATCGCAACTTTTGGTCTCATCATGTTATGGCACACAAGACTTGAAGTTTCATACCATTCAAAATGCATTTTCCCCTTGCCCCTCCTCTGCAGCTACAAGGGGTAAGAGGCAGAAAGGTGAACCCTATGAATTGGGACACCCCTTCAACAAATGCATACGTCATCAATAGTCTCTTTTACCAAAGCAGACATGACGAGGTGTTGCTGGAAATCTGGAGAAATCATGTCCGCAGCTGTGTTGATCTCTTGTCTGGGCGTTTGGCATCATTTTAAGGTTATCTGCTGCTAAACAGAGGAATGTAAGAAAAAGGAGACGTCTTCAGCTCCTGGGAATAGTGGTGGATCAAATTATGGTATACAGGATGTAATGGAGAACGGTTGTGCAGAATAATAACTAATGTATTACTTTTAGTGTGCGGACATGCCTTCCTTTTCGCTAAAATAATAGCTTTTTTGTCATACAGTTAAAGCACGATCAGTCCAAACAGTATAAAATTGTCATTTGGATTGTCAATCTTTACCTTATTTGATCTATATCTAGATTGTTGAGGTCCTCAAGTTAGAGAATAGTTTTATTTAGAGTAATTAAAGAAAATCTGGGTCTATCTCTAGATATTGTTCCTATGTCATGCTAAGATTGCATCCAGCTTTTGATTGAAGCATTTTTTTTCACTGATCCAACCAGGATTTGGTGCAAAGAAGGTGTCAAATTTTAGGCACAACAGCTCCTTTAAATGTCTGTAAAAAGTCCTTGAAACCACCTTGTTGTGAGCATTACCCAGTTTGCAGGGAAACCAAACTGATTAGCATATAAGCAGTAAGTATTGCTGTAGCTTTTATTTTTGCAGTGAGCTTTGACATAACCCCACAACAGCTAGTAATATGGTGTGGGTGATAAATTGTAAGATTAGTTGAGAATGGAATAGTTTTTTTTTGTGTTGACATATTAACAATAAAATTTGTCTGGTTAAAATGTATCCAGATTCATCTCCACTGATCCTGAGAAATATTCATCTTTTATGCTTTGACTCATCTGTGTGCTCCTAAGTGAGACTTTATTTTAGTGTAGTGCTAGACACTATGACTGTGAACGTCTACTTTCTTTATGGTTTAGCTGAGGTTGTTTACTCCTTTTATCATCTAATATGAAATGAGATTTATTTGAACATGATACAAATATAAAAAAATAAAAATAAAATAGTGCACAGTAACAAGAAGTGCATAAAAAAAGAAGAGAAAAATACAGATATTTGTTTCCATTAACATATCATGCTCAAAAATGGGGTAGGAAGAAGTGAAAACTTATTGACTCCTACCCCCTAAACACATAAAAACTTACAGTCCTACTGTTATATAAAAAAAAAAAGAAAAAAATCAAAGTCAAGTGAAAGTCAAAGTGGCAGTCAGCAGTTACTAATATTTACCTATAACATTTCCCTTTTTATGCTGGTTTGTCTTTTCAAACCCTTACACCAAGTTGTTATCTGTAATACACACATTTTTGCTTTCTCTCACTCATATGTCTATCTCTATTGAAAATGACCTCCTTATATTTTCTATTGAATTGTATTAAACTATTGCTTTGTTTTAAATCTTCATTTAAGTTGTTCCATAACTTTACACCTTTAATTGAAATACAGAAGCTTTTTCTTCTTGTTCGCAACTTGCGCATCTTTAAGTTTGAGTAACCCCTTAAATTATACCCCACTTCTCTTTCAGAAAACATGCTCTGTATGTGCTCAGGTAACAACTTTTTAGATACTTTGAACATAAATTGAGCCATTTTAAATTCTACAAGCTCGTCAAATTGGAGAATTCTGGATTTTTTGAAGAGTGGGTTTGTATGCTCATAATAACCAACATTATGGATTATTCTAATGGCTCGTTTCTGTAGGATGGTTATCGGATGTAAAGAGCTCTTGTAATTAACTCCCCACACTTAGTTTCTGCTTAGTTGTTCTCTGTGTTGTATTTTGCTTGGCAGAGAAAGGTGAGCATCTCGCTCTGCCATGCTGTGGTGTGGATATGTATGTGGGCTGCTGCAAAGAGCACAGCTTTTGCCCTCTGGTCTGCATTACACCCACATCCACCTAGGAGCGAACCATCTGTGCGTCCCTGATGGCATGTCGGCTCTTTGGCTCTGTGGTGGCAGGTCGGGAAGTCGGGGGGGTGCAGCAGGCTCCGCATTGCCCCGAACCCGGCCCATTTCTTCCACTCGCCGCCCTGCGGTTCGCTGCAGTTTTCCTCGGTGCTGGGTCTATTTGTGCCATGGTAACGGTGCCAGCCTGCCAGCACAGACACAGATTCTCCCTCTCTGCCAGTGTGATGACTCAGCAGCTCCTGCAGGGCTTCAGCAGCCTCCCTCCTCAACCTCGGTGATGCACCATGCTCATCAGACAAAGTAGTGTTTTGTCATTCTCTCATTGTAGCTGACCTGAATACTAAATACAGGGTTCCTACGCAGTCTGAAAAAGTGTGAAGTTTGATGTCAGTGTTTTCCAAATCTTGGTTAGTGGGGGGAAATATAGGAGTGTAAACATTTCTTTAATTTCAAAACTTCATTCATTCATGTTGACATTAGGGCTGACTTATACTTCGAAACTAGGTCGTCTGCGTAGGGTTTGCTGTGGACGCAAAGACGTCCCCGCGCCCTCCGCAGATACTCTGACTCTCAGACTTAGCCGCAGACAGTAGGCCTCTACATCCGCTCTACACTATTCGTCTCCTGTTTGGTACCTTACTGGCCTGTTTTGTTTGTATGACCTCGATTGCAAAACCGACTCGTGAAGTTGGACCAGCTAGAAGAGCGAGGTGCGGAAGAACGCTGAGACCATTTTTCCACCTGGATCCCCGCTCTTTTTGCTCTCATGTCCATCCCTTTTGCATTGTGGCGTGGAATAAACATAGCACAGACCACGCTTCAATATTGAGCATAATCAAAAATGTCTGCGTCATACCTGCGACAAGCTCACTGCTACAATCTGCTGCGGGAGTATAACCAGCCCTTTAATTTCTAGTGTCCTCTGCTCCTCCTCCTCTGAGTGTTTTATGTTGCTTCTCCATTTCTTTCCTTTATGTCCTCTTTTCCTTGTGTCCATCCGTTTCTTTTTTCCTCCCAGGTATTCTTCTTTCCTTCTGCCCTTGTGCTTCCCTTTGTTTTTCTTGTCTTTTCATATTTTCATTTTCCTTCCTAGGTATTACTTCCTCCAATCAATCAATCAATCAATCAATCAATCAATCAATCAATCAATCAATCAATCAATCAATCAATCAATCAATCAATCAATCACAGTATATATTACCTGTTTTGAACAGACAAAGTTATGTCTCCCTATTTTCTCTGGTAAATAGGCAGTTTTTAAATGAAAAATATGTAAGATGACAATAAATACACACAAAACAGTCAAAAAAAGCATCCAATCTCATGGATATACTTTAGGAAGCTATTTGAACCATCTGTTGTAGGTAATGGATAATCGTCAGATTTCCAGGAATATCTATCTTCTTTCTAGTTCGTCTTGGCTTCTTCTTTAGGTTTAGCTGTGCTAACAACATAATGTGAAAGGCATGTGTAATCATCTCATCCTAATCACTACTCAACTTCTTAGAGTAGTTCTTATGAAAACAGCTCTCTTGTGTGCAAAATAGGAGCCAAGAATACTTTTCAAAACCTCTTCAGTAGAACTCTGCAGGATTGTAGCTGTACCCAGTTCTATTTAAACAATAGTTTTTCAGAGATTCTTTAGGTGCTGTTCACACATCCTAGCATTAGTCTTAAAGGTTTTCAAAGCATCATACAAATATTTTGAATGATGATTGACTTCCCATTCTCAATCCATGTGGTTTTATGTGATGTTGGCCTTATCGGGAATAACTGTGTAATCTTGCAATGGTGTATTAGTGAGGTTAAACACAGATGTTGGGCACGGTCTTTTGTTTTAATGAAACATCAAATGGTATCTTACTTGATATATAAAGCTACATTTACAGCAGGCACATCATGTCTAATATCTACATGCCACTTCCAACAGACTTTAGACGACATGGTTCACGACCTCATAGTGCAGGACAGTGCATGTCGCACAGCATCACACTGGTTATGAAAATAATAGCTAATGTCAGCATCTCTTTAGCATTACCTAGTGTAATGCTAAAGCACCGCTAATTACAATGGCCTTTTGTGGTGCAGGTACTGCTACTGTTGTAGAGAAGTCTGTGTGGAGGCATTTTGTAAACTAAATAAAATTGATGCGACTATTAAGACTGCGGGCACTTGGAAAACTATCAGACGATTATCTGATTTAGTGACACATATGTAAGCGGAACGATTAAGATTCTTTTTAACATGAAAAGATCATAATCTGGTTGATCAAACAGTCATGAACAAGTCGGATGTAGGTTGCATATAAGCAATACAAAGCAAAAGAAAAGTGTGCCTGCTACTTAAACCATAGTCTGAGCTGCTAAGCCAATGTAGGAATTTATAAATGCCACACAGCATTGTCCCATTTGCACCAAACATTACCCTTAAAGATCTAATCATGGTTCCATTCTCCAGGCAAATGCATTAGTCTAATTTTGGTAAAACGAAGAACGGTTCTTCACTACCCTACAGTCCAGTAGGGGCTCAATCGCCTGTTTTGCATTGCGCTTGTTGATGCAAGGCTTGGAAAGGCTAAGGAAAACCAATTTTTACATATTTTTTATGCACTGTTCTTGGGCCAATCCAAGGTGCACATGAAGTTTAGGTTTTCAGCTGTTGACTATAGATAGTTGGTGACTTCTGTGCACCGTGACCTACAGGATTGAGGGTGAGAGCCTTGGCAACATTTCAACCGTGTGAGCACTTGCTTGATAACACAGCCCCAAAAAAATATCATTACACAGCAGAAGAGGGGTTACACACAGAGACACACACTAACACACAGCGGGCCACAAAATTGTGTGCTTTGATCACAATCAGTTCTGCAGATGCAAGCCCTGCCCCTCTTCTTCCTAAGAATCCCTCCTGAGGTTTCCAGTGTCAAAGCTGTTGGCAAGTTTCATGTTTCTTCATGCCTTGTTAATTTCTGGCATGCATTTGGTAAACACTCTAAATAACAGTCAGATTTTCCAGGTGTCAACATTCTAATATTATAGTGGGGTTGTAACAACCTTGGATGCTTAGATGTTTAGTTGCAAAGTGTTTTCAACAAGCTGGATGAATAAAAGCTGCAGAAAACTTGATTAAAAATATCCATTGGTTTGGATTCCATGGGAAACCGTGTACTAAAACCAGGTATTGATAAAATAATTAAAAAGCATTAAAAATCCTTAAAATCTATTTAAACCAGAGTTTATGACTGGTAGGAATAAACTAAAACCAAGATTATATCTTGGGTATTTTACTTGGTTTCCTGGTTTTCTATGTGATTGGGCCTGTTATTATTGATATGTCTGGCCAATCACCAGTTGGGGCCAGTAAGGGGAACATTTCGTTATCCTTGGATTTAAAAGCAAATGTAATCCTTAGGTACTGTCCAAGACAAATGGATCCAATTTATAACAGATCTTATAAACTCCAGCTCTGTCCAGACTTTTCTAATCGATCCTAGTCTTTTTCACATAATTAGATTGAAATCCAAATGTATACAGTCTAATCCAATCCGGTTCATAAAACAGTACAGAGAAATTCCTATATTGCCGTTTGGTAAAATGCTATTATGATAACACACAGAGTCATTAAGTTTGCTTGAATCTTTCTCTTGAACACACATGGAGAAAAAGCGGAGGAAAAGATTAATTTCAACAGTAAAAACATAAAATCTCTAGCAGAAGAAGAATTGGTTCAAATTACCTCCTACTGTGAACAAAGCTGAATGGCTTTGTTAATGATTGAGTCAAGGAAAGAAACACAGCCAAGCATTGGATCACTGAGATAACTGTCTTTTCAAGTGGGAGAAAAAAGGTACTAATATTTAGTTGCAGAGATATTTATATTGATTGGACTATGAGGAATGAAGCACATCTAAACACAGATGAGTCTGGAGTACTTTCTTTGACGAAGAAAAACACCAAATCTACAAAGTTACTTGCATCAGTAGCTCTATTAAAGGGTTCACCTAGATTGCAAAACAAATGCAATGGGCCAGGTGTACTTTCTTTAAGTATTATAGTTGAAAGCACTTTTCTACGTTCTGTGGGGAAATATTAAATTGCATGCAGAGTGCTGATGCTCCATCCAGAAAACTTAGATGGCTACACATAGAGGTAATGGGTTAAAATAACCTTCCATATCGTATTTCTTGTTTGTCTTTCTGAAATTATAAGCTTTAATATTTATTTATGACGCCTTCCGAGAAAGTCATGCAGCCAAACATAGGGGGACTGGACCAGATGTATTTTCTGTGGAACAGAAAGGGGTAAAAGAAAAACGTAGGAAAGCAATTTGGCAATTCCTATTGAATTGCCCCTAACTTCTTTTATGGGAGTGCTTTATTAATGTGCTTGTATTGCAGCATTAGTTTCTGTGAAAACTTATATTGGCTCCAGTTGGTCTTTGACACCAAGTATCTCCTTGTCCTGTTTTCCTAGCTGTGAGATGAGCTAATAACCCCCCTCCGTTTCCACATACCATGGTGTGCTTATATCTCATGTCCCCCCTGGCCCTAACACAAACCCCCCTCCCTCTAAGTTTACTACACTGATACTGGCTGCTTAGGCCCACATGTCGCTCTCTGACCTACTGTCCTCCTGCTGCCCCCTGGCTATGCCTCCTCGTGCCCTGCTGCCCGCTGTCTGCCCCCGCTGGCGTTCCTCCTGTCCCTCGTCCCAGGGGAACAGACGGAGCTTCTGATTATCTTTGTGTGGCAGCCTCTGTTTTGTGCTCTGATTAAAGGAGCAGCATGTGGTCTGTGTGCGAGCGGCCTGTGCAGACGCTGCCTTTGGCCAATGCTAACGTTATGTGCTTAATCATTTATGTCTGGAAGATGGGCACATAGGCCTGGGGAGGGAGGGGTGGGAGTGGATGTAGGTGGTGTTGGGGTATTTATCAGCGGCACAGATGCACTCAGGCGCACATGTTGCCAAGATAGCATACCCAGTGCTCAGGATAACATGACAAGGGCATACTCCAGGCTATGTCTCCACAGACTGTACATATTATCTTTATAAAACGGGCAGCTTGGGGGTTGACTTCCCTCTTAGTTTGTGTTAGTAGATGAAAACCAGCATATTCACAGCTTCAAAAAATTAAATCTAGCCAGACAACGTCTGAAAGTCTGAAGGATATTTCTTTGCTATTGAGTGCAGAAAGTGTTAAGTTAAATTAAAGGAAATCTTTTACTACATAATTATTTTAAAATTGAAAAGAAAGTTGCTATTCAGGTTTGAAGGATTTATGTTTTTTATTAGTCAGAAAAGATTTTGCTACCATAAAAACTGCGTATGGTCAGTTAGGATGACCAATTTTCAACCTTTATTTTACGATCATTACTTGTAAATTGGAAAAAGCCATATGATGATGTCATGACATTTTAGGCTTTTTGTAACTTAAAACCTTACAGTTAAATTGATGGTATCTATGAATTTATTTTAGGATAAGACCTTAAAAAAAATAAATAAAACATCAGGAAAAGCAGATGCGTCACCCTTGAGTACAAATTCCAGAAACTTGAAGGTGCCTCTTTATTCTGTGAATAATTATTCAGCTGCACATTTCACATGGATCCAGATCCTGCTAGAGGTTTTTCCCTTTAAAGTGGTGGGGGGCTATCCACTGTTGTCAAGTGCATGCTTCAAAAAGTTATTGCTCAATGTCAGCAACTCTTTGCAATCTGCTTTTTAATGTCACCTTTTGCTGATTCAGTTGGAGGGATTGATGAAACTTCAGTGATTTAATCCAATTCTTAGATGGACAACTTTTCTTGTTTTTTACCAATTGGCATAATAGATAAAATGTGACTCTATTGTTTTAAACTACGGTGAAAATTAATTAGAAAAATGTCTTTGGTACCACAGTAATAAATATTTTAGTTTGACAGTGATAAAACAAAGTAACAGAGGAAAGCTTACAGGTAAACACAGGACTAACTGATATGAATAAAAAGGGTATAGTGTCTATGTACTTTGATTTAAATAATTGGAGTTCATTTTATTATATAGTTCTATATGTTCGGTTTGTAGACTCTTTGTGGTATATTAGTGCTGTCTTAATAAATTTAGTTGAACTGATAAGAAATATTTAGCTATAAAGATTATGGCTACATCTGTCAGCCAGCCCAAAAATTGTATTTTATTTGTGAAGTATGGTATTGGCAGTATGATGTTGTGTGGCTATTTTACTAAAGGAGGCAGAGGTACGCAGGGAAATTAGAAGACATTATTAGAAATTATTATGTACAAAAAGAAAGCATTATGTCAAGAAATTAGCTAGAAAGTTAAAGTATGCATTTTTTGGGCAGAGATAGAAGGGTGTGTGCTTTAAAATGGTCTACCACCTGACTTGGTTACACCAGTTTTTTTTTTCTTATTTCAGCAAATCATTCACAGGATCTTGTTTATATCCTACTTATAAAGTTTAAAGGTCAATTAAACCAAACACTAAATTCCTGAATTTCCAAAAGGACTAGAAAAAAATTCCCCCCAAATGATTATTGTTTTGCATAGAAATATTTCAGCTTATACAAACATAAATATACGTGCATATTTTCACACCTAATAATAAGCCAATTATCCACTTTTCTGCGTCCCATTAGATTCTTTATACTCTCACCAGGTAAACAAAAAAAATTCAGGAAAACTTGCGGTCCTATATCTCCTTCCTTCTCCTCGCTGCCACATAGCTTGTCCCTCCAACACACAGTCTTTCACACACACCCCTCTCTCACACAGAGGCAGCCAATAAGAGAGCCCCAGTTCCCCATTGCTTGCCACTCAATGCCTTGTTGCCAGGGCCAACAGGAAAGCATGAGACCCTCTTTGCCTAAGCATTTGAAACTTGGTGTTGACTTTTTTTTTTCTGTGAAAGAAAGAAAAAGACTTCATTTATAAAGTTGTGTCTTCTAAGTATGGTGCAGTGGACAGAATGTTCAGCCTGTCTTGGTGGTCTTTCTCTCTGAACGGAGCTCTGAAAATCTCTTCAGAGAGGTCTAGAGCTAACCAACATCAACTTGATATATTTGCACATTTTTATATTTGTTTTTATGAGATTAAAGTTGTTATAATTGAATGTTTTCTTGTTTGTTTTCTTTCCTTTTTAGGTCCACAATGACAAGAAGGACCTTCCTTTGGGTTCTGCTCACTCTGGTCCTTCCCTGCTCCACTGAGGAGGGTAAGAATTTAGTTTAAAAGCAAAGCAGCACTAAAAAAGACCTTGAGCTCAACAGCAAAAGGTTTTTTTTTTTCTTCTTTTTTCCCCTCCCAAAACACAAAAAAGATAGGATCCATTTGAAATTAGTGGTTGTGGTACCACTGAATGCAGAGTTATACTGCACTGTCACCAGAGTACATCCAGCCTTTTCTCTGTCGCTTTTCTTTCTCCTGCTGCATACACCAAAAAATCACACATTTTTCTTCCCCTCTTCTCACCACCCTTTTCTTAGTCTGTCTCCCTTTCATCTGCTGTCTAGCACTGTTATTTTAAACAGCTGCAGTGGATTGCCATGGAAAGTGCTTTTCAGAGTGGCTAACCACTCTTTTTGCCCATGTTTACAGTACATTCCGATTAACCAAACGTGAAAGAAGAATAAGCAAAAAAACATTTATCCTGAAGAAAGAAAACAGGAGGCATATTTCTCTCTTTTTTTTTTTTTTAATAAAGTTGAAATCTGATGTCTAGTGTAAATGTTTTCTTTTCCAGGTGTAGACGGCGTGAGAGCTGAATGTTTATGCGAAGGACCCTCCTGCAGCAGTGGGGAACGATGTTTTGGCCAGCAGTGCTTTGCTTCTCTCTCTCTACTGAATGGAACGACAGTCTTTGAAAGGGGCTGCATCGTTGGGGGGGATGAAGATAGGTCGCTGCTCTGTGGAAAGCCACCAACTCCGGAGCTGGTGGTGGAGTGCTGTCTTGGAGATTTGTGCAATGCGAATGTCTCATTGCAGTTTCCAGGGAAAGGTGAGGCATCTGAATGAAGATTGCCCACAGTGTGGGAAAATAAGCAGCCATTCAGTCTCTGCTCTGGAAATGTTTATTTTACCATCACACTTTCCAACCTGTGGCTCTATTTGATTTATTATTTTCCCTAGGCTATAACCCAATTAGAAAGTTTGGGATACAGATTCTTTAGAGGTAATATGAAGGTGTGTTTGCTGATCAAGCTTCAGAGAAAAAACAAAGAATCTATCTGTGATTAGCGCTTGTATTCAGTTTATTCCCATTTAGCTTTCTTAGAAGCTGGAATTTTGTCAAGGCACTCATTAAGGGGTTCAAAATCTACAATAAACCCTGTGTTACTAATCCTATTGTAATTTATTAGTTACATGATAATAAATACATGTATCAGATCTACTTGTTCCATTTTCAATCTATTGATACTGCAAATAAAGCCTTTAATGTCAGGTTAATTTTTCCCAAGTCTATTAAATCCCACAATAAGCAGCTAGTCTCTGCTGCTTGTACGACCATGTTTTGTCTATAGGACTTTGTCTTCTGAAACATTTCACAATTTTGGACGATACAAAAAGAGCGATCTTTGAACATTTGCATTGTACACAATTTATGTACATCATCTAGATCAAACATTTGGGCTCTCACAATAAAAAAATTGATTTCATATTATTCCATTTAAAAACCATAAAATTAATTTATAAAATATTCTCTACATCCACATATTCATTCATTTTAGATTGTATCTATATGTTGTGAATTTTGATGATTAAAATGACAACCCAAATGTCAACTTCAAAATTCAATCTTGTGCAAGGAAAATCTGAATATTCTGAAAGCAGTTTCAAAATTGATAAGCCTTTCCTTCCACACCCTCTAATAATCATTCTAATTAACATCAAAACACCTCAAAAGCATTAAAATGGTTTTGATTTCTGTTTTCTGATTGCTACACTAATTTCAGTTTTTGTGCAGACAGCGTCTTGATTTACGTTTTTTACAAACAGTTGAGGAAACCATCGGACACTTGCCAAAAGAGTGCAAGAAAAATAAGTATTCGTACAGAGGCTGGATGTTTTCTCCTGAAGCTGCAGTTTTAGAAGCAGATTACTAAGCAATGCATAAGGCTAAGAAACAGAGGCTGGATTACGAAATAGTGTAATTATAGCAAGGAGATAACGCGCCAAGGAACAAAACTAATGATTTTGGGAAATTCTGAAAAAAATAACCCAAATTTTCAAAGAAAAAGTTTGGGAGATTCACAAATGAGTGTACCTGCAACTGGGAGTAAGGGATGCTTTCTCCAAGAACGGACCACAACAAGATCGGTATGTATGTCTAATGGGCTTTTCTCTGTCGCTTCCTTGTGTCAAGCGTCACCTTGAAACCTCAGACAGCCAGAAGGTTGTGCTGAGGAGCTCGACATGACCGGCCTGCTGTGATGGCCAAGTCATGTTCTCTCTTGAATGTAAATGTTGGCCACCTTCCTGACATCAAAGGGCCCAGAGTTGGACGACGAAGAGGCAGAGCCACTTCACCCACTTCTTGGTCCAGTGTAAGGTTTCCAGCCATCTGTGGTATGGGGTGCATGTCACGTGGTGTAAGGTGACCTTTGATTCTGGATACAAAGTACACCGACAGCCACTATACAGAGAAGATTTGCTTGGTACTTCAATTGATTACCTGCAACTAAAACCAACTTCAATGGATGTGCAGATTTTTTTTAACAGTGACTTGTCTTCACTTACAAAAAGGGAAAGCGTAACAGTACCTAGTGTGTTGGAGGACCATGGTATCCCGCTAGTGGCCCGCTCTTTTTTCCTGACGTCAACCCATCTTGTGACAGAAAGGCTATTCGGGGAGAAAGAAGATCATACACCAGACCCCCAACAATTCAGAAGAGCTAAAAGCACTATTAGAGCAACCTGGCTATCATAACACCTGAGCAGTGCCACAGACTGATCGACTCCATGCCACGCCGCATTGCTGCAGTAATACAGGCCAAAGGAGGCCCAACTAAATACTGAGTGCTGTACATGCTCATACTTTTCATGTTCATACTTTTCAGTTGGCCAACATTTCTATAAATCCTTTGTTTTTATTGGTCTTCAGTAATATTCTAATTTTCTGATATGATGAATTTGAGATTTTCATTTGTTGTCATTTGTAATCATCAGAATTAAACAAAATAAACATCTGAAATATATGAGTTTGTATGTAATGTATGAATATAATATACAAGTTTCACTTTTTAAATGGAATTACTGAAATCAATCTACTTTTTCATGATATTCTAATTTTATGACCAGCACCTGTACATCATCTAGAGTCAAGGTCATTTGGGCTCTCCACCAAATATAAACAACAGGTTTTCTTTTTTTCATTTTAAACCACCATAAAATATTAATTTACGTAAAATATTTTCTCTGACCTCCACATTTCATTTCATTTTGAATTGGGGTGAATTCTGCAAATAAATGACTTGTGCAGTCTGTTGTCTTAAAAAGAAATTCTTTGCATTTGTCCAACTTAAAAATTCCTTTAAAGCTTGCTGCAAAGGAAACTGTACTACTTCTGAACCAGCCATTTTTTATGAATTGGAATACAAGCCTTATCATTTCTTTTCACCCCTCATAAGTTAATCTACTTCTATTTTAAACAAAACACACTCTAAAACAATAAAAAGCTGGTTAATTTGATTTTGCTGTTTTTAACTGGGTATTGCACTCTGCAGTTTTCAGAAGTTTGTGTCGCCAGATTTCAGCAAAAGTCCTTTGAATTTTAGTTTTTTTTACTTAAGAAGCTGAGTGTGGTGAGGAAACACATGCAGGAACATGTGGTTCCAAAAAAGATTATTCCAGAACCTAGAGATAAAATACATATTCAGTACATTGCAGCTTTGGATGAGTTTAGCCTCTCCTGAAAGTCAGGTGCTTGTTTTTTTATTTTTTATTTTGAAGAGTTACCTAAAGCAATTGATAACTGGTTCCCCTAAGAAACAGGAAGGCTTGGATTACTTTTAAGAAATTAGTCGTAATTGTATACTTTATTTTGTGGACATTTTTAATCTGGGTTCCTAAGAATTTGTCTTTTTTTATTAACAAACTACTCTCACAATAAATGTATTTTTGAAATTCTGACACATTAAAAAGTAATTTCTTTCAGAATATTTATGTAATAAGAAAAGGTTTTGGATTACAAATGAGGGAAACATGTTAGTGGCGTCTGTAGCAACTGGGCAGTAAGGGGATGCTTTTCCTCCTACATGTTTTCTGATGTGAGTGAATGCCATTTAATTTAATGGGTTGGTAATGGTATTGCTCTAATGGGCTTTTCTCCTATCTCTTCCTCTTATCAGATGTCGAGCTGTCTGCCGGCAGACCAGTCCTCAGAGACCAGGAGTGTGTGTGTGAGGGAGGCTCGTGTGAGCCCGGCCGGCGTTGTGCTGGCCAGCACTGTTTCTCCTCTCTGAATGTGACAGACGGGGCCACCGTCCAGCTAAAGGGCTGCCTGAGGGACGACGAGGAGGGCAGAGCCACCTGTGCCACGCCACCTTCTTCGGCCTATGTCGTTAGGTGCTGCCAGGGCCATCTGTGTAACATGAACGTCACGGTGCAAGTCCAGGGAAAAGGTGACTTCTGCACGTCGAACAACATTACATCACTGACCTTGTGTCACTTTACATGCAGAAGATTTGCTTTGGTAGTTAATTGTTATTGACAACAACAACAAAAAAACAAACACTCAAATGATGTGTAGATTTTTTTTAAAGTTGCCTTTTCTCTTCTATCTTTTACAGAAAAGGAAAAGAAGCGTCCGACAGACGAGGAGCATGAGTGTGTGTGCGAGGGCAGCTCCTGCGTGTCAGGGTCCCGCTGCAGGGGCAGCCTCTGTTTTTCGTCTCTGACGGTCAACAGCGGCATGCTTGTGTACCAGAAAGGCTGCTTCAAGGTGTATGAACAGAGCACGATGACCTGCAAGACGCCGCCGTCCAGTGAGCAGAGAGTCGAGTGTTGCTACGGGCATCTGTGTAACATGAACATCACTGTGGAGCTTCCTGTCAAAGGTATGACACCGACTCATTTGTTTCCTCCACTATTTTACTTTACTCATCTGAAATCTTGGATTTTTTTAGTGATCTAGCTTCAATCACAATAAACACACAGAAACCATATTTAGGGAAGGGGTGGCCTAGAAGTAAGCGCATAGGGCTTGGAATCCTGAGGTTGTATCAGCCGTAGATTCTTTGTCAAACAGTTTGTTTTTGTTTCAACAAGTTCACAGAAAAGTCTTCTTTTTTATATGTATTAAGTGGAACAGTTGTGTGTAAATGCATTTTTACTAGTGTTTTTTTTTTTTTTTTTTTTTTTTTTTTTTTTTTTTATGTACTTGTTGTAAGGCCTTGATAAAGTTTTCATACCCCTGGGACTCAAGAAATACCTAATAGTTTTTTTGCAACAAATATCCACAAGTTAATGCTCTAAGTGGAATGAGTGACGTGGAACAAAGTATAAATGTCAATCAGTTTGTGATTGACAAATAAACCTGTAAAGTTAAGCTGCATTTTTTGTTCAGACACTTAGTATTAAAGTATTTATAGATCCATTTCTGCTGCTGTTGTTCAGAGTACGTCTCCACCAACTGTGAACGTCCAGAGACTAAAATTGATGCCAATTTTTAACTGCAAAACCGCTCAAACTCAAAAGATTTAGGACTGGACTCTATACAGGCCGTAAACCAAACAGTTTTATTTATTTTATCTTTGGCCTAAGTTTGTGCCTCTGTCCTGCTGAAGATAGAGTCTCCAGCTCAGAATGAAATCTTCTGCAGCCTTAAACATGTCACCCCACTGACATGTCTTGTATTAAGCGACATCTACCCTGGCCAGATAAACTATCCTGATGAAAGCACGATGTTGCCACCACCATGTGACGAGTAAAAATATTTATATTAGACTTAATCAAATCACTGTCTTTTGTGATGTTTTCAATATTCCTTCAAATAATTCAGAGAATTTCTTGTTGCCTCTTATGTTGTGGTTGCTGGAAATATGAATAATAATAGTAAATGGATTTTATTTTTTTTTTCTGCTAACTGCGAGCTCCTTCAGTAAAATCTTGGCTGAAGCCAAAGCAGCTAGACAGACAGAGGTGCTAGTTATGTGTATGAAGGAGTTCATTATGCCTGTTGGGTAAAGGGTGTGCAATATTTGTCCTGCAGGGAGACTGGAGCTGTCTTCTCCTGAGAACGGTGTTAAAATCCTCACGCCAGTTGCTTGATTAGATCCAGACTCTCCTGCACAGATGACTACATTATTATTAAAATTAGATGTACTCAATTAACAGACTATCTCCTCTGGATTTTGCTGGAAATCTCTTTCTTTTTTCTGCACACAAAAGTCAAATTCAGTTATTTAATCTTTTCTCCTTGCAGTCGACGATCTGTCCAGCTACAATGTCACCACGCTGACTATGGCCATTGTGGCGCCCATCATCGTCCTCATCATCCTTTCCACAGTGGCCATCCTCATATTTAGGCGCGTCCATCGCAACCAAATGGAGAGGCTGACGTCACGAGACGCTGAATATGGAACAATTGACGGACTTATAGCGTCAAATGTTGGGGAAAGCACGCTGGCGGTACGTAATGCAAGTGGTTATTGAGAGAACCGATGGCAGAGGTTTTTAAAGGAACTAGATTCTTAGGAATTAAGTAGGTGATTGTTAATAGGTACCTTGTTAACCTGGTCAGAGTTTGGTCCCAGTTGATAGTATATTGAGCTAATCAATCATTTGAATCACAAGCATTCTTTCATTTTTTGGGGTAGAATCACGATGGCAAAAGACTGGCACAGAGTAAAATATTAGATTTAAAGTTTCATACTTGCAAACTGTAGATGGAAACATAACTAGTCTGTTGGATGGACTTTAAATGCATTGTAATGGTCAAAATTTTTGACAATGGTGACAAACTGGGCTTATTCCCAGCTGCCTGAGTTTATTTTATAATTTTGAGGAAACATATTTAGTTTTTTTTTTTTTCTTGGAAGTACATTTTTAGATATGTAGGTATTGTTAATTTGAATGCAGCACAAGCAAAACACATGCATTCATGTATTTGTTATACTAATCGGTGAAATTAGGCACAATTGATGTTCTTCCAATCAAAGTATTTGTATGTGTAAAATATGCATCAGTAGGCAGCAGTGGTAAAAATATGTGCTGGTTTGAGTCAAATCATCTACAGCCGCTAAATTGTAATCAATGGTCGTGGCAATATTTGGCTTATTAGACACCAACTTTAAAAGCTTTTACTCTGACTTTGATCTTATCAAACCTTTCTTTTGTTTGATTGCTAAATTATTGATTTTATTCAGGTTTTATGTAATAAGCTCTTTATGTTTGGTGGAGCATATCAGGTAGTGTGTTATTAATTAGATACAGCTAAAGCCAGTCATTTAAGTAAGATAAGCTGTGATCCATTGGATCACTGTTATGAAGGAAAACGGGGCTTCATCTTTTCTTGGGAATGTTTTGTGCAACTTGAACTGAGAATTTTGTCAGCTCAAGAGGGAGGAATGGCTGCAGGTGACTGAAAAGACAAGAATATAAGTAAAAAAAAACAGGAAACTGGTTAAGGAAAACCTCCTCAGGCCCTCTATACAGAGTTAAACAACAAACAACTAATATATGGCCTTTCTGGGGGCATGGTCCAGTTTCAGAAAAACCTTTGATAATGCCTCAGTCTGCGATACTGCCTGCATACTGATTGTAATGAAGCTTTTCTTAATGTGTCCAACTCTAACTTTGTATCTAAAGTGCAGGTTCACTGTTTCAGGTATAGATAATAGATGTTTTCCAAGTCTGATCATGGATAAAAATTACTGTTTTCTTAGTTCATTTCTCTTCCGATATGGAAACAGTTTCTCCTTTCTTAACTTTGATATGTAAGCTACATAAACAAACATTATTCAGCTCTTTTTATTTGATGGTAGAATAGCTTGTTAATTATGTGTTCTATAAACTGGAGATGAGGAGGTAATTCTTGGATTAGGGGGGACTTTTGCCTACTGTTTGCACACACTGTTGACATAATAGTGCATAATAGGTACCTGATGCCTGATAAATGGCTGTTTGGGGAACATGGCCTGAAAGTTTCCTATAACTTGTATTTTGAACATGAAACCATATTTATTTTCAATCCGACCACCAAGTTTATGGTAGCAAGACTTGTTGTCCTTAGATGTAGAGTAGTTCCAATTTCTTAGGTTTTGTGATTCTTTAGAGGTAATGTTTAGGTCTTAACCCAAGCATAATGGCTGTGAGGCCAACACGTCTCCAAACATGTTTCAACAGTGTCGGCCATGACTGAAAGCCCTGTACTTTGCAGATCTTAATCTCAAAAATGTTTTTCTACACAGAAAAAAAACAGGAACAAAACAAAACACAGTTCTGCTAGAATATTTGTGTGACTGCAGTACACCGGGGAACGGTGGGGTTGTTTTGCACCGTCTGCCATTTTTTCGCTGCCGTCTCCTGGAGGAATGTTTTTGCTATTTATTTTCTCTCTACTCAGCTGTGGATTGTACATCTCCCACAGTGTGGTTTGTGTTTGAAGGCTGCTAAACTGATCCAGAGTTTAGGTGGAGCCCTGTGGTTGGCCTTTCGTCTGGAAAAAAAAACGACTCTGCGGCGCATTGGCTTGCTAGTACACTGCAATCGAGATGAGCAGGAAAGACTCAGTTTAGTCTGAGCCAAACTGACTAAACCTCATTAAAACCTTTCATGATTAACTGTTATTTTTCAGTCATAGTTTCAGTTGTACATTTTTTAAAAGTGTATCAGACTCTTAAAACACCCCTGATTTATTAAAAAAGCCCAGTTTTTTTACCCCTTGTAGTTTTTTAACAGTTTGTCAGGTTTCAGACGACACCCATCACTGTATTTTACTGGCGTTTTATGGTATAGAACAGCACAAACTAGTGGAACTGGATGTTTGTTAGAACACTGGTACCAAACACTGTAGAGAAAAAAGATCTGATTGTTTTTTGTCAATGATCAAAGCATTAAGTTAGAGTTATCAAACTACATCCTTCTATAGACTATGGCACCCCGGCAAGTCTATCATCCCTCTTTACTGAGAGGGCGGGCAATGAGAGCATTGGAGTGGTGTTAACAAAGCCATCCATGGCATCTCTGGAGGCATTGGAGAGCTCCGCAGAGACGCACCCTAAAAGACTTAATCAAAGATGGTTCTACAAAGTATTGTATCAGGAGGCTGAAATCAAATGGAGACCACACTACAGGCATTCATTTTTGGAAAAATCATGTATGGCTTTTCCTTCCACTTAACAGCTAAGTGCTACTGGGCGTTGATTAACCACATGGCATGCAAATAAAACAGACTGAAGTAGGAAGTAACGTGACAAAATATAAAAAAAATCCAGCCCTTCTGCAAAGCACTGTATTTTCTTTCAGTTCACTTGGCGGTGAAAGGCCTAAATATTCATACTGCTGAAGCAGTATGAATAAAAAGCTTGGCGGTGCAATAAGAGAGAGAGAGATTATCAGGAACTAAGGGAAAATAAATGTCTGTGAAACCCATGGCATCGTCCTGCTGCAGCCTGCTGGCAAACCTTTCTCTCTGGCTTTAACAATATCGTACCGCACTCATTACATTCTGCTGCCTAATGGCTTGGCCCTAATACAACCTTCCGAAAAAAAACAAAAAAAGAAAACATTTTTACAATTCCAACTTTCTGCAATGCTCTGAAGATTTAGCCATCATTTTCTTTTTAGTCTCAGCCCCATTCCTGTGTTGTGATTCCAAATGATGCATCTTTTTATCTGAGCCATTACTTTTCTGTGTTTTCAATCCCCCTCTCCTCAAAGTCATTTATTTCTACTCAGCGGCTGTACGCTCCATAGCTGCACACTACCCCCTTGTGCTAGCTTTTGGAAACTGCGTACAGTTCTGATGAGATAAAAATAAAAGGCTTAGCAGCATTGCGTCTGTTTTGGAGTCTGGCTCTTGGATTAGATAAAATCTCCAGCGCCCACACCAGTCGCTAGGGAGGTGGCGCCTCCTCTGTTGTTTACTCAGTAGGGGGCACTCTGCACCTCCAACACACACATCTTACGCCCCCAGTCTCATGTAGGCGCCACATCAAAGACTCCTTGCTTGTGTTAATCCCCATCTGACTCCCAGATGCTCAGTATTTCATCATTTGCAATCCTGAGCCTCAGGAATTTTTTAAAGGCTGTTTTCATTAAATTGGCCTGCTTTTAAATTATACAGAATCTCAATATAAGGTATATAGTCTCCTAACCATGTATGTCTTTTGGGTTTTCCAGGATCTGCTGGATCATTCCTGCACTTCTGGAAGTGGCTCTGGTCTCCCGTTTCTTGTTCAGAGGACTGTTGCCCGACAGATCACTCTGAATGAGTGCGTGGGTAAGTTACAGTTGATACTCTGCAAACTTATTTTATCCAGATATGGTCGGATCCTGCTGTAATGTACCACCTGTGTTCATTTTCTCTTTATTCATGTTTAGACAAGAAGGAATCACCCATGCATTTGTTAGATAAAAAGTTTCTCATCTCCTGATGTTCCTCCAAACTGTTTGTTTTGACTTTGGTAGATTAATGGGGATTTTTCATATCTTGGAGTCAAGTTCTCCTAAATGTAGGAACAAAAAGGTGAAGTTGGTTTAGAAACATTTAATATAATCAAAACATATTGTTAAAATCCAGAAAAAGCATCAGAGGGGAAATGTTGTTGGGCAGTGAAATCCCCTGAGGGTTAGAAGTTGCTTCAGATAATTAGTGAGTGAAATGTTAGTGAATGAAATGCAAAAAAGCAAAAGTATTTTTTAAATCCTTGAATGGACCATATAGAGAGAAACAGACATCCTGTATATTGCAATGACACTCCACAGTAATACATATGTGGCCACTAGAGGGCAGCACAGAACTTGTATTTACAAACTCTTCTAGTGTTGGTTAGTGTCTTCTTCATGATTTGTAGATACAAATCCATCAAACTATCTGTATTGGAATTCAGGTTTACATTTGAAACCATTGTTTATGTTTTTATAGAAGATGTTTGAATAAGTTTGTAGAAGTTTGTGCTTCATCTACATCAGTCTTAAAGTACAACTTTGCTTGAAATTGTTTTTTTTTGGGTGTGAATCTGGATCAAACATGCTTTAGCAAAGTGCAGAGATGCTATACCCTTTTTAAACCCCTTTTATCAGACACAAATTCATTTAAATTAGTTGATTTCCTGCCCAAGAACCAACATAGGTTTTTGCTTTCTTATGCAACTCTGTTCCGGATCATCCCAGAAGCCAAAGATCAATCTGCTTTATTTATTCTGAAACAAGGTTTGATGTTGTTAGTACTCTATCTAAACATTGTCTTCAAACATTTTTTACCCTTTCATCTGTTCATTTAGAAAAGTCTATTTTCCTACTTATTGTAACACACCACTGTTACTGGAAACAGGTCCTCAGCATAATGCTACCACCACTGTGCTTGACAGCAGGCATTATTTGCTCTTATTTGAAAATCTTACCAAGACTTAAGTTTTTATTTTTGAAATTATTGGCAAATAAGTCAAACTAGTCTGACTCTGATGCCTGTGATAGTAAAGATCCTAAGAATGATGCTACCACCACCGTGTCTGACAGTGTTACTTTTAAAAACATTATTCTTGTCACTGTACCATAACCTTCTTAACAGATGAAAAAGTGTGTTGTTTCTGATTACCTTGCTATGGACATATATTCAAAATAATGATTAATGCAGGTAAATGCATTTAACTCTTCTCTGCCAGTAGTGTTTTAACCTAAGATGCTGAATAGAACTAAATCTTTCTTTTACCTATAAATTTAAAAAATTGTTGTTGTTTTTTTATTGGTATATGAATTACTTAAAAGAAACGATTTAACATTATAAATCTGTTTTATTAGTAAAAGCTTAGTATGCATACATATTGAAATTCATCAACAAATCCTTCACTTTTTATCTTCTTGTATGTCCTTGTTTTGAATTGTTCCTGTCTTGTTGCTCAGGTAAAGGCCGTTATGGTGAAGTGTGGAGGGGTCAGTGGCAGGGGGAGAGCGTTGCTGTGAAAATCTTCTCCTCCAGAGACGAGAAGTCCTGGTTTAGAGAGACTGAGATCTACAACACTGTGCTACTGAGGCATGACAACATCCTGGGTGTGTAACATGTTTGTCACCAATAGAAAATATAAGGCTTTCCAAAAGGCAGAAAAGAAAATGGCAAAAATGAAAGTTTTATTCCCCAAATTTCTTTTAGCCGTTCAATCTTTTCAAATGCATAGCTTTATGTTGGATTTCTCTATATTATGCAGCTTACTGCCTAGACTTTAAAATTCATTCCATGCTTCTTTGATAAGACTTGTGCTTCATGCTACATAAATAGTTTTGTTTCCTGCCATTTATTATGTTTACTTGATTGTTGATTTATTGGTTAACATGATTTACATGCTTATAGTAGAGATTATCCTTATCAGATAAGCATTTTTCAACCCTTGCTTTAAATTTAATGCACATATTTAAACCTGTATGCTCTTTTAGCAGAAATAATGCGAGTTTTTAACAACATCCTAGATGCTAATTAAATTTCTGCTTTTTGCATTGATATTAGCATTGATGCAATATCATTGCATATTCAAATCCTGCATGTTTCATTATAAAAAGTAGTTTCCTCTTAAAGCTCCTCCTAACTTCTTATCAGCATGAGTTTTCTTTCTTAGAAAGGACACCCACTGCAAAAGCATGGCAGTTTTTGTCTGGTGCATTCACTGGTTGTGAAAGTATTAGACTTTTCAGTTGCTAAACAATTTTCTTTGTGCAGCTCTAATTTAAAATCTGACCCCCAGAAAACCATCTGCAGGGAATCTCTACTTTAGAGTAGAAATAAAAAAAATAGTGGCGAAGATTTTTTTTTTATTAAATGTATCAAGAAATAATGTTTAGGGAGGTAAAATCTTATATTCAAAATATTCAGATGAATTTAGTAAAACATTCACAGTTCACTGGTGTCATTTTATATCAATAAAAGTGTCAAAAGTTTTAAGACATATTACAAAGTTGAACCTTTGTGGTGAATTTCTGGCTTCATATTAACAGAAACCTAACATTTTCTTGGAATGCAGTTTTTTATGTGACAAGTACTCTTCTCTGCCATTGGTGTTTATGCTGTAGTGTTTATTGGTCACATACAAGCAGCTGTTTGTGGCTGTATGAAACTTTCAGCAACTTTAATGTGTTTCTCAACTTAGGCTTCATCGCCTCAGACATGACTTCCAGGAACTCCAGCACTCAGCTGTGGCTCATCACTCACTTCCACGAAATGGGTTCCTTGTACGACTATCTTCAGCTCAGCACCCTGGATGCGTCCAGCTCCCTCCGCATGGCGCTCTCAATAGCCAGTGGCTTGGCACACTTACACGTTGAGATCTTCGGCACGCAGGGCAAGCCTGCTATTGCCCACCGAGACCTCAAGAGCAAAAATATATTGGTGAAAAAGAATGGACAGTGCTGCATTGCTGACTTAGGTAAAAATTGTTTTTTGTGGGTTCCTGCACTAAAATTTATTTTTCAATTATAGCAACTTTGAAGAGTTTGGAACGTGAAGAGATCTTTGTGGGACTTGAAGGGTATAAATGTTACTTCTAAAATAATATGACTGTATTTAAAGGGTTGTGCATCATGCCTACTTTGCTTAATGAAGCAGTTATTTGTATCTGAGGACCTGCTAGGATTAACATTAACCAAATTATTCCTCCATTTCCCCCTGTCTGCTAAGCCATATTTGTTGTTGTCTTAGAAAAACAATCATTGCTAAATGTATCAGATGACTCTTAACCAAAAAGACCGTGGAGCACTTGATCTAATGCACCAATGTTCCATTTCACAGATGCTTGAATAACATCTAATTTACCTGAAGGGCTGGATTAGATGTAATGAATTTGGCTGCTGTTGACGTATTGTGCTGTGCAGACAAACATGGTTGCGGTTGTTTGTCTAATCAGCGTTTTGTTGTTTTGAAGTACATCCAGTGTGCTGGTACAGGGCTCTTTGCTCTAAATTGGTCGTGTTTTATCGTTTAATTCAGCTGAATGAGTCCAGTGTGGTGTCTTTGATAAAGTGGTTTAAACGGAAGGCCTCCCACTGACAATGCACCATGTCGTTGCCATAGAAACATGTCTGACGTTTTATTTTAGTTTCTGTCCAGAGACTTGGATAGAAAAATTGTGTTAAAAACTTGAAGTTTTTTGGTTTTCATTGCAGGTCTGGCAGTCATGCATTTTCAAGACACTAATGAACTGGATGTGGGGAACAACCCTAAAGTTGGTACCAAGCGCTACATGGCCCCTGAGGTGCTGGACGACTCCATCCAGATGGACTGCTTCGAGTCATTCAAGAGGGTGGACATTTGGGCCCTGGGCCTCGTCCTGTGGGAGGTCGCTAGGAGGACAGTAAGCAATGGTCAGTATGTTCTTCATCAATGACTCTATGTATCTGAAAAAGTGGACATTGCATGTTAACTAGTGTGTTATTAAAAAAGACGTTACAGTAACTACGTTCATTTTGCAGTAACTAGCACTGTAAAAAAAAAAATTCATTATTCATTACTTAAAGTTTATAGAATAGAATAAAACAATCCCTTTATTGTCCCATAATAGGGAAATTGTGGTGTTACAGCAGCAAAAGGTTATAACAGAACTGGTCACTCAATGTAGACCGTAGAAAGTGTTTAAATATAACAGAATAAGTTACAAAGTTAAGAAAAAAAAAAGTACTGTACTGTGTTTTTACAATAAATATACTTTGTATCTGGAGAGTAAATCAATAATCAGCTATGGACATTTTTACAGTAGTGAATATGTGGAAAAATAGCAGCAACAATCAGATGTGCAGAATGACAGCAGCATGTTATTTAACTGACAAAAGTAGAAACGGCAAAAATCAGCATGAATGTAACAACTTTTTCATCATCCATCCATTCGACCAACTGTTGGATAGTTAATCATCCATACTTGCATTCAACCCTCCATCTACTCCGCCTTGCCCCCCCCCGGTCTATACCACCCATAAGTTCATCTGCCCAGTAATTCGTCCATAAATCCGTCTGTTGGTCGTCTCTGTCCATCCATCCATCCATCTGTTCAATGTCTTATTGCTAATTTATCTATCTATCTATCCACCCTCTTTCTCCATTGACAGATCTGTTCTAGATTGAAAAATGGACTATAAAGCACTGCGAACTCTACACTTAAACTTCTAATAGTATGACATGATTAATTTATGCCAAAAAAAAACCCACTAGAAACTCCAGCAAACCCACAATGAGTGTCTTTTTTTTTGGCTTGCATTTTCTCCTCCATGTAGGCATCGTTGAAGACTATAAGCCACCGTTTCATGACGTGGTTCCCAGTGATCCCAGCTTCGAGGACATGAAGAAGGTGGTGTGTGTGGATCAGCAGAGGCCCAATATCCCAAACAGATGGTTC
This sequence comes from Cyprinodon tularosa, assembly GCF_016077235.1. Taxonomy (NCBI): domain Eukaryota; kingdom Metazoa; phylum Chordata; class Actinopteri; order Cyprinodontiformes; family Cyprinodontidae; genus Cyprinodon; species Cyprinodon tularosa. The sequence goes on from NW_024038786.1 coordinate 425,481, forward strand.
TCAGACCCGGTGAGTAATGTTCAAACTGGTTTTCTCATACACATAGTGAGACTGCGATTTTAATAATTACACTGATTGATTTGTTTCACCTTATTTTTCAGACTTTAAGCTCCTTGGCTAAACTCATGAAGGAGTGCTGGTACCAGAACCCGTCTGCCAGATTAACATCACTTCGCATCAAAAAGACTCTGACCAAGATTGACAACTCTTTGGATAAAATCAAAACAGACATATGAGCCTTTGCTTGAGAAGAAGAGGCCTTTGAAAACATCCAGAGGATGGGAAGTCTTATAGAAAGTCTCAGAAGATAAAAGACTTGATGTGTTTAGTGCCCTTATAGCGGCACAAACCTATATTTATTATAAAACACCAGGGAGGACACGTTTTGGCATCCAAAGATGGCTTGATGGGCATTTCCGAGACTGCCCATGTAGTCTTGGAAAAAAGAAACCATCAATTCAATGTATGGCATAGGAGCTGGACTGTTGGAAACCTTCTTCAAGGAGGAAGCTGTTACCCGGGCATTTGAATAGTTTGTTTTTTTAGAAACGCAGATTTTGCTTTACACATTTTCCAGTTTAAAAGACGTTTTAAAAGACGTCCGAACATGATCTCATCTTATTCTTTTTAATTGTGCTTCATTCATTTGCATTATGGTACGCTCATGTAGGAAAAAATATAAACAACCAAGGTTTAAGGTACGTCTGTGACAGCAACTGCAGCAAGAGGCATCATGTTGTACTAATGCGCTAATGTGTACTATGCTGTAAAAACAAGTTTCACCTGAAATGTAATGAGGTGTACGGCTGCGCTTGGTGCACTTTTTCCTTTGGCAGATGGATGTCATTCAACTAGAGATACTTTGTCTCAAACATTTTGTGTATTACATAAAATTTACATTTTGTTTTCAGCTTTAGAGTTAAAATCAGATATCTGCCACTTATTGCTGATTTTTTTCCAAAGGCCTGTCAGTAACGATGTAAAGCCTGTATACTGTCTTAACGCGTGCATTGTTGTCCTAATGCGTGCATCGTCAAGTAAGTGAAGTCAGATTTAAGCCTTTTTTTTATTATTTCTTTAAAATTTTATATCAACTAGTGATTTCTATTAATTAAATAGAGAACAATATGTATGTATCCGTCTCATTTGTCTTTATGGACTTTCTCAAAAAAAAATAACAGCCATAAAAGTGGTTTGTTTGTTTTTTGAGTAGAGCTATTTGTTTGTCCTTCGTTTATATATATATATATATATATATATATATATATATATATATATATATATATATATATATATATATATATATATATATATATATATATAGCCCCCTCTCACAGGGGTTGCTTCTATAGCATAGTAGCATTTCATCAAAGAAGAAGGAACACGAGAACCTTGAGAAATACCAAAGGCTGAAAGAGGAGCTAGAAAAGATGTGGAAAGTAAGAGCAGCAGTGGTACCAGTGGTAATTGGAGCACTGGGGGCTGTGACCCCCAAACTGGGAGAGTGGCTACAGCAGATTCCAGGTGAAACATCAGAGGTCTCTGTCCAGAAGGGTGCAGTCCTAGGAACAGCTAAGGTACTGCGCAGAACCCTCAAACTCCCAGGCCTCACCCCACGAGGGGTGAGAAAATAGGTTATATATATATATATATATATATATATATATATATATATATATATATATATATATACACATACATGAGTAAATTCAGATACAACAATGTATTAAACAAGCTTAAATTTCATGAAGATGGCACGGTGTTCCCTCGTTTTTAATAGGGCTGTTTAAGTGTTAGGTCCTGCAAAGAAATGACCCAGTTTGACATCAGAGGGGAGCATAACAGGCTCCATTTTCTTTTTCAGACAGATTCCCTGACTCACCAAAACTCAGTGCACCAGCACCGACTATTCAATTTAGTTTATTATATAATTTCAATGAAATGCTTTTTATCTGAAAGTACTCTATAAGGCAAAGCTCCAAATTAAAAGTAATCCAAACTAAGAAAAAAAAAAAAATCTCATTTATGTTTATGCACTTAATCACTAACTTTGCAGCAATCCCTGTTGAGTGTGCAAGTGGGGATGCTGGTAAGGATTAACTCACTTTTTTGATGGAAAAACTTCAATCAGAACTTCAAGAAGAACCAATCTGTCATGATTGATTGGAAATGTATAAAGATGGAGAAGCAGAATCACTGGGCACATGAGCACTCAATGTTAAAGCGAACTTAAATAGTTAATAATAATAGTTGTACCTTCCTTGACTTCTAATAAGTTTCATCTAATAAGTTCTCATCTATTATGTGTGATGCAAATCAGTTTACAGTGAGCGGTAGCATGAACTTCTTCAGAAAATTTTGTTTATTGGAAAGAAGCTGGGTTAAACCCCGTACATAAAGGCCTGTTTATCATCTATAGATACAAAACCTATGGTTATTGGTAGCTATAGTTAAAGTGGTTTTCCTCCTCCAGATTGATGGCAAAGCTATGCAGAAAATATGGATCAGTTATTACTTCTACACGGAGAAAAGAAAAAGAACATGGTCTATAATAGCAGAAAATGTGTCAATGTAAAGTAGAAGTCATAACATCCTCCAGAAGCCTGAAATAAGAAGGCATGTTGGTTACATCCCACATGTATAAATAAAGGTGTTCCAACCAAATGAGATGAAGACTGAACTTTTAAGCCTTGCAAAAATTTCTACGGCAACACATCCAATCTTTTCAAAAACACCATGGTGGTGGCAGCATCAGGCTGTGGGCATGTTTTTTCAGCAGCCTGGACTGAGAGTCTGGCCCATGTCAAGGGAAACGTGGATGATGTTAGATATATGGATATTCTTAAGCAAAACCTTGTTCTGCTTGCAGTTTTAAACTGGGATGGAGGTTCAGCTCCCACCAGGACGACAACCTGAAACCTATTTATGGTCGTGTGTCGTTTCCCCTGTTTACTGATATAAGACCATTAGGTTTGTTTTACATACCTAAAAATATTTCTGTACAATTTTGAAATACATTTGAAATGATTAAAAACTAGTTCAAAGCCATTCATTTTAAATAAGATGTACTTAAAAATGACTAAATTGATTGACATTAAATTTGGCGTGTAAACATAAAAAAAACATCCATCATCCCGTTGAGTTAGACAACATCCCCACAGTTTATTTTTTTTATAACTTTGTTAAATCATGTTGAACTCATGCTCTCCACGTACCTTTGCCTTTACACGTAGCTTTACACATCTAAGCCAAAAAGTTCAAATTATGTCTCACTTTTGCTGTCCCTCTGAAGTGACTTGTAGAAAACACTAAACAGCACTTTGGCTTTTTGGAACAATAGCTTTCTTTTCAACAACTTTCCAGATTTATGGGGTGGATAATAGATAGCTGTCCTCCCTACAGATTTTCCTACCTGAGCAGTGGATTTTTTTTCCTTCAGTTATAGCGATGCAAGGTTAAAGAGTTTCTGGTGAGGTTTGAAGAACTTGAGATATTTTACAAATAAACTCTGCATTCAAATTCTCCACAACTTCAGCTCTGATCAGTTTTCTTTGTTCTTTATGATCGTCTTTGTTCACTAATGTTCTTTATGGAACAGCTGGATTTAAGCTTAGGTTTAATGAGACATAGGTGGTGTTGATATATAAATAGACAGGAGACAGCTGGTTTCACTGTAATTTATTTAGGGGAATCACAGTGAAGAGGGCTGGAAGCAAGTATGAGCTGGACATTTATGAAAAGATTTTAAAGAACTTGTATTTCTTTGCTTCCCACTTTTTCACCATTTAGTGATGATCGGTCACAAAAATCCAGTATATCACAGTGAAATTTGTGAATGCTTGAAAAAAAACTTCAAGATGTATGAATTTAAGTGAAAAATGGAAAAGGCATGTTTCCTGATTATGTGCTGATGTGCTTTTTCTCATGAAGCTCTTACCTCTGTCCTTCTCCCTGGTGACACGGGCATCTGCTGTTGCTGTGGAGCCTGAGCAACAGAAGCATGACTTTGGCCACAAGGCCCATGCAGTAAATAACGTCTTGCATGCAGGCAAGTTTTGCAATGCGGACAAGCAAAGCAAAGCCAAGCAGCTCTGTCAGAGATATAGAGCTTTGCCTCCATTTGGTCTGCAGACACACTGGGACAGAAATTGCAAAATCTCCTGTGGTGCAATATGGTCTGCTGGCTAGAACGTACAGCCATAGTGGCCCTGCAGAGCAAAACATAACATTAGTTCAGAAACGGAACAACAAAACAGAGGAAAGGGGAGGGGGAGCACACAAATGCTTTTAGATGAAGAGGAAAAACATTTTAGAGATCATAACGTAGCACAAAACTCTTTAAGAAAACATTTGTACATTTTAAAAAAAATCAGAACAGATGAGCAGATAAAAAAACCCTAACATATATAAAAATATTAAATCAATAATTTTAGGATTTAGCTCTACCAGACACTAATGATACAAATACACATAAAGCACTGGAAAAGAAAAACGAAAAAACAGAACAAGAGTTGTATTTCCTGAACAGAAGACTGTACTAAGATTACATTGGGAATTACCAAAAAAAAACAAACAAACATTTATTTAAAAACATGATTTTAATAAAATAGATATTTAGAGTTAAAATTGTAATGATACGCTGCTATGAAATTTAATACATTTAAGTGTAAAAGCTAACCAAACCACTATGCCCAAAAGTACTAACAGTCAAACAGGGTGGTGGTGATGTGATGATCTGGGACTGCCCCCCCCCGTTCAGGAGCTGGATGACTTGCTGAAGTTATAGCAAAAAAATACTTCTAACCAAGAGAAACAAAAAAAACAAAACCAAAATGCCCTTAGTTTGAAAACTTAAGCTGAAACAAGTTTGAGTTATGTTTAGAAAAACTAAATGTACACCTCAAAATGAGAATTCATCCCATTTTTTGTTTATTATAAAATGGAGCCTAGGAGGAAGTTCAACTGAAGAAACTGATTGCTTTCCTACATCCACCTGCGACACAGCCAATCAGCTTTGAACCACACCTCAACGAAAGCCAACCGGCATCCAAAGCTGATCTTAAAAGGCCTCCAATCCGCTCTTTTCTGCTCCTGTGGGCAGGCAGCGGATGCGCTGTGACTTCATTCAGATGATTCCGTCTCAACCCATCTCCAGCCCCTCTTCCACCTTTGTAGCTGAAGCTTCATCAGAATATCATTCCTCCCTGACTCTTATTGTTTTCCCTGTCTCATCTCAACCGGTCCCGTTGAGCTGGTTCTGCCGGAGGTTTCTTCCCAATGGGGAGTTTTTTCTCTCCACTGTCGCTTCATGCTTGCTCATCATGGACAGGTTCTCTCAACCTGTGTTTTTTTATTGGACTTCCATCTTCCAGGTCACCGAGTGAAGCTCTAGTATCAGCTCACGCAGTCCACTGATTCTCCCCATAAAGCTCAGCATACCGTCTCGTTAACCAGCAGTCTACAGACTGACCAACTTCATCTATCTCCACTTCACCACCATAATCAGGCCAGGGGGGAAACAGACCTGTTCTTTGCTCCTGTTCATGCATATCTATCAAAATGAAGCTCTATGTTTCCTGCCAAAGTCTAAGCACCAAAAACGAAGTAATTGTATCAATACATTTCTCCTAATTGTCTTTTCTTTTCATTTCAGTTTTTCAGATCGAGCTTGGATTTAAATATGACTGAAAAACATTTGACATCTCAGCACTCTAAAACTTAACCCTAAAGAGGCAGAGCATGCTTCAGTGGGGCCAAATCTAACAACCCTGCAAAGAAGAGTGGGACAAAACCCTTTAACTTTATCTGATTCTTTATATTTAATATTCTTATTTTATTTTAGGGGGGATGCATTTCATTCTCAAGCTTCAGTAAAAAAAAAGTCACAAGTATACCCTTAAAAGTCATTGCAAATTGAAAGTATTTTCTTAATCTCTTTAAACCATTGAATATAAAATTGAGAGTTGGTGCAACAGGCTTTATATTATGTTTAAGTGCATGCATACTGGATGTCATTTCCATATTCTGCAGGCAGGGAGGCAGTGAGGGGAGGTGGACCTGCTGAGGTTAAATAGATGCTGCTGCACACTTTCACTCTGCTCCATTCACATGTCTGGATCGGAGGTCTGTGGCGCTAATCCTCTTAAATCCTGGTCAGACTGAGGCGGAGCAAAAGCAAGCATTTAGTTTCCTTTCAGCTCAGTTTCACTGTGGCGGGACGCGCAGAGCGCATGGACTCTCCCGTTTAAACAAACATAAACAAAACTTCAACATGATGTGTGTGGGGGGGATTCTGTAGAGTAGCTGCCTGTGGAGACGGCGCGCTCAGAAGGGGGACCAGATGCGGCTCTTGCCATGGCTGCTGCCGGGAAGCAGAGCTTTCAGGTGGCGTTGATCTGGCTGTGCGTCGCTCAGCTGACCGCAGGTAGGCTGCTTGTCTCCGTGTGCATCTAAAACATGTCATTATCAGGCTGCTACTTGAATAATTTACTGTATATGGATGTTTCTGCAAATCTCTGGTTTAAAAAACCCCACATAATTATAATGATATTAATAATACTTTGGTCTTTATTCTTCATATATGCCCAGAGTTTTTCATTGAAGGATTTATTATTTAATACAATTTCTCTGTCAGCAAACCTGATTTAATATATTCTTTATTAAGCTGAAGATTAATAATGTTTTTATTTCTGTTGCATAACATGACAAGCCAAATGGGAAAAGAATCCAACTTTTGAAAATCCCTTTGAAATAAATATCACTGAATTAAAAAAGAAGAAGTTATTTATAGTTTCTTGGATGTCATGTTTAGAAATTCACATTTTTTTTTTAATTTAAATTTTGTGCATGCTGCTCTTAGAGACTCTTCATACTACAAGAAAGAACAGACGATGGATGAAATTATAAGCAGTTAAATACAGTAAACTTGATGAGGAAGTTTATCTTGTCATCAGAAACAGTAAACTCACCTGCAAACGCCTTCATCTTTTCATCACCAAGTCATGTCAAGTGTACACAACATCTATTCTTCTACAGGATGTTTGGTGGGAAACCAGGGGGAAAAAAACTTTTTCTGTCAATAATCAGAAGTGCAAAGTTGTGGTGTGTTTTGGTCTGATGTAATTAAGATATATTTTCTTTAAAAAAAAAGAAAACTTTGTGGAAAAATATGCAGGAAAAAGAGAAAAAGTTGCAGTTGTTTATCAGGAAAGCTTTTCCTCACCTGGAAAACTGTATTTCCCAGCTAAATATTTTTATATTCAAGAAAATAAGATGTTTTTTGATTACCCTGAAAGGATTCCAGGTGATACAGAACTATCCTAATATGGTACGGAAAGTTTATGACTGTTTATTCTTTGATATGAGTTAAAGATGACCTATCTGTGATCAATAGGAATGGAAAAGAAAGTTTTATTTATGTTTCTATCACTTTATAGTATCTGTTTTTGTTTGTTTTATCCTACGCTTCTCTTTTCTCTCTGGTTTTTTAATAAGGATGTTACAACCTCACTGCCTCTGCTGTTGGCTGGATTTGCTCTTTTTTTGTCACTTTGGTCTAAATTTAGTCCAGGATCTCGCAAACAAACAAATGAGGCATTTCTAACAAGTGTATAATAAGGTGTTTCTTACAACTCTAAAGCTTTTGCTCCTCCTTATGGAAACGAGGTTCAGACTCCCAGAAAAATAGAAAAAATTCTTTCTTACTGACTTTTAGCAATGTCTTTATTATTTGTGTTTTTTTTGTTTGTTTTTTAATTATATATATTTTTTGCTAATTATATTTTTTGCATACTGTAGATTCCTGGACAGAAAATGAAAAATAAAGAGAAAAACAAAAATGCACACACATTCCAGCCTAGGCACTTGAAAACCAGAACCTGTATTTTAAGAGAACAAGGAGGTGAAACTAAAATCAGTGTCCGCAACAAATGTCTAGTTGTAAAAAATGTTGTCTTGTTTTGCTAAATTCGGCTTTGCAGCATGGAAATAAAAGGAGTGGCATTTCTGAGTACATTAAAATATGTAAAAGGAGAGAAGAGGCGTATAGAAACTGAGGACAGTGTGGGAAATATAGACTGGAGGAGAATTTAGGAATGAAAATAAGATGGGAGTTTTGTTGGAAGCTGGACTTTGTTATTATCATATTATACAGTCTGAGGTTCACTCAGGCTGTGGTGACTGTTATAGTAAAGCTATAGCTCAAACACGAGGATTGTGGATACATTAAACACATTGTTTTCCTTAAAAAGATGCTGGAGTGACTAAAATTTTACGCTGAAACCAGAGAAACCACAGACATTGGTAGACGGTATACTTAAGTTCAATGTATATCATTTTGAGTACAGGAGTAGATTTTTGAGCAGAAGTAAATACAATATGATTTTAAGTGGCCCGCCTGCCATAAATTAAGATGTGAGGAAAAAAACAATACAAACAACCTATTTGGAATTTAGGGAATAACAAGCTTTTTCACTTACAGAAATAATTTAGCTGCAAAATCGAACGTTCTTGACAAGCTTGTTACTAAGCAACCCAAACAAAATATTGGCTGCCTTTTTGAGAGTTTCTATTTTTGCTAATATTCTTTAACAATTTATATTTCTAAAGAAAGATACCCAGAGAAAAACAAATTGCACTTTTCAAATCATTTCATCTCTCAAGGGAAAAGGCTTTTAAAACTGGACTGGGACTTCTTGAATGTAACTGGCCCATTTGGTAAGTCTTAAATTCACTGTGGTTTTTAACATTTTTTGGCAAGCGGAGTTCAGTCACACTATCCACACCCAGGCCTCACTTCTCTCTGACCTGTAGAGTTCATGAGTAATTGAAACAAAACATGTCTGATGCTATAAAGTAGACTAGATGATCAACACATAACACCAGATCCAAAGAAATTCTGTATCTATAACTCTGTAAAGAGTTCAAAGCCATCTGGAGGCTTCTTGAAACACAGAGTGACTATCTACACATAGAGAAAACATGCAATAAGGGTGACCTTTCTGAGGAGGGAATAATTAATCAAAATTACTCCAAGAATGGGGATGGTGACTCATTCAGGTACTCACAAAAAGCCTAGTTTCACAATCAACAATCTCACTGTGTAGAAAACCTTTTTGATGATCCTCTAGACTTTATTGACTCTATAGTTTTTCTGTAAAATTATGATTAATGGTGGGATACTATGGAGGGTTTGTGACCTGGCATGTGTGGCTTAACCCGCCCCAAAAATCATCTCAAAACGTACTGTGAAACATGGCGATGGTACTATGTCTGGGACTACTTTGCACCTTAAATGCTGGGATAATTGCTGTAATTAATTGAATCTAACTAATTAAAAAGTGGATTGACAGTCATCCTAAAAGCCTCACAGTAATGAATTTGAATGAGCTGAAATATTTACCGATAAGAAAAAAAGGAGCTAAATAAGGGGCTAAATACTTTTATCACTGCACTGTTTGATGCAAATGAGACTATAATCTGACATTTTCCAACCAGCCTTATCCTCTGACATAAGCCTATTTTTTTCCTGATCTATGGAGGTTTTTCTGTTTTTAAAGGATCTTATTAAGTTTTTAAACTGTAAATCAGTCATTGGGCTCAGTAATACATATCGATAATTAAAATAGTTTATATTATCTTTGGGATCCTACTGCTAATTCTGTGTACTCTATATGCAGTCATAAGCCGCAATGCTTATTATATGTGCAATAAGGGCAGTTGCCCAGGCCGGCAACAAGTTTCCTGCACATTTTTCCAGATAATAATTAATAAAAAGAAACAGCAACAAAAAAACACCTATGAGTGTTTTGTTGCTTTTAAGCAGTTGTAAACAGTGGAAAGTTTTCTTGTTTGTAAAGTATTGTTTTTGCTGTACATGGACAGACTAGTTTACAGGACTGTGCTAAATATTATCTTGCACCAGAATCTCTCAAAATCTTCTGCATTTTAATTAATCAGGGCTCATTCATACAAGAGCTGGTCCTGACAAGATGATAAAACTTATATCTTCTCCTATAACATTTTAATAGATTGGAGCATCCAGAGACAAGGATCTATGACCATAAATCGATGCTCAGTTTTGTCCGGAGTCCTTTGCTTCTCCATGCCATCTTCTTTTTAGTGAATCTCACAGGTTCCCTGTAGGATTCATTAGTCAGTTTATTTATAAATCACCTCCAGCAAAAAAGCTCAATAAAAGTGAACATGCTAGAGGATAAGAAGTACAAAAGCTTGACAGAAAAAGAATAAGCAGAATAAATAGTAAAGACAATATTCTGCCACAGGTAACCCCCATAGTTTATGAAGGAAATTTAACTATAGCAAGTGAAAATGCCACCTCTTTAGCTTTACAATTTATTATGGAACCAGCATAACCCCATCATATCTGAGTTTTCATCAGATGTAAGAGACTGATGGCCATCATAACATTTAACTTCTGAGTGTACCTGACTATTAAGTTATGAATTTGATATTTTTTTTACATCTAGCCTTTTCTGGCTCTCCTTTTTCTACTGTTAGTCTGACAAAATGCCATAAACTATGCAGAAGGTCCCACATTGTTACCTTGTAATTGTTTCATATGTTGATTTGGGGACAGTTTTTCTATTAAAACCTTGCCCACATTGCTCACCTGTAATGGGAAAACCACCCTTATAGAAATACGTTAAGCTGAAATCAAATGGTTTAAATATGGTTGGTACCAGTGGAAAAAGGCCAAAACAGGACAAACTACAGTGCATGCACAAATTTACAGTTTAAGAGAAAAAAAATACCCTGACATGCAAGTGGCCGTGGAGATAAAAGAACTTTGCACTGGGAGAATTGGAAACTGATAATGACACCTTGAAATCCATTATCTCGCATATCATGGTGACTTACACAATAGAATTATTGAATCAATATTAAGTCATATCATTAAAATATACGTTTATTCCAAAGAAGCAGCTAAGTAGGCTATGATACTAATACAAAGTACCATTTCAGAGGGATTCAAAGCAATAATTCAGATCCAGAATTCTTTAAAACATGTCCTATAGCACTTTCTAACAGTCGTCCTGCAGCCAATCAGAATCAAGTCATCAACCACACCATATAAGTTGGGTTTTGAAAACACAGCTGGACTTTTGAAGTGTTTTTCTCCACCAGAAAGGCTGTCATTCTGAGCATATCTGCTGTGAAGTCATCAGTTTTTAATTACCTAATACTTTAATGTGTTCCTATTAAGGCTGTCTTGATCTGATGTTGATTTTAGAAAATAGTCCAATATAAGCCATAAAGTGAATATTGCAATATATATAGACCAGCCTCTAAAATCAAGAGGGGTCTGGCCCCAGAGCTGTACTGTCAGGACCCAGAGCTGCACTGCTAGAACCCAGAGCTGCACTGTCAGGACCCAGAGCTGCACTGCCAGGACCCAGAACTGCACTGCCAGAACCCAGAGCTGCACTGTCAGGACCCAGAGCTGCACTGTCAGTACCCAGAGCTGCACTGCCAGAACCCAGAGCTGCACTGTCAGTACCCAGAGCTGCACTGTCAGGACCCAGAGCTGCACTGTCAGTACCCAGAGCTGCACTGCCAGAACCCAGAGCTGCACTGTCAGTACCCAGAGCTGCACTGTCAGGACCCAGAGCTGCACTGTCTGGACCAAGAGCTGCACTGTCTGGACCAAGAGCTGCACTGCTAGAACCCAGAGCTGCACTGTCAGGACCCAGAGCTGCACTGTCAGTACCCAGAGCTGCACTGTCAGGACCCAGAGCTGCACTGTCAGTACCCAGAGCTGCACTGCCAGAACCCAGAGCTGCACTGCTAGAACCCAGAGCTGCACTGTCAGGACCCAGAGCTGCACTGCCAGGACCCAGACCTGCACTGTCTGGACCAAGAGCTGCACTGTGAGGTCTGCTGAACTGTTAGAACTGGACGTTTATTCAAAGACTTTTAAAGTAAAAGTAAAGTTGATTCGAAGCCTTTCTAAAGTAAAAAAATAGTATCGATAAACTTCCAGTGAAGCTAGCTTCCTTTCACAAACAAGTGTTATGCTGGAAACTTATGTACATGCACAATTTTACTCCCCACTAAACCCCTATCTGGAATAATAGATATTTGCTACATAGAAATAAGTGTGTATATGGATCGCTGGATGGAAAAGGGCATTTGGTCTATAAGACATTTTCTGAACAACAATGGAGGTTGGCTGTCCTATGAGGATCTTTGCTTACTGTATAATTTTAACTGCTCCTATGCTGAGTTTAATACTGTCATAAACTCTAATCTCACAGCAAATATGTGCTGCGCGCTATTCCTGAAGGCTTTGAATACAACTTCCAGTATAAACTTCAGGTCCTGACAGTGCAGGAGATCCCATTTAGCAGGTCTGCAACAAAGGGTCCTGACCGTGCAGGTCTGCAGCCTGACTCTCTTGATAAAATCTCTGATATTAGAAAACTGTTAATAAAACTTTGTTTCTGTCTGCTTTGTTTAAAGTTTTTGTATCTTTTTCCTGATGTTTTTATATGTTCTTCTCTGTTTGATTAAAATCACTTCATCAATCCTTATCTATTATTCCACACTATAAAATAAGCACTAAAAATATTTATTATTAATGCCGATATAGTATCCGGTCAATATCGATCAATACTCGAAGGTGCATTATTGGTATTATGTTGGAAGTGAAAAAGTTGTTCTTAAACGGTACTCTTGATGTTCTTTCCACCTGACTCCAAATTTTGCTTGTATCCTTTGGTATCCTTGTTATCATTGCCTTTACGGTGAATTTTTAAAAAGCAGCATAAAAAATATTAATCCCTTTTAAGCCTACAGTCAAATAGCAAGATTTCATATTTTTTCTCTCAATCTTCAGAATCACCATCAGAAATACTTTAATAATCCCAGAAATTACTTTTGTTACACGCTCCAGTTACAGTTCTATATATATATATATATATATATATATATATATATATACCTAGCCACCTTTATTTTCTTTTACCTTTTCTCTTTAAAAAGGATAAGAGATGAGTAAAACCAGCTTAAACTGAAAACGCCCTTTTCTCAAATTCTAAATGTGATGAGGAATTGCTGCTACATAGCTGATTGTTGAGAAAAGCTTTAGAATAAAGTAAAGGAGTTTATTAAGCTTTAAAAATTCCCTCCCCTCATCTGACCTTAGCTTTAGATAAATGTCAGCAAGCCATAACATTCAGAAGCTAGTTAAGTAGGTGTATGTGTGAGGGTTTATGCGGATTATTTCCTTTCTTTATTCATTTACTGCCAGTTTTTACTCAGACTTTTTTGTGTTACTTCATTTAAAAAATCAACTTTTCTTGAAATTGGTATATTTTCAAATAAATGTATTGATTGTTTTTACAATGCATTCATCCATTTTCTTCCGCTTTATCCGGGGCCGTGTCACGGAGGTAGCAGTCTAGGCAGAGATGCCCAGACTTCCTGATCCACACACACCTCCTCCAGCTGGGGGGACCCTGAGGCGACACCAGGCCAGCTCAGAGACATAGTCTCTCCAGCCTGTCCTGGGCCTGTTTCTGGTTCATCCCTGTTTTCGCAATGATATGTCAAAATGTTCAGATAATTCAATAACATGTTTTGTATTTCTTACCCATTCATGTAACTGGATCAACCTTCCAATTGGCTTCGTTTGATGTTGTGCAACATTCATCCATTTTTTTCTAAGGTTTTCCTCGCAGCTCATCTCACTCATCAGTCATTCAGCAGCTTATCAAATAAAGCATGACAGCTCCAAGTAGAACACAAGATTATGTGGGTGTTAATCTAAGAGGCATTACTCTGGTTCCTCCACCTCCTGCCATTTAAGAGCTCAGATTTTCTTACATAACAGCGGGAGCAGCATTGAGTCTGGGAGGAAAACAGTTTTGTTGAAGGGGTTTTTTTCTGCGCAAATTATTGAATTACCCAATGGAGGGGAAAACGAGTCATAAAAGCAATCTGATTTCTGTATTTCAGGCCTGAAGTGCGTGTGCCCGCTGTGCGCCAACCACACCTGTGAGACGGCCGCAGATGGAGCCTGCTGGAACTCAGTGATGCTGATTGAAGGGAAGGAGGAGACAGTCAAATCCTGCCTCTCTCCCTCTGAGATGAAGGGTCAGGTTTTCTGCTACAGCTCCAGGAACGTCTCCAAGAGGAGCTGTTGCTTCACTGACTTCTGCAACAATGAGACTCTGCACTTGCACCGAGGTATAACCAGGGATTTGCTTCTTTAATCTGATGCTGGCTCTGGACCTGTTGGGTTTTAGGTCACTTTCACTTTTTTTAACCCTTTGTTACAATTTTATTTTTCAAGACAGAAACATAAAGCCCATTTTCTCCACAGTCTATTAGTCTCAGTTATGTTATTCAGCCAACAGAAGCACCGATCCACTCTGTGAGGGATTTCCCACTCATTCTGGTCACAGCCAGACGAGGTGGATGCTGATCCGCCTAGATCCTGTGACATAACAAAGCTGGCAGAGGTTAGGCGACGGCCCTCCCCCCCGGTTTATAAATAAACACTTTGTCAGGCGTGTTGTTTAGAACGTTTGCCTCTGCCTGGTGTAAAATGGCCTAAAGCACAGGGGGAATTTTTCACACCTCTGGAGTTCAATAGAAAACTAAGAGGTGGGTTTATCTTATACTGTGTCAATCTGTTGCCTTTTGGCTTCAATTTGATACACAGGCGCTCAGCTTTGTTGTTGCTTCATTTAAAATCCTTAAATCATCAATAACTTCAAACATATTTCTTAAAATTGGAATTTAAAATTGGATTAATTAGAGTCAACCTCAGTGTGATTTAATCTAAGCATAAATACAGCAGTTCTGTGAAAGGTTTATTTGGAAATATGAATAAATTAATGGCACTGAGGTATAAAATGTAAGATTTAACTAATCAAATCTGATTCTCATGGAAAAGTGGAAACAAGGAGGCCACTCTATGAAATATGGCAGCATAATGCTTTACATAAGCAGGTGCAGGGAAGCTAGTTGTGGTTGTGGGGAACACAGATGGAGCTAAAAAGTGTCAGAGGCTGAGATGAGCCAACATTCAGGCACTGAACAACCAAATCCTCACTATCAAATAGTTAAAAATCAAACCGTACTCATGAGTTAATGGTAGACCTAAAACCAATGCAATATTTGAAAATTTATGTTTAGAACCTTTCGGCCTTTGAACATTTTGCAAAATGAAAGGGCAAAAATGTTTATAAATATGGAAAGCTGGTGGAGAGATACCATAAAAATTAGCTGCAATGAAAGATGATTCTACAAACTATGGACTCAGGCTGACAACAAACAGACATCTATTTGTAACAGATATTGAAATATTTCCTTCCAATTCATTGTTATGCAACACTTTAAATTATCTTAAGACGTGAAATCCAATTAATTAAATGTAGCTTTGTGGACAAAACATTAAAAAGAGGACATTTTTAAGAAGGGTAAATTTTTCTGCAATGCATTCCAAGTTGTCTAAAAATGGATAATTGTTTTTTTTACATTGGTGTGCCTCTGCAACTGTGAATCTCATCTTTTTCTGGTTGTATTTGTAACATAAATAGCAACAAAACTTAAGAATGTATGCATAACATTACCTCAAAGTCTAGTATAACATATTTGTAAAGTTGTGATTGATGAAGATACACAATACAGTTGAATTTCTGCAGTTTATGAGCTTGTTTATGGCTGCATGATTTAAAGATTATATGTAGAAAGCGTTTTAGATAGCCTAAAATATCCTTGATAAGGACACTGTTAAAACTAGAGAGATAAAGTGTTTTTAAAGATTACAAGAAGTTTAAATATTTAAAGACCCAACTTTTGTTCCAGCATCGTATATCTGCAATAAAACCTACAGGAATATATATTTTTAAAGAAAGATCTACACATTTCAAACTTTGAAGCTATATTTTCAGTTAGTGAATAAAAAGACGCTTAACTGACCAACAAATCTTTTAAATATACAAGTTAAAGTTTGAGACCAAAGTAAACTGCATCAAACCAGGACTCCCTAATATATGGATACAAATATTTGTGGTTTATTTGCTAGCATAAGAATATTACTTATTTTTAGATTCCTTAGAAATAAAAAGAAAACTTCAGTGTTGATAAAGAATACCTCAAAATATAGGAGTGGTAAGTTCTTTAATGGCCCACTAACGTGCAGCATATTTATTACAGAAATGAATGTCAGTTGGTGTATAAGGTTGTTGGGGTCAGGACCCCGAGGCGACGATGGTATTGACTCTGAATGAGGACAACCAAATCAATGCGTTTCATTGTGCTGTTGAATAGAAAACATGTAGTCACATAGTCTGTGATCTATGCAAGCAGAAAACATAGGAGGGCATTTTCAATGTGGATTGGAAAACTTTGTTTCATTTTTTTGTTCACTTGTATCTATTTGCAAGCATTTTTTAAGGAGCCTGTCTCTTAGCTAGACATTCACTTGATCATAAGGTCTTATTCTACAGGGAAAGAGGAGAGTGAACTCTTGGTTTGCATCATGTCTGCTGTGCTTCACTTAGAGCCCCATTTGGCAGGACATAAATTGGGTCGAAGGGGAAAGATGTCTTAGGAAACTGTGGCTGAGTTCACAGTTGATTTGCACATAATAAATGTTTGAGAATCTGCTGGTGAGGACAATTCAGGCTCATGAAACCTGAAAGCGCTCTACTATAGCTGGAGTTGGATATGAATTAAATAACAACATGTTCATAGATTTGTAGATAATCAATTTCTTACTTCAGTATTTTCACCAAAGCTTTTTCTCAGACAAAAGACTGTATACTGGTATTAATATTAGGTTATAACCAGGAACTTCAGTGGATTTGGGGTAAATTTGTGTAATAGGTCAATTAAAAGCAGTGTGTAGTATTGTGTATTTTTTAATATATATACATATATAAATAATCCAGATAGTGTGGCAAGTAGCCATGTAAAGAACACAGTTAACAGGTAGAAAAAGGAACTCTGGTCAGATGGAATTTAAACCTTTTTTTAGATGCAAAACACTATTTTGGTAGAAAACTAACACAGCACCTCACCCTGAATACACCATACATTAGGTGAAACATGTTAGTGGGTTCATCATGCTGTGAAGATGTTTATTTTTCTTTAGCAGAGGCAGTAAGCTGCTCAGAGTTTTTGGGGAGATGGATAGAGCTTAATACAAGGCAGACCTTGAAAAACATCTGTTAGAGGATGTCATTTTATTGTCTGTAAATTAATTTTATCACAGTACCCACCTGCTCATCCATTTTCGATGGTTCCCAGGTTTCCTCCATCCTCCCACAGACACAATGAAGGTTGCAGACAGAATTGCCAAATTACTTTGTGTTACTCACATTTGTACAACAAGGCCTCTTAGTGCACTTCTTTTTAATCAGTGATCACCACAAACTCCACAAAAATGGATGCATTTTAGTTAAAATGATTAAAATATGTTTTGCTTTCTACAGAGTGAATTTTATTGGTGCTAAAAGCCTCTTTATTCCCCTTGATTAAAAGCATTTATGCATATTGATTAAATGCTTTGGTTCTCAGGGTAAATGGGGATTTGGCCCAAAGAGCCGATGCATTTACAAAATGAGTTTCCACTTCTAAAAATTAAGACATCTCTTAGTAGTTATGCAGCTGTTTCCTGAGTTTTCAAAGAATGTTAACAGCTACTTTGACTCTAAGATTTTCAATACGAGAGTGAATTTGAGCTACAGTTGCGTGTTATGTAGTGTTTTATAGCAATATTAAGTCCCAAACAACTCCCAATTAGCTACATCACCACCAGGGGGAGTAAAGAGACAAGGATCTCAAATGCAAATCCAAGTTTATAGTTATTGTTTTCCTGTTAAATCAAACCAGCCTTTAATGATTCGTTAAAATGCGAATAATGCTGCTCCTTATGTGTGCTCTATCAGAGAGGCCTGCAGAGGAGCCAGTCTGGAGCAGGCTGCAGCTCACTGTGGTCATCCTGGTGCCCTCCTGCTTGCTGTTTGTTGGGATCCTGCTGGGTGTGTGCGTCGTGCAGGGACACCGTTGTGCCTACAGCCGAGCCAACAGGCAAGACTCTGAGGAGCCTTTGGATGATCAGATGCTGATGTCTCCTGATAAATGTCTCCAAGATCTGATTTATGACATGAGCACCTCTGGTTCAGGGTCAGGTGAGAGGAATCCTACTTTTTTTCAAAAGATCACTAGCTTGACAATTGGAGTTTATTTTTAACTATTCATGTAAATAGTTTATAGTTACAATCAAAACACTTTATCTCTTTTTATAGTATTACATGTGATAGAAAAACACCAAATGATGCATATTTGTGAATTTGCTTGAAAGATTTAGTAAATAAATGCCAATAATATATAATCATGGAATCTGACACCACCATTGTTTTCTTTTATTGTATGTTCGAAACATTACAAATCACCTGAAGAATACAGAAAACTAAAAAGGAAAACAAGGGTGGTCTAATAATTTTTTTCCCCCATAACTGTACACATAATTGCAGCATATATTTTTTCCCAATGCTCTAGAACCACATTTCACAGCTATTACAGCCCCAAGTCTCTGTCTACCAACTAGAGATTGAAACAATTTTCTTAAAAAGAAAATAAATCATTTTCAATATGATTTTTCCAGTTTTGCTACAGATTTTTATTGGATTTAGTTCTGGACATTGACTGGGTTGTTTGAAGACATATATGCTTTGCTTTAAACCATTCAGTTTAGTGTCACAGTCCGACTGGAAGGTGAACTTCCACCTCAATTTTAAATCCTACAGTTTCTAACAGTTATTCTTCTAGAATTTGGCTTTATTTCCCTTTATTAACTCTTCCTTTTTCTACTGGAAAAATAATTTCCTTAGCAAGATGCTGCCACCACCATGCTGCACAGTTATGTTGTGTTCAGATCGACATGGCATGGTAGTTTTCCTACACACATAGAGCTTTGCAACTAGTGCTCCTTTCTTGTGTTCACTGCATCTCCGTTTAATTTGTTTCTGCCATACATCCATAAACACTGACTTTTGAAGTGGAGTGACTAAAAGATACACCCACCTAAGCTATGAACCTCTGCAGCTCCTCCAGGGCTTCTGTAATGAAGACTCTTTTAATCCTTTCTGGCCTCTTGTGCCATGCTCTGAAAATTACTGTCAGTTTGGGATATTGTTACATAAAAGCGGGTTGTCATATTTATTTTATTGTGCAAATCCAGCATCATTGAGTCTTTAAAAGGGCCTGTAACAGCTGTCTAAATAAAATATTTGATTTCTTTATTTCATTTAGAAAAAGCCATGTTGTTATGATTTTAATAATATGTATTTAACAGTTTTAGCGACTTTGTACACTTAAAAAACATAATTATGCCTCTACTTTATTACATATTCCTTTCTTGGCTCTTGAGGGTTGGATAAATTGCCATGATGGCCCAGATTTGGGTTTATGATGCTATTTGTTTACTGACATTTCTGTAGCAAAACTCTGAAGCCTTTACACAACAGCTTAATTTGTTTTTGATAATAAATTACACACAGGCCGACTTTGTTGACTAATTAGGAGAATTTTAAAAGCCATTTCTTGCATCATGTTCTGTTATGGATAACAGGTCAAAGGATTAATAATTACTGTAAGCAAAACTTTTAAATAATATGAGATGTATCTTTTAGGGCTACCGCTGTTGGTGCAGAGGACCATTGCTCGGACCATAGTCCTGCAGGAGACCATCGGAAAAGGTCGCTTTGGCGAGGTGTGGCGTGGCAAATGGCGGGGAGAGGATGTAGCTGTGAAGATCTTCTCCTCCCGTGATGAGCGGTCCTGGTTCCGGGAAGCAGAGATTTATCAGACCATCATGCTCAGGCATGAAAATATACTGGGCTTCATTGCTGCTGATAACAAAGGTATCAGATTAACAAGTTTAGAGCAAGAACAAATTACATCTGTAGCCTGAATATGTTGACATTTCACAGCATATCTTGCTGTTATCTGCAGATAATGGTTCATGGACCCAGCTCTGGTTGGTGTCAGAGTATCATGAGCATGGCTCCCTGTATGATTACCTGAACAGGTACACAGTCTCGGTGGAGGGCATGATCAGTCTGGCTCTGTCTGTAGCCAGCGGGCTGGCTCACCTTCACATGGAAATCATCGGCACACAAGGTAACATTTTTCTTTGCTATCCCTTTGTAAAACCTGGAGCTTGCATTTATCTCCTCAAAGAGGAATTCAGTAAAAACAATTTTAAAGAAACCATTAATGATTCACTTAGTTCCAATTTCATGTACTGCTTTGCTTGATCTGAGTGTTAAAAGATAATAATAAAAAAAACAGCATCTCTTTGTGCTTTAATGCTTGCTATATATTGTAGGTACTTAATTTCCTTTTTTCTGAGTTTTTGAAGAGGCAGTGACTTACTCTGAGGATGCACCATCTAGTTTTTGTGAATATATAGCACCATAAAATTTTTTGAGGGGTTAAAAACAGGTGAAGCTTTTTAAAAGAAATGCTTCTTTTACTCTATAGAATAACGCTGCACTGCTTAACTGCTTAACATTTAAAATCTAGTTTGTGGGCATTTTATTAGCGGGGGGAAAGTCAGATATTGAGAAATGGGTTTTGTAATTGAATTCTATATAAACCAATGCAAGTCATAATTGCTTCCTCCCATACAAAGTACAACATAGTAAGCAACAAAAAGCAATTTGCTCACAGTGTGATAAAGGCAGTGAAACTGTAGCAGGATGCATCTGGCTGTATTAAGCTAGTTTTTATACCAAATAAAATGACCCTAAAGATACACCTCATGTTTTTGTCTTTGTTGCTTCTAGGAAAGCCTGCAATCGCTCACCGAGATCTGAAGTCTAAAAATGTCCTGGTTAAGAGGAATGGGACGGCAGTGATCGCAGATTTGGGCTTAGCTGTTAAACACGATTCCAGCACAAATACTATTGACATACCATCCAACCACAGGGTGGGAACAAAGAGGTTAGAACAATTCACTTAACAGCTTCAAAACAAACTGCAGTGAGTGGGAAGTGTTTGCTTGGTTAACTAACATGTTATAAAAGAAGAGAAAAAGACAAAAGAAAAAGAAAAGAGTTTTTAGTTAGCACCAATAAAGCTTTATTGAATATGGATACAAACTAAAAACCCTGATAACTCAGAATTACAAGAATGACTAAAACACAGTTTTAAAAACCCAAAAGCATTTCTTAGAATGCAGCTTCTCAAACTCTGCTATTAGTTCTTTATCGCACCCTAGAGGTATGCCTGAGTCATGACATTCACAGGACAACCAAGAATGACTGTGGGTTTTCTAAAAGTATTAACAACATCTGAGTTGTTTTACTCTCTGATTTTATATACTCAAGACAAAGTAATAAGCATCCACCAAGTGAGTCAACATATATCCTGTGCAGCAAAGCTAACAAGTAACTAGTTACATTTAACTGAGCCAATTTTAGAAGTTTTACTTAAATTTCTTCTTTTTACTTAGGCATTATTTTTTATGAAGTATCAGTGAATACAAGCTTGTTTTGAACAAAATGCCTCAGACAAATATAAAACATAATAGTTTTATCTTATAATGAGTGGTCTTGTCTCTGCACAAGCTGTAATATTGTTATTTCTATCTGCTGAGCCTCCTGCTGCTATCCAGTTATTAATCAAATAAATATCAACAGATTCGCAAATCATCAGTTGCAGCCCTACTTGCAATAATGTTATTTGTTTTATTTCTTTATTCTGGTCCATAAAATACCCGAAATAGTACTGAATTTTATATGTTTGTCTGCCATGTAACATGATCTTTAGATATTAGACAAAATACTTTGTAACCGTTTTAACAAATAATTTATACTTCTTACTTGATTTCTTGTCATGCTATTTTTATTTTAATACTATGTTAAAATCCATTTTACTCTTCTTGCGGTTACTGTAGCCAGGTCTGCTATTTGGTGGCAGTGTATTTTGTCTTTGTTTTTCCCCCCTATGTTAAAAGGATTTAATCACTTTGTTTTCTGCAGGTACATGGCTCCAGAGATCCTGGATGAGTCGATCAATATGAACAACTTTGAATCATTTAAGAGGGCAGACATCTACTCTCTTGGCTTAGTTTTCTGGGAATTAGCCAGAAGATGTTCTGTAAGAGGTATGTTAAACCCAGCACTTCCATACCCTCTCCTCAGTCATTTGTGTATGAGTATCAGCAGAAATACGCTATAGCTAAATAATCAGAAAAACAGTAATCCAATTCCCTATAAAACACATGACGGTTGTATAATTTCCTCCTGTTTAAACTCCCTTAGGACTTCATGAAGACTTTCAGCTGCCTTATTATGACATGGTGCCTTCTGATCCGTCAATTGAGGACATGAAAAGGGTTGTTTGTGATCAGAAACTCAGACCAAACATTCCCAACCAGTGGCAGAGCTGTGAGGTGAGAGAACATTTATTGCAATGCTGACCCTCATTTTTTATTTATTTATTTATTTTTTGTGTGTCTTGATTTGCAAATACAGTATAAATCTGGGAATAGTTGTCGAGGAGCTAGATGATAGCTTTTGCTTCTTCTTATCACTTATGGCAAAAGATAGACTTTTGCCATAAGGTTTCACTTGGAAATTTTATTGAAAATTATTTTGTATACAAAGGACATTGAGATGAGGTGAGAAAGAAAGAGGGGATAAGAACTAAGGGGAGAGAGAAAGAGAGAGAAATGAACAGAAACAGCAACAAAAAAAAAAAGAACACAGAAGATATACAGTAATCCTAGAAGTACACTTCCAGACCTGTATGGGACAAGGGGGACAAGAGAGACATAACAACATAGAAAAAACAATAAAACAGACAAGCAATTTAATTATCACAAAAGCTTCAAGAGTAGCGGGTATCCCTTAGATATCCATTTGTGTTGAATGCAAAACCTACGGGGATTACACAATAAAATCAGCAGGAGGCAGAGTTGAAATTAAGGCTGAAATGGTTGGTACAAAGAGGTAAAAAAAAATGGTATGGCAAAGCAGCACGGCGTAGGGTGCAAGTAGATGAACCAACTAAGTATGACCATCAGGTATAAGTGGAAAGGCCAAGGTGTATTAGATGTCTCCTTCCGAATAGCTCAGATTGTGCCTCTTACCTCCTGTTTCTAGCTTCTATCTATCTCTGGGCTGCTATGCTGAATTGCTACGGCCTTACAGACATGATTACGTAAAATACAGATACATGAATGATGCTTGTCAAATTGCTCTGCTGATCTAAACTGTCATCTCTCATTTATGTAATTTTTGATTCTGGATTATTTTTCCTGCTATAAATAATCAAAATTGTTGAATATTTATTGAAAAAAGGCAACCATATAACATTCAATATATGGCTGAATCTCAATTAGGCTATGTCTAATGCATGAATATGCTTTGATCTCAGTTTCATCCTCTGCTTACCTGGCACTTGGTCTTGGGAGCTACATTTTCAGAAGTCTCAGCAGAGACTCCAAGATTTCCCTCCCACAGGTATCTCCTCAAGCTCTGCTTGTTAAGGCCTGAGGAGTTTCCTGGCCAGCTGAGAGACATACCGTAGTCTCTTCAGCGTGTCCTCAGTGCATCCCTTGGTCAACTCCCAGTGGGATGTACCTGGAACACCTCAGGGGAAGGCGTCCATTGGGGGTTCCGAAACAAATGTCTGAGCCACCGCATGTGACAGAGAGGCTGCTCCAAGCCTCTCTGACTAGCCACCCTGCATTTCAGCCAATTGTTTCCAGGATTGTGTTCTTTCATTCATGCTGACGACTGCCAGCTTTATTTGCCATGAAAGAAAATCAGCAGAACCCTACCTAAACCTCTACTGAACTGCTTAGGTAACGTCAACATTTCTTCGGCTTCTTTTAAACCTAAGGGTGTTTTCAAACATCTTTACTGAGCAGTGTGGCTCAGAAGGTTAAAATGATACAATATGTACTTTTTCAGTTAGTACAGTTGCTTTCACACCAGCTTTTTGTCACTTTGAACCAAGCTCCACATTACTTGGAAAATATCATGTCCCCATGATGAATGACAAGATACTGATCCAATCAAAATTTAGATAGACCTAAAGGTGCAGGTGTGAATATACCCTAAGTTGAGATCTTTGCCTCTTGGCTCAGCTCTCTCTTCATTACAACATACCAGTGCAGTGTCTTCATTATAGCAACACCAACACTACAGTAATTAATTTATCAGCTTCATTTTCCCCTCACTCATGAACAGTACCCTAACATACTTGAACTCCTCCACTTAAGAGAGGAACTCTCCTCCTACCTAAAGAGGTAGGACGAGATTTTACAGAGTTAAATTTTTTTGGATGAGAACCATGGCCTCAGACTTGGAGAATCCTATTCTTATCCTGGCTGCCTCACACTCAACTGTGTACCGCCTCATTGCATGATGTATGTAGACCTTGGCAGGAGGGAGCCAGTAGAACCACTTCATCCGCTAAAAGCAGGGAGGAAACTCACTGGTTCCCAAACCAGAACATCCTTCCGCCCTTGGCTGTGCCTTCAAATCCTGTCCATAAAGATTAAGAACAAGCCCAGTGACAGAGGGCAGCCCTGTCACAGTACAAAATGCACAAGGAACAGATCTGACTTATTACCGTCAATGCAGACAAAACTCCTGCTCTGCTTGTACCGCAACTGGCCTACAGGGCACCACAAGGGACACAGAATTCCTTCTCCAGCACCCTCAAGCACATTATAGTGTTCCAAGGTCGGGACGAGAACCACACTGAAACCTCTTAAAGCCAAGGTGCGACAATCAGCCTGACTCTCCTCTCCAGCACCCTGGCAAAGGCCTTCTTGGGAGGCTGAGAAATGTGATCCCTCTACAGTTGGAACACACCCTTCCTCCCCCCCCCGCCCTTTTATAGAGAACCACAACCCCAGTCTCCCAGTACAGAGTCACTGTTCCAGACACATGATGTTGAAGAGGTGTGTTAACTATGGTTGCCCAACAACAGCCAAAGACCTAAGGTACTCAGGAGGGATCTCATCCACACCTTAGGTCAATGACTGGCAGTGACACACTTGCCCTCACATTAGCTGCTTGCTGCCTCAGGTGTGCCACTAGCCAATCAGACTAAGCAGGAAATCTTCTTCAATTTGACCAGACCCCCTACTGCCAGTCCACCCCCAGGTTCAGGGGTTGCCACCACGATAGGCACCACAGACCTTATAGCCACAGATACGTTGACATTAGAGGCAGAGAATGCAGTTAACTCAGACTCCATGCAACCAGAATCTAAAAGAAGCTCCCTGAAAGTGTGAGTTGAATATATCCCTGACCCCAGACTCTATCAGACCTTCACTACTCTCTTTGCAGATGCAGTTTAGGTGTTGGTGGATCAGATCACTGAAGTTTTTACCTCTAACATGTCCCCAATCCTATTTGCAATGGCCCCTCATTGTTCCCCCGGAAGTGGTGGACTCTATCAGACCTTCACTACTCTCTTTGCAGATGCAGTTTAGGTGTTGTTGGATCAGATCACTGAAGTTTTTACCACTAACATGTCCGCAATCCTATTTGCAATGGCCCCTCATTGTTCCCCCGGAAGTGGTGGGCGCATTGGGGGATGGGCTTACGTTGTTCCTTCAGGCTACAGGCTGTGGCACCCACCAATTAACCCTGACCCCAGGCCTTGCTCCAGGGTAACGTTCCAGCTCCACCATACTGTACAATGTCACATCCCTCTTGTTCTTGGTTATCATTAGGACATTTTAACTGCTCTTTGTTTGACCCCAGAGCATGTTTGATTTGGGGCATTTAAGCTTCTGACCGCATAGCCTCTTGGATCATGTGATCACTGAAACCCCTCCACTACATTAGCATTTGAGGAGGGTTATGATTTGATCTAAAGCAGGTAATAGCCCCCTTTGCTATTGAAAATTCACACAGTGCCAAAGCATGTTTCAATAGAATTTTTTTCAAGGTAATTTAATTTTCCCAATGCGTAACTTTCATGGGTATGTGGATCTAGTCTGGGGATAAATACTTTGAAAATACTTCTGGATTGTTGAAAGTACAGAGATGTGAGCAGCAAGATACACTGAAATGTATTGTACTACCATAGTGACAGTTATTTCTAAAAATTAGTACTTTTATATTTTAAATTAGTTACAAAAGTATCTTTATGAATTTTCATAATTGTTTTGTAGTGAGTGAAAGTAGACCTCAAAATTTCATCAGTTCAGTCAGTTTACCAAGACAGAGTCTACTTTGAAATGTCCTGCTGGAGTTTTCGGAGCGGGAGAGCTGCATATTGTTGAAGCTTGTCTGGTTATGCTGTATGGTTGGAATGGGTTTTCCTCTATAAGCTTTGCCTATTGTTGGCAACTCTAATCCCCAGATTCCGCCCAGCTCATGTACGCTGTGCGGAGTACTTGCCAGTCATATTAATCAATATGTGCTGTTCCACATCCAACTGTACTCCTCCACACGTCAGCAGTCATATATGTCTTCTTCTTCCTTCACCCTCAAAATACAGAGCCAAGCTTTTTTTTGCTCCGCTCCGGTCCGGCAAGGTCAAGATATGCAATTGCAATCGTACCAAATAAGAAAAAGAACATCAAGAAGGTTTGTTAAATTAAAATATAGTAACATCAGATCAGTAACTCCCAATTAGAGCATAATTCTTATATATTCCCCAAAACTAAGACCGTACATAGAATAATGGATGCAAACTACTGGTACTTCAACATACCAGGAAGCAGATTTCTCATCTCGATAAAAATCTTTATTTTAGGGGGCTTAAAAGTTTAATCAAATCCAGTCAAAACAACTTCCAACAGCGCATCTAAAACTTCAAGGGAAACTTCTTATCACAGGCATGGATGAACAGATGCTGAGTTTTGAAGTAAATAACAAACATAGTTCATACAAACCATGTTTGATCTTAGTTATCCCTGTTACAAAAATCCACAGCAAAAAGAAAATAGCTGGGCAGAAATTGCACATATACTGAGTGCTGATGGGAACTTTTTTAATATGTCATATTAAATTAAGCGTTCATTTCCGCATGTTACATGTACATGTACATGCTCTCGTCGAACTCTGAGGAAATCGGAGCGGAGCAACACTGGAGGAACCGCAGAGGCTGTAGGCTTTGCTTTGTGCAGGCAGTCTGGAGCGGGGTGGTTGCAGAGGTTGTGGGATTTCGGTGTGATCGTCATTTCCCACTAACTGTTATCCATTTGTGGTGGCTCAATTAGAGATATAAAGGATTTAGTGTAAACAAATACCACCGTTAATCTATTCTCAAAGTTGGTTTGGCAGCTGGGACTATATTAATGGTAACTTCCAGGCTTGAATTTGTAGTGTGTTTACAGCAGGTAAATATCTCTCATTGAAACCAAGGTCCAGTCATGATGCTCTTAATTTATACAATTCAAAAAACAGGGATATGCTTGTTCTGTCAGGGTTGTGTGAAGGTTTCTAGGACCCAAATGCAGAGAGGAGTTGGCACAGATGAGTTTGGATGATTTAATTAAAGTCCAAGAGGCAAATAATACAAAAATACTGAAAACCAAACAAAAACCAATAACATCAGGGAAAATACTTGAGAGAAGCTATAGCCTAGAAGGCAACAAAACAAACTTCTACAACACGCAAGAAACCAGCACTGAATGAAGGCTCTGGTGCTCTTTTAAGCCCAGCACTATGATTAGAAAGATTATTTTTACCTGTGTAGGTTACACAAGTTCTCCACAAAGATCCTCTATAGTAGAGATTCACAACTCGCACTAAACCACACACAGGAACCCTGTGGTGCCAATGTTAACACTTACAACTTTAACCTCTAGATATTTTTATCTTAAACAACCCTCTTTAACAAAAAACCCGGGTAAAATGGTGATGTTTTCCCCATATTGACATTACCCAGCAGCTCTTGCGGCTACTCCAGCCTCACAGGACATTACATTTACTTATTATTTAGGTACCACGCACATATCATCCTTACCTTATTTTATTTTTACCCTCATCTTATTTTATTCTTAGATCTCCTTTGTACTTGCAGTCTTATTTTTCTCTCTTCTGTAAAAAGTTGCACTGCAAAAAAAATCCCCACAAAGGATTAATAAAGTAATTCTGATTCTGATTCACTGAAAAACTCACTTTCCTTAAAAACAATTTTATGTTAAGCTAAAATTGTAGATTATGAACTTATAAAGTGGTTTTATCCAAATAGCTCAGCAGGAGAAGCCACAGTTCCAGGTTTGAATGCTGTTTCCCAAAAGCTTCTCCTTTCCTTATAGCCTATAAATTTTTTTTACTTTACATGAACATTTACAGCTTTAAATCATAGCTTCAAATTGTATACTACAATTCATTTTCTGTTTCTTTGTTGTTGTTATTCTATAAATACAATTTCTACTAAGCACTCTGTACTATAGATATCTAAATTTGAAGTTTACTGCTAAGTGTGTTTATTAGTTGATGTTTCAAAGCAACAACTTTGGTTAAATTCAGGTTAGAAAACAATTTATATAAAATATTTATGACGCTTTATTCAGTATTTCAACTTAAGAGACCTGTTGCTCCTACTAGGGGCTACAGTAGCCTTGGATGAAGGAATTTCAAGCCTTCAAATCGGAGGGTTGCCGACTCAAGCCCTGGCTTCGGCTCTCGGTGTCGTTGTGTCCTCGGGCAAGACATTTCATTAGCATTGCCTACTGATTGTGGTGGAGGGATTGGTGGCTCCAGTGTTTGGCTCCTCGCTTCTGTCAGTGAGCCCCAGAGCAGCTGTGGCTAAAATGTAGCTTACCATTATGAGTGTGTGCATGAATGGGTGAATGACTGAGTGTAGTGTAAAGTGCTTTGGTCAGGTCCTCTGACTTGGAAAATCGCTATATAGGTACAGTCCATTTTCCATTTACTGGGTAAAAAAACAACAACAAAAGATGAGCTTTTTAGTAAGACTTTCCTTGTTTTTATTTGTCTTTATTTTATGACCACCTTCTGGACTTAAGGTGTAGTGCATTTGTCTTCCCTAATACGCTATTAGGAAATATGATAATAATTTCCAAAAGAACAAAAAAGATGTGGGGTTGAACATTATTGTTAACAATTAAACTAAATTACTTGAGGTTGGTGCTTGTAAAAGTACAAGATGCTTAAATGTTTCATGGTACTACAACCAATCGTTTACCACATGTGGGTAAATACGTTACTTTGAAGTAGGTAAATAGGTTGCATATGCATACTTTTACTAGTACACTTTATTTGATTCGGTAGGAGCTCACTATTGACTTATTGCTTTGAATCAAGAGTACTGAAGCAAAATCACAACTTACTCTCAATAATTGTAAGTGATCACCTCCGAATTTTTAATGTTTGATTAGAAATCAGGTTGCATCATTTACTAAACTTTTTTTGCTGTTTCAAATTAATTTGGGCATGTTTCATTAACACTATTTAAGGCCATGCTTATTTTCTCATACAAGATGTCATTTCAGTAACGTTATCTTGTCATTTTACCAGGCCCTGCGTGTGTTGGGAAGATTGATGAGAGAGTGCTGGTATGCCAATCCTTCTGCGCGACTAACGGCACTTCGAGTCAAGAAAACTGTGGCTCAGCTGTCGGCTATCAAAGACATCAAAGACTAGTTTCGCTCGCTTGCAGGTCATCACTGGTGTTGACACTGGTGTCATGGAATAAACTTGGAGAAAATAGACTCTGCTTTTCAGCAGGAAACCACAACCTGTGTTTGTTGCCAAACGATAAAAAAAAAATGGGGAGTCTGTCGAATCTTCGAACATAGACATCTAGGCAACTGACTTCTCATTCAGCTGTAGTTAGGTAGAGAGACCCATGTTATGTTAAATGTGATTATTTTGCTACCTCAGTATCTGAAGTGCCCAAAGCTTGAAGTTGCACAATTTTTTGTTTTTGTTTCATTGCTTATGGAGATATACACCCCATTCGACACGTGTTTTACCAACACACATACAGATTTTCCTGGAAAATATGAAATATTTTTGCACGATTATAATATCTCTTTTGTATACACTTTCCTGAAGGTTTGGTAAAGGGAACTGTCTTTTTACAAATGGAAGAGACAACCAGAGTATATATAAGCCTTTTAGAAAATGTAAACTTTGAAGTTAATCAGAATATTTATTGCAGAGCTCTCAGGAAGGAAATCTGAAAATGTTTTAACTTAAGGGAAAATTCTATTTTTTAGGGGGAGTGTTGCAGTCAAATGTAGCATTAGAGTTCTTACCCAGCAAAGTGAAGTTTTTAACCACAAACAAAAATTTAAAATGAGCAAGGAAAAAAACACACCAAAAATTAATGTTAAAGAATTACATTATAATTTTTTGTCTTTATTTTATGAATATTATCATATAAAACAATACATATTTACTCTCATGTCAAATGAATAAAGTTGGTTAACAATATTTTTTTTATAAATTAAACCTTGAAAAATGTCTCATTGGTATTGACTTTATCAGACATTCTTTTGTGAAAATGTGAATGTTGACTGGCATGTTAAAGGATAATGAAGTGACCAAAGTGGCTCTATAGACTAAAGTACTTTCCTTATCACAACCCACTGACTTTCACCTTGATTTTACAGCATGATTGTAGCATCTAACTATTTCATATTCAAACTGCAAAAGAAGTTTGAGTGAAGTCTGATTAGGAATCTTTAGCTTATAGCTTTTAATTGGGGTTCAGGAGGACTAACAAAACTTCTTTTCTTTCTAAAATGGCAACATTTTACTCATTCCAGGAGCAAACCGTATAATATTTTTGGAGAAAAAGCAACTGGAACCATACAGTCACAAAACAATTAGGACATCCTAGTTGATAATCTTTAAAGTAACTGTTTGCATATCTTTTTTTATTTTTTATTTATGGATTACAAACAGGTAAACACAAAATATCTATTGTGTTTTCTGTATTACACAAAGGATAACAAAAATGTGTACAGTAGTCTGAGGAAAATGCACCCTACCCCAAAATCACTAGTTTTAGTCTTTTTTCAGTGAGAAGTTTCATCTACCAGCCTGTGAGTAAGGTTAGTCTCACTCTTCTCTATTAGCTGTGAGATACCTGTGGCGTTTCTATCATATTCATCTCCTTTCAAGTCACCCCACCGTTTCTTAATAGTCTTAAGGTTGACCAAGGACTTTCCTGTTCTTTCTTCTGAGCCAGTCTTTGGGTTATTTACTGGTATTTTTTGGTTTATTGTTATGTTTCAGCTCCCAAATCTGCTTCAGCTTGTATTTGTTTCCAATTATTGGCTTTTATTTTCCTCAAGAACCCACTGATGCATGGTAAAACTTCTGGTGGACATCATGGTGAACTGGCCAGGGTCAGATACGACAGCTAATATGACGCGTCTTATCTTGTAAGGCTGGATTTAGTGTAAACCAAAATATATTTTTTATTACGGTGTTCAGATTATTCAGTTTTAGCCTCAGCTGTCAAAAGAAAGTTATCCAGATGTCTTTGTCTATATATCCTCTAGCAACCTTAGTCTAGCCTTTATGCTTTTCTTAGAACTAATATTTTGTCATTTGAATTCTTCAATGAAAGGTAAATGTTTCTATTAAGAGTATACTGTAGGTTAGTTAAAGTTTTTTAGAGACCCACTTCTGCCTCTCTCAGCCTGATGTCCAGGATAACCCGCATGGACAGCCAGATCTGACTGAGAACTATTGTTAACTGATCTAGATTTGCTTTGAGACCACTCTAAACTCTAATTTAACTCAAAATGTGCTACAAACTTTTTAACTGCCTCAGGCTGCTCTTTAGATCAAACTAAATAGCTAGAGATAATACAGGGTAAACTATCCTGACTAATTAATTGAAAGGCATTAATTGATCTATATGTCCCCATTTTTTGAAAAACACAAACTTAAATTTTTTGGGTTTAGTATCTCTTGCCACATAGCCTAAACATTTCATTGGGGTTTGTAGTTTTTGAACATGAATGTTTTACAGATTCAGTTTTATGGAAAGGGAGCATATTACATCAATTACATATTTTAATCCAAGGTCAGGCTAATTAAAATGGTTTATACTGATAGAGACATATTATAGCCTTAATAGACGGTACACTGTAGGATAATTAATTTTGCCTACAAAGCCTCTCAAGCAAAATGACAAGGATCTGTTCGCCATTGTGCTTGCAGGAAACAATGTATGTGCAAGAGTGCCTGTTTGAGCATCTGGTTGTAAATACTTTTATATTGTATCAAGAGATCTATTATTGAAATATTTGTGAACTTATAAAAATGTACCTTTGGAAAAAAAACCTTTCTTTTTGTTTATTTATAATTGACCATATGTTCATATAGAACAGGGAAAGTAATTAACAATTTTATGTTTTTATTTAGGGAATGCATTTCATATGGGGCTGTTGACTTGAAATTTTCATCACATGTTAATATAATAAATGAAGTTATCAGCATATGCATAGACATCTAAACAACTAGGTCCACAAAATATGTGGAATAAAGTAGAATGACACAGGGAAGAGATACTGAGTAAACTTTAGTTTATTCAGTACATTTGAAGTCTTTTTTGGTAATGACAACTTCAAGACATGCTTTATATAAAGAAGCAGCTTTCAGTGCTCAGGTGTGAGTAATATTTTGGGGCCTTTGCCATGCATCCCGATCTTTGCATCTTTTCATAGATTTTCAGTTAGATGAAGTCTTGTAATTCTGTCTCTAAAGGTAACCGAGAGGGTTCCTGGCTGTATGTTTGGAACCATTATCTTGCTGAAAATCTGCCCTCGTTTCATTACCAGATTCCTGTCAAATCTGTGTTAGTAAACTTGACTTGACTTGTATTGAGATGCATACAGTCTACCAGTGCTGTAAGCTCAAAATGAGCCCAACATCACGCTGCTTTCTCATCTAAACTCCACTGTTAGTATTGTATTTTTGGCTGATGCATTAATCCACCCAAAAATGTGTGAGCAATGATATCCAAACTGTTACATATATCTGATAGAGGGACACATTGCTTTCTAGATACTGATGATTATCAGCGACTTTTTCACTTTTTTATATTTATAATTTGTATTTGAAGATTTATTCCTCATGAATAATTTATGGACATATTTGTTTTGATTTATTGTATGAATGGGTTACTGGGTTTGTTTCTGACATGTGGTGTTAATTCCTGCTCAATAGTGCTATAAGAAATATATTTACTAACAGAAACATTCACATATTCAGCAACTGCTTTCCTGACTTTAACAGGTCAGTATTATTAGGAAACTTTTGTAGCATTATATATATATATATATATATATATATATATATATATATATATATATATATATATATATATATATATATATATATCGAAAATAATATCAAATTAATATCAAATTAATATCAATTTATCACTCTTAATTTTCGCAAACATAGTTTATTTCAGCTATATAATTATATTTACTTTCTTGATGATATCAAAAAGTCAACATACAATATTTGTTATCTTGGATGATTAGAAGTTCATTATCATATGCTTGCATTTTAGTTTTATTTCTCTCCAATTTGTACCAATGTTAGGCTGGTTTTACCTACATGGTTATATATCAGAAATTAAAAAGATGACAGAGAAGCACATGATGTTTTTATCACATCAAAAAGGGTTGATTAGGATGTGCAGTTGGTGTCTCTGCTGTATGTATACATACAGGTAGCTCCATTCATTTAAGGCTCCATTCAGGTGGATCCACTGTTTCTTAATTGTGAATTTTGTATTACTTTATTTTATAAGCCCCCATCACCATTTATTCTGTATAAAATGATATCAGGTCGAAATAAAAAGCTATTGTTAATATTCTAACTGAGATGGATGGATGTTACTCTCACTTTGCAAATGCTGTTTCTGAAAGTTCCGATTGTGCAGAGCTTTGCAAACTGCTGCAAAAATTTCCCGAAGCAACTTATCTCGAACAGGTCGCTTTTATCTCCGGTATACCTCTTCTTACTTGAACTCATGTGACTCATCCCTGCTTTTGTCTCTGATGCTCTCCACGCGTAAGCTGTTAATGGCCGTTAGGCAGAGGAAACAAAACTGTAACCCTGAGGCTGTCAGCACTACACAGATGAGTCAACGCCTTTCAGAGTGTGCAGCGTTGCTTCAACAGATTTTTCTGTGATGGCTGCCACATCAAGAAAAGGTTACATGGTGTCGTTTGCCTGGGCTTGCGGGCACATGCTTATAAACTGCTCCCTAAAAATAGTTAAAATTATCTTAGTTTAGTGGCTTTTATTTAGCTTGTTAAGAGTGATGAACTAAAGTAACAGTTTGGTAAAGACAGCATATAAATATGGTTAGTTTTTTCAGACACTTTGAGGTTAAATTTATATTCTGAAAAGCCAAGAGTTGAAATGTAAGCATATTTGATAGAAAACAAGCAATAAATGAAATGAAATATTAATGAGTCTACAGGAAAATGTACACTGCTATGAAACAAAACTTTGTTCCAATTAATTTTTTTACATTTGGTGTTAAAGGAGACTCTCTTCATGGAGAGAGCCATTGTTGTACTTAACTTTTTTGGTAAAAATTGTTCAGTCATGGATCACGTCCAAAAATCTTTTATGAAACGTAGTCAATAGAATCTGGTTCAGGGTTCATAATAGGATGAATGAAGATCCAGTATGTTTAGGAGGGCTGACCCTGAGAGAAGGAACTGGAGAATAGAGCTAGGAAGAGGGACATCTGAGCTCCCCCCCGAACCTGTTTACTACTGCGGCCTAATGTTGGAGTAGCAGAAAGGAAGAAGAATGGATGGAGGGATGTATTAATGTATGGATGAATAAATGAATGGGTAGATTGATGGATGGATGGATGAATTGGTTGGTGGGTGGGTGAATGGATTGATGGATGTGTGAATGGATGGGTTGGTGGGTGAATGGCTGAATGGATTGATAGATGGGTGAATGGATTGATGGATGGGTGAATGGATGGGTTGGTGGGGGAATGGGTGAATGGATTGTTGAATGGGTGAATGGATGGGTTGGTGGGTGAATGGATGGATGGATGGGTGGGTGGGTGAATGGCTGAATGGATTGATAGATGGGTGAATGGGTGAATGGATTGATGGATGGGTGAATGGATGGGTTGGTGGGGGAATGGGTGAATGGATTGTTGAATGGGTGAATGGATGGGTTGGTGGGTGAATGGATGGATGGATGGGTGGGTGGATAAATGTAGATGTCATTGATATAATTTCTCACACTTTACAAATACAAATATATCGTTTTACAGAGAGGGGTGTCCGAAATCTTACCTAAACTTTGTCAGTCAGTGGGACTTTTTAAAGGCAATATGGCTACTGCTTTGAGAAGCACAGCCTTGAGGTAGGTGCAATATTCTGAGCACTATACAGATGTACAGCATGGCTAAAACATTTTCAAAGTAAAATCTACATTAGTTAGATTGGTATTCCATTCTATTATATTCTATTCTATTAATTCATTTTTATTTTTCTATTATTACATTATTTTATAAGCTGCTATCACATTGTTTCACATTTCTTTTTCTGATTTTTTTATAAAAACTACATGGATATTATACTGAACATGAAAAATGCTTTTTTATTGCTTATTTGTGAAACACATTTATTTATTCCGTGCATTATTGTGTGATGGCTTTACTGCACGTGAATTTGTTAATATTCTATGTGTTGTTGGAGGAAGGGCGTATAATATAATAGAGACCATAAGGATGCCAATATGCTTCTTGTTACCCAACTACCTCTAACCAGCTAGGGCTTAAAGTTCAACATTTTATATACAGTGAGTCCTTTCAAAGGGTGAGATAATCAGTAGCTGGATTAACCACAAAATAGGCGGACTGCCCTTCTTTTGAAGCCACTTCAAGCTTTTGGAATCCTGAGGTACGTCAGTCTTTCTTATAGAGGACAGAATGTATGCATAGTGCATTATTACTTCCTCATGAGGAACCTTTTGATTAGTTTATATCTGCAGCAGTTGCAGATGAATGACTTCCCAGATATATATGCTACAGTGCCGGGAGTGCTGCTAAATTATTGTTTACTCAAAGCAGCAACAATGTGGTGGGGGGGATCTTGCAAATTTTACAAATTGAATGGAAGTGAGTAATTGTTTAGATGGATATATGTTTCTGTGTAGAGATTGGATGATTTTGTCTTGAAAAGTGGCTTGAGATTAAATTTGTTGTAAATTGGTAACAGAATTTGAACAAACTGAACTGAACGATATTATAAAATCCTATGTAATATTCCTCAAATAATTCTTCCTACTAAAATGATTTGTTAAAAGTTCCCATGGGACAAATACTTAGTTGCAAGATCTACAGGCCACTAATTATCTGGTTTTTACAAAGCGCATATGAAAGAGATTAGTCAAATCTTGAACTATGACAAAAAACAACAAAAACCTCTGTGGTTTAGAAAGCAACTCTAAGCAAGACTAAGAAATGTGCAGACATTAAAAAATGCAAAACAAGATGTGTTGGAAACTAACTTTGGCCAAAGCATTAGATAATTGGCAAAAATATACAAATGTTTTAAACCAAGAGAGAAATAATAAAGCATGAAGCTGTTATGGTTCACTGGTACATGCTGAATTGTAGCATAAAATAACTGATGGGAAAGTTAACCACAGAGTTAATCATGGGTTGTCTATGTTAAAGCTGAATAGAAAATTCTATTTTATGTACAAGTCAACTATGGACTTAATAAAAAAGAATGTAAAAAATCTTTGTAGCACAGCTCAGAATTGAAACTCATTGAGCTGTTTTGGGGAATTTGAAACCGACCATACTTGTAAGAGAACTACTGTGAAAAAGCATGCAAATACAACAGGTTACATCTGCAAAGAGAGGCAAGTCTTTTATAGCAAGGCCTGTTCTTTTAAAATGAAAATAAATCTATCATCTAGTTCTGGAAAAAAAGGAGAAGGGTGTTATTCACACTTATATACAACAATTCTTATAAACGATTAACTTGTGGCTTTCTTATCCAGATTTTATACAATCTACTAATACGGCTATATTCAGTAGGCTGTAATATTATTTAATAGTTAATTTACCATAGTAATTAACTTCAAAAGTCCTAATGAGAGTACTGTCTTTTTCAAGGGAGTCAGGGACAGCGGCATATATCCCAGCAATTCAACACATTACATAAGATTTCATAGGACTATTTAAAAGCTTTAACTAAAACCATAGATTCATTTCACAAACCTTTGCGCAAGAGTTTAAACTGGCCTATTGAAACCAGTTCCCTTAACTTCCAATCTTTTTTTAAATTGTTCTATGTTGTGGGGGTAGAATACTGAAATGCTACTTTACCTATTTCAATGCAGACAGTTGGTGCAGACAGTTGCACTGTTTCTTTTGAGGATAAAGAATTCAGTCCGGTTGTTTTAGGTTTAATATTTTCATGCAGATACAGAGATGATTACAGTACCACACAATTTTACTCAATAGTACCACTACTTCAATTTTTTTACTCAAGTAAAAGTAAAAAAAAGTATTTGGTGAAAAGTCTACTTGAGTACAGAGTAATTGTTTGGATTCTAACATCTAATTCAATGTTTAGAAATGATGCAGATCGACTTTAAGTGCATGATCCGGTATTTAAAAGACTTAAATATATAAAGAATACAAATAAATATCATAATTATGTAAGAACAAATATAGGCAGAGGAAATACCTTTACCAAAAACAATGTTTCCCACATAAAACTTAGGAAACCAACCTTTACAGTGAGAGCTGTATGTATTCCAGGATAAATGACTTCCACCGATAATATCTGTTTACTGTATGTTTATCTGATCTTGAAATAGTTCAAATTATTCACAGAGGATGGAGTAATCAGAGATTTTACTCAAGTACGGTTAGTGATACTTTAGAGGAATATTACTCAAGTAAAAGTAAGAGATACGGCACATTAAAAACTACTAAGAAAAATATTTTTTTTGTTTTGTTACTCAAGTAAATGTAAACTGTGTAAGAGTAACTAGTCACTACCCACCTCTGGGCAGATATGAGGACAGCCAGATGTAAAATACCCTTATAAATACCAATGAATGAGCCTATGATTCTTTTGTTTTATATACTAGCAAATGGCATGGTTTGAGATGTAAAAAAAAAAGCAGAAAGGTGAAATCAACGCATATTATTGTAATGTTGTTGGGGATTTAGAGTGTCCTCTGAAAGTCTTGAGTGTAGCTGGTCAGTGTTGTTAAGGATCAGTGGGCCAGAGTGGATTGCTGTGATGCAATCTCTTAGTTAGGGAATCTATTATTTGCTTGTATTTAGTTAAAAGTGTTCACCGGTTACTGAGACACTGAGTGAGGATTAATACATCTCAATTTAAACTTTTCTCACATTCGCCTCTTTTCAACCAAAAGTGTTTTATTAGATTTACCAACAGAAAGTAGTGCATAAACCTGAAACTAAAGAAAAACAAAACAAAGCTAAGGTTGTTCCACACATTTGCAATCAACTCCAGCACATTACGTTTGTTTTTACATTTGTTTGATGTAAACACTTACATCGTAGCTCTGGCCATTCGTAAGGGTTGTTGGGCTGCAAGAAGATTAACCCTTGGCCAAGTCCTGATTACTATGCCGCCTGAAACAGGTATTCTTCATGACTGCATCTAGCTGCATGTATCCATAAAAATAGTCCCAAAACATAATCCTCTCACAACCATTTCTGATAATGGGGATGGTGCTTTGTGATTAATAAACACACATTGCATTTTGCAGGAAAGCAGACCAGAACACCTTCTCCCATCGCTGTTGCCCCTACATGGCTGGGTAGAGAACTGAAATGACGTTATGGCTGTTGTTTTAATGTGTTGCATAATGGTCAGTTTTGTGTTGTCCATTGCATGGCTGTCGCACTGTTTTTGGCCAGCATATTCTGGGATTGGCATACACATCCCCATTGGCATACACATCACCATTTTGTAATCAAAATGCACAACTGAAAGAAAATTCATTTTCCCAAGCAAATATTTTTCTATTTTGTCATGAAACAGGGACAGATGGACCCAGTATTCAAGATGAGACAGCTAGTAGGAAAGTTTAAAACGTTCATTAACACAAACATAACAGAACAGAACAGAAACACGCTACTGTGGTACTGCGGGCGCTGCGACTGCAGGTGGGGAGTGCAACCCATCACTTATTCTGGTAACAGTAATGTCCACTTGGGAACAGACAGATCCGGGTTTCAGGAATCAATCAGAGTGCAAAGGTAGGTTCAGATTCCCCTGCCGTCGAGCATCCAGCTCTGACAGAAACGTATATTATCTGGGTGGGCCCCATACGAAGTACAACACCCCATCCAACCAATTTTTTACCAACCGTCTAATGAACTATACATAGTTTTTAACATAATAATTAAAAGTACCACTGTCTGCTTTGGTATTGGTGTTGTGTTTAAACAGCTCACCATCATGTTGAAATCTGCCATGTGTTGAGGTATAAATAAGGTCCGGTCAGTCAAACTAGTATCAGGTGGGTTTGAGCGGAATTTTTCATACCATTACATCTGCAAAGAGACGTCCTAGTTATCAATTGTGTAGAGGGCCTACCTGGAGTCAGTGACGGGGCCCCTAAGAGGTCGGGGGCCCCTAGGCAACTGTAGTCTCTGCTTATCGATATTTACGCCATTGCTTGGAACTGACAAAAATTAACAAAACCAACTGACCAGAGAAACAGAAATCAAACTGCAAACAAACAATGATCTGCCCATGATAGTTGGAACCCAATATAAGGAAACTGGATGAGATGAGTAATAATTGGGAGCTGAAGAGAGTTAAGCAAGTGAAAGGCATGAGTAATTTGG
Organism: Cyprinodon tularosa; assembly: GCF_016077235.1. Lineage (NCBI taxonomy): Eukaryota > Metazoa > Chordata > Actinopteri > Cyprinodontiformes > Cyprinodontidae > Cyprinodon > Cyprinodon tularosa. Next base: position 465,333 of record NW_024038786.1, read on the forward strand.
GTGAGCTATCAGGGCAGATCATGACAAATTTAAGATATACAGAGTACGGTAATAAGCATTTAAAATGATTGATAGACTTGTAACAAATGAGTAAAATGTTACAATTTTAATGGCTAATATTGTAGTCAAAGTTGATATAGTAATATGGATTCCTCTATGTATTCTTATTTGACCACCAAATGCTGAATACATGCAGATTTTAAACTCTGGTGTCTTGACTGGCCCCTTAGGTGAAGATTTATAGGACTGCTGGGATATTTCTCACAGCCAATTTCTCAATGGAAACCTAAAGGAAGGCTTAAAGAGAGATCCACAGCTCAGGAAAGAGATCTCTACAGATTCTTCAAAATTAAAATTGATCTCCAAATGATGGTCTACTTACTTGGCCATCTGATTTAAGTAGAAAGCCATGACTTGGTAGATTTGCAGTTGTGCTGAACACCAGATGACAGACTGGCCAGTACTCTGTGAGATACTCAAACGTTGGGACATTTATAATGTCTCAAGATTTGTCTAAAGAAAATTTCATTATAGGTTCATAATAAACAATAAAGATCCATTATTTATGAATGGAAATCTTAAAAGTCTTTGGTGTAAACTCTATACTTTTTAAATGTTTTTATATTTGAAGTTATTATAAAACCATATTTTACTCTCCCTATCACTATCAATACCATGTGTCACTCGATCACATACAAGTCAAATACATATTAGAGGTTAAGTTTGTGCCTCTAATATGATAAAGTGCTAAAAGCCTCATGAGGTGTGATTATTTTTGCAAGGCAGTGGTAACAGGTTCAGGTTGGGTTCTGGTGTTTGTTAATATGGAGCCTACAGTAGGTGAAAATTCAACTGAAGAAACTCCTTGTTTTTTCATACATCCACCTGTGACACAGCAATCAACTTTGAACCACACCTCAGCGAAAGCCAATCGGAATCCAAAACTCATCTTAAAAGGCCTCCGATACGCACCTGTCTGCTCCTGTGGGCAGGCGGCGGATGTGCTGTCTGACTTCATTTAGATGACAACGTTTCAACCCACCTCCAGCCCCTCCTCCCCCATCGTAGCTAAAGCTTCATCAGTGTCATTCCTCGCGGACTCTTACTGCGTTCCTTGTCTCATCTTAACCAGTCCGGCAGAAGACCGCCATGGTTGTGCCTGGTTCTACCAGAGGTTTCTTCCCAACGGGGAGGTTTTCCTCTCCACTTTCGCTGCATGCTTGCTCATCATGGACAGGTTCTCTCAACCTGTGTTATCCAATTGGACTTCCATCTTCCAGGTCCCTGAGTGAAGCTCTAGAATCAGCTCATGCAATTCACTGGATCTCCCCTTAGAGCTCAGCATACCGTGTCGCTAACCAGCAGTCTACAGACTGACCATCTATCTGACTTCAATGACTTCTATGACTATGACTTCATCTATCTCCATTCCACCACCAGTTTCAGGCCTGGGGGGAAACAGCCCTATTATTTGCTCCTGTTAATGCATAGCTATCAAAATTGAGTGCTATGTTTCCTGCTGAGGTCTGAGCACCAAAGACAAAGTAATTCTATCAATAAATTTCTCCTAATTGTCTTCTTTGTGTGAGTTTTTCAGATTGAAATGAGTGTTGCTGTGGGACAAAGTGCACCAGGCTTTAGCTTCACATCAGTCTTTGTCCTCCTGACTTTTTGCCTGCCCCACTGTGTGATCTTTCTTCTGATCCAGCCCAGTGACCAATGCTGTCTGTCTCACAAGTGTTAAACCAACCCAGGGGGACTTTAGTCAAGACCCCCTGCTTTGCAGAGCAGAGGACTTTGGCTTAATTTAATTGAGAAGCTGAGAGTGAAAGAGGTCAAAGCAGATGCTTCATCAGCTGTGAGGTAGCAAATTCTTATGCATTGCTGATTTCCGATAGACCATAAATCTCATTGCTAATACAAAAGATGTACAGGGGAATATTTGAAGGGGATTTATACACAACAGCTTCAGCATTTTTCCTCCTTTTCTTCTCAATGCTCTTCTCAAGAAACAGAGATTTTTTTTTAAGAGCTTAACAGGAAAGACGGTACGTGAGTCTGAGATCTGCAGATGCAGGTCCACCACAACGTCACATGACACAGATTTCCTCTTTGACACATAATGCTTTCTGCTACACGAGCAGGGCTGAGCCACACAATTAAACTGCCTCTGCAGGAGGACGCTATGGTGTTTTGAGAACTAATCCACCATGCAGTCCACCATGAATGTCAATGGACATCTGAGGCAAAACAGCCAGGAGAACTGCAATCTGGATAACACTCTCAAGAAGAAAGCTGCTCTGTGGTACCGACGCTCACTGAGGGGGAACAGTGACCGACAACGATCGAGCACTGGCTCCCTTCCCAGAGGTTACAAGGTGAGACAAATGCTAAAGTGCATTTTGTTTGCTGTTAACATCTGTAAAGCCTGACATGCTGTATGCTTATCAAGTAGTGCTAAAAGTTTCTTTAAAATATGTTTAACTAAATGTTTATAACAAGGTGACAAAAACTAGATTGTTTTAGCTGAAAAACTAAAATAATTTAGGATTTTTATTACTTTTTACATGCATGCATTGTGTAAATATTGTCATCTGAATAAGAGCTATTTGTTTATTTATTTATTTTAAGTTTAAAGCTTTTAAAATATTTTAAAGGGAAACTTTGCATTCTCCCTTTGCAGCCTAAACTAACCCACAGCAACTCCTTGGTTGATTATGCAGACCCACAAAGGTGAATATACCTAATGTGCATTTAAAAATTAAATCCAACTTTGATTTACAGTTATTTAAGATCTGTAAAAAACAAAAAACAAAACAAAAAAAACAATATGTCTGAAATTAATGGTTTTTGCATTTATCATCTATGCAGAACTAGTGTTGTGTTGGAAAAACAGGACAATGAGACATTTGGTTTTGACATACAGGTATGTAATTTTATATTTGATTAACGTTCTGTATTATGCATTTCAAATATTAAGCTTAGAGGTAATTTGCAGTCAGGCTTTTGTCTCAGTATATACTGCATCTGTTTTGCAGACATACGGTGTGCAGCTAAACAGTACATCTGAAGTGGAGATGTGCACCTTTGTTTGCAAGGTGAAGGAAGACAGCGTGGCTGAAAGTGCTGGCTTGACCGCAGGTAATCCACCCACTTCCTTGCGAACCTATAGACCCTGCACATGGTCTCATGCACACATCAAGAGTCTTACCTAAATATCAATGGAAATATCACTTACCACATGTAAGCTGAGCATGGTATGGTGGGTGGTATGCATCTTCTCTAAGCTGTTTTTATTTTTTGTTGTCATAGGGGATGTTATTGTCACTATCAACTCGGTCAGCATAGAAGGATTGTCTCATCAACACATTCTGAATCTTATCATAGAATCAACCAACACCCTAAAGTAAGTGATTCTTTTCTGGGCAACAGCAAAATAAATAAAAAAAATCATCATGATTTTGTAACAGGATTTTGTTTGGTTTCAGGTTGGAGACTGTGTGTGGTAACGTCGTCAAGAAGATCGAGCTGGAGAAGAAACGCAACCAGCTCCAGGTTCGTTCCTGTAGTATTTCTAGATTGAAAGTGACATAGCCTCATAATCTCTCAAAAACCCTGCAGAAGGATGGAATATTTGCACTCTGATATTTAAAGGTTACACAGTTTTTTTCACATGATTTAAAATATGTATATAAAAGCAAACTTTTCACACTTCATTTGCATCTTCTTACAAAAAAGGCACACCAGGAACTGGTCATTAACTGGACTTATGTAACCACTAATCTCACAAAGCCCTGGTTTTTACTGTTACTCAATAAAAGCAAACAAATTCAAAGAACAAATATGCTAAGCTAATCCAAGCCTCTAACAATTTCTACAAATAAAAGAGAATGGATAAGAAATTTAATTTCCAAAACATTTTCATAGAAGCTTATGCCTATATTATATATTAGTGTCTTGATGGAGAGGCTCTATTGTCAGCCGTCTTTGAACTCAGCATGACTTTCTCTATGACTCTCTGCCAATAACAGTGTGCAGCCTGGATTTTATTGTCCAGACTGACAGTCCAATAACTGAACAATATAAAAGAAAAAAAAAGATTCCAAGTTTATTGTCCATAACTGGGTTTTTCACTCACTCAAATAACATATTTGAACATCAGTTCCACCAGACACCACAGTCCTGTTCTCTGCTTGGCTGACAGGGAAATCCTGGCATAAAAGCTGTGGTTCTAGCTTGTAGGTTACTCTGAATTCACAACCAAATGATATGCCTAAAGTACATAAGAACAAGATGAAAGTAAAAAAATCATAAAAAAATATTTTAACTATTGGTTCTCATCAACTTCCACTGGCTTCTTGAACAAACCTTCCTTGGTTCTACTTCTTTTCATGTCTCAGATGCCAACTTTGGTCAGCATTATTTTGTCATTCTAGACGACCGAAGAGAGATAAGATTTTCTGATTGATTTAAACTTCCTTCTTCAGAAAAGAGAAAAGAAAGAATGTAAACAATCCGGCCGAGTAGATCAAACTGTTTCCTGATTAGAGCTTTTTTAACACTAAAGTAGTACTTCTACGGAACAAAAAGACATTTTCTTACTAAAGATATATATAGACTTATTTAATGTTTAAATTTATTTTATCATTGATAATTGTTGATTTGTTTTAAAGTTTACTTTTTTCCTAAATTGGAGATGAGTCATGAGAAATGAGGCTTGAATGGCTAAGTATTTATACAAAATGTAAGGATAACATGAAAATATTGATATTCTGAAGAGTCAATAGTTACTATGTAATAAATGGTCTTTTATTGCTAAATCTAGAAATTCCTGCAAGACTTGGTAACAGTGAACTATGTGATTAGTCAGATCAGTTGTTCTTTGCATTACACCCTCAAAATATAAACTGTCCATGTTTGGTGTCAAAACATTACAGCTGCAAGCTAAAAATGTCCACTCTGTTTTTGAACCACACACTTTGCTGTGGCTCAACCTGCAGCTCAGTTTTCTGATTCAAAAAAATTCTCTATTAGTCAAATGGGTCATTCTGAGTTTATAAATGTCCTGACACATATAAGAAGAATTTAACCGTGTGTTTTTTTTCTGCCCATGCAGCAGTCTTTGCGTGAGAAGTTGAAGGAGCTTCAAGCGCTCACATTACAGGAAAAAGGTCTGATGCGAGGTGAGAGCTCAGCTGTCAGACCACAGCACTTCCTTTCTCACTGCCTCTATCATTTCTCCTAAGCAGCTCTGTGATGCGAATTACTGTAGGGTGTCAACTACAGATCAATTAGATATAGGTGTTCCCCTGAGAAATGCATAATATACATTTGTCCAACTTCCTGTTGCATACAGTATTTCTCGGTAATTGGGCATTAGTGTGACAGAAATTCTACTGTATTTTCAGATAATTTAAATGACAGCAGCCTCAATCTCCTGATGGACGCATCAGCTGTTCTGGGCTCCCCCAGGGGTCGCCGTTTTTCCAGCGATAGCAGTTACAGGAGTGGGATGACAGACGACAGTGACCTGGCCAGTGTGTTTGGTGATCCGAACTCGCCCAGTCCATACAGCGCAGCCAGCACCACAGATGATGGTTGCTTCTTCTCAAAAGACTTCCCCATGCATGACGGGCCAAGAAGAATGTCTTCGGGCTCCAGCCTCAAGCACAAGGCCGTCAGCCGCTCCAGCAGCTCCAGTCTGGCTGGCAGCAGCACCTCTTTGTCTCCGTCCTGGGATGAAACAAGGATCTCATCCTTGTTTGGGACTCTTCCCAGGAAAGGCAGGAGAGCCAGTGTGCGCAAACAGATCTTTAAGTTAATTCCTGGACTTCAACGATCAGTCGAAGAGGAAGAGATGGGAACCACTTAAACTGTTCCTCATGAGCTCCTTGTGCCAGTTTGACATAAAGAGCTGTCCATGGTTGTCGCAATAAAGACACTTTGATGAAGTGTTTCCTCACACTTCAAGTAAAGACACATTGTTTACTCAGCGCATTCTGAGCCCTAATGGTGAGCTACTGTGAGTTCAACCTTTGGACTAAAATCTCAGTGCACAAGCATTACGAAAATGTGTTGGAGAATGTAAGAGAGAGTATAATGTATAATAGATGGACGTATATCCTGCTAACTTGAATTCTCTGTGCAACTCTCACAGAGCAGCATTAACTCCTCATGCAATACTCTGTATTTTAAAACAATGCTGTTTTGATCAAAATGAATGAATTGGATAAAAAAGGTAAGCAGCACTTTAAAGACTTTCAGGTGCTTGAAACCAAAACCAAATCTGTGAACCATATACATGATCATAACAGGATGTGGGCATGAGCGTACTACTTAGCTTATTTTTTCCATTTCCAAATTTACTCTCGAGGCCTAGAGGATACAACTTAGTTTCAGTCCACAGAGACAGTGAAACTGCTTTTCTAAAACGTTACTGTTCTGTATATGAAAGCAATAGTTTGTAAATAATTTGTGCTTTATATTCTGCACCAAAATAAAAATTGTATGTATGTATAAAAAGGCTTTTAATCAATAAATCTTGTTGCTATGCAGCCAGTGTACCACAATCTTTATAAAGTGTATGTACCTAACAGGAAGAAAGTGAACTATGTCTGTGCAATCATAGCATGCAAATTATTTTGGTTACCCAACCAAAGCAGCTAATAGGCAGTTCTACTACGTAAGCAGACAGCATAGCTGTTTCCTGCTGCAGCTGAAGAGATAAAAAAAAAGACTAACTGCCACTGGGCACCAGGAAACCATGATAACCCCAACTGAGTCATGTTTCACTTGAAAACATTTCATGATGATGCAGTAAGAGAGATAAGAATCTTATCCCTTGGTGGTTTGGTAAGTCTGCTAACTGCAGTATTTTTCTATACTCAAATAAATAACAGAAAGATCCTCATTCAGTACAACTCATTGAGAGATGCAAGTGTTTGACTCCAACACCTCCTAACCAGAAATCTGGTGTCACCCATTGTCCATTTGACACAAAGATAAAAAATTCAGTCAATTAAAAATGTTCTTGAATTAAGCTTTTGTACTTGAAGAATACCTGCACATAGAGTAACTTCCATTTTCCATTTTCTCCACTGAAAATGAGCAAACAAAGAGGTAAAAAGCAGTGCCCAGAAAATACTGAGGTCAAAAGTCAGAACTTCTAGGCTGTTTCGACAGTGTGCTCCCCAGAGATGTTTTTAATTCCATTATTTAAATCTGTCCATTTTCAGTCTTAAGGAGCAAAAACAGCATTCTGACTTAAAAAAAAAAGGCTTCGGTGTGATTTTCTCCTCTCCTGTCTCCCCTGCCAGACATTTCAGAATATTATAAACCTGATTCAAATTTCTTTTGAACCTTCTTTCTACAACTGGTTAAAAATGTGTCACAAAAGACATTCCAGTTTAATTTAAATGATTTGCTACATATTTAAATTAGTTTTTAAAATAGATACCCAGACCCTATTACACTACTATGTTGATGATGGTGCCTAATGCAACACATTTCTATTATAATCTTACACAATACTTAAATTATGATCCATTAAAAATCCAACTTTTAAACAGTTCTAGCGCAGTATCTCCCTTTTCTAGTACCTGATCTCCCTCTATCTCTCTCCTCACTGCCTGTCTTGCTGTTTGGCCCAAAGAGGAGCTCGGTTTGACTCGGCCTTTTCCTCCCTATCCTGTTTTCCCATTACGGAAGAATATTAACACAGTCAAAATCTAAACTGATAGAAATTAAAACACTATGCATTTCGACATCCTGTTTCAATGAGTTTTATTTGTCATTTCAACATGTTAAAATAAATGAAACAAAATCAGTTTTCCTGGTTCCAGAGCGTAACTATCGGTAAGCAGAGACTGCAGTTGCTTAGGGGCCCCCGACCTCTTAGGGGCTCCGTCACTGACACCTAGTTGGCCCCCTACGCAATTGATAACTAGGATGTCTCTTTGCAGATGTAATGGTGCGAAAAATTCCTCTTAAACCCACCTGATGCTAGTTTGACTGACCAGACCTTATTTATACCCCAACACATAGCAGATTCAACATGATGGTGAGCCGTTTAAACACGACACCAATAGCAAAGCAGACAGTGGTACTTTTAATTACTATGTTAATGACTGTGTATAGTTTATTAGACGGTTGGTAGAAAATACACTCATATATATGTTTCAAACGACAGTGGTGTCGGATGTAGCAGTTTTCCTTGAAATTGGAGGATTGACGATTCAAGCCCCGGCTCCGACTTTCAGTGTTGTTGTGTCCTTGGGCAAGACACTTCGCCTTCATTGTCTACTGATGGTGGTCTAAGGGCCCGGTGGGGCCAGTGTACGGCAGCCTAGCTTCTGTCAGTGAGCCCCAGGGGAGCTGTGGTTACAATGTAGCTTGCCACCATCAGTGTGTGAGAGTGTGCGTGAATGGGTGAATGACAAAATGTAGTGTAAAGCGCTTTGGTAAAGTCTCCTGACTTGAAAAAGCACTATATAAGTACAGGCCATTTACCATAAAGTTCTTAAAAGAACTATATATTTGAGTATTTTATTTTTTACACTACGACTTGGAATTATGAGTAATCCAGAGCGTAGATTGTGGTGTTTTACTTCATATGGGGCCCACCCAGATAATGTTGCTTACGGGCCTATTTTAGTGTCGTTACGCCATTGCAGAGCAGCCCAGTGTCAAAGAATAAAATAGTAAAACTAGCTATTCCTAAGTATAAATATTAAACAAACTAAATAAATATGCAAATTTAATCAGGTATGTAAGATAAATATTGGGGTTTACAGCAGCAGTTGCAGATAAAAATGGGGCATTTTGAGTTTCTGAAAAACCAGTGACACTTAAAGTAAGGGCAACTTACCACAGAAAATTATTAGTTTTAAAATTAACAAGATGATTTATTTAGTTCTGCGCATGACGCCCTGTCCTGCACAATCTGTTCTGTGCCGTAATGTTGCTGCTGTGGGCTCCAGCAGAAGTATAAAATAGGTTCAACATCCAACACTAAGAAACCAAAGCTGAATTAGAAAAATTGCTGTTCCTGCGAAACAGCTGTGAGAATGCTGTACACTAAACTGTAAGTTGAAAATGGCTGAAATGATATGAAATAGAAGAAAAGATACATGCTTAATTTCTTTGTTGAAAAATAGCAGAAGAAAGCTGAAGCCAACAGCAGAAACATGTTATGAATTAGCAGCAAACAGAAAAGCTTAATGCCTGTCCAGAAAGAGAGCAGAATTAAGCCAATGTTGAAAATATAGGCTGAAATGTAATAAAAAAGCTGAATCAGAAAATAAATTAGCAAGAAAAACTTTAATCTTATGTGGTTGAAGAAATAAAGTTTTGGTTTAACGCTAGACTTCCCAGAGAATTTCAGTTTTCCTACAAGCCCCCCTCCCCTTTTCAAGTTTGTGCATTCACTCTACCTTGCTAACTGTCCCTTTTGTAATGCAACTAAACTTTGACATGACCAGCCCTTCTACATGAGACTAGATAAAAGCTGAAACAAACTGGCATCAGAACAAGAGCTTGTTCAAAGCACTTTTCATTACCTGCCGCTGCAAAATCAGACCATTTTGCAGGAATATATTGATAAGTCATATCTAATTATTTTATTTAGGCAAACTTATTGAACAATCAGACATCATACGGGTCCTAGTTCCTGAGCTGAGAACAGGTCATAACCATGCTTTTCCAACAAGGCAAGGCAGGGCCTATTTATATTGTCCATTCACCAACAGACTCATTTTTTTGCAAAGCTCACTATGTGAAAGAAAATAATTTAGAAAATAATTGTATTTTGTCTTGTCTTGCCTTTTCATGTCAATCAATATTTCAGCTTAGAAAATGACAAACAATATTACTTCAATATTGGAGTAACATTTATTTCACCCAAGGAAAAGCACTATATATGAAGCTAATAGTCCCACTTAGCAGTTTTCACAAACCCAAGGTGAGTCCTGCTTGCATTTGCAACAGGTATACTTTGTGCAGTGCACACAACGCTCAGTGCTGTAGTTCCTGTTGCAGAGATTGTGCACCTGGCCTGCTTATAATAACAATGAAAAAATCTAAAAAAAAAAAAAAATAGAGTTTAGCACATATTCTGAAGGTAAGAGTTGTAGTATGAACTAGATAAGGTCATCTATGTGTGCTACAAGTTTGATGACACTACAAAAATCTATAGTGTAATTATTGCCTATTATATGCTTATAATAACAATGAAGAAATCTATAAAAAAAATAGAGTTTTACACATTTTTACAAAGTAAGAGTTGTAGTATGAACTAGAGGAGGTTATTTATATGTGCTACAAGTTTGATGGCACTAAAATTATCTATTGTGTAATTATTGGCTATCATGTGCTTATAATAACAATTAAAAAAATCTAAAAAAAAAAACAGTTTGGCACATTTTCCCAAAGTAAGAGTTGTAATATGATCCTGATGAGGTTATCTATGTATCCTACAAGTTTGGTGACACTACAATGATCTATTGTGCCTCTCGAGCTTTCTGCTGTCCAATGTGGGCCTGAAGGATCCCTGCCAAGTCAGATAGGATTGTTTCTCTCCCGTCGTCGTCCTCTTCACCAGCTGCACCACACCCCGCATGCTCTGTTTGCCCTTGCTTGTCTGATGGGGCTGACTTGGCTATACCACCTCTGGCTCCTCTCATGGTTTAGGGTTTTTCTTCTTCTGTTTCAAAAAAGAAAAAGGATCAATAAATATACCTTTGTCCTTAAGGATAGAGACTAGAATGTTGAAGAATGTGGTATTGAATGAGCAGCTTAGTGTTACATAAGAAGTTTGATTTAATTGTTGAAAAGTTGAAGAAATGTAAAATATGGACAGAAAATTAATACAGAATTAAGCTAAACTTGGAAACAAAAAATTTAATAAAGTGTTAGTAATGAGCAATAAGAAAAGCTTAATGGACTTGTTGAAAATAGAGAAATCAGAGTGAAGCAAATGGCAGAAGTATGGCTGATTATAAATTATAAAAAAAAAAACTGTTAAGTTTAGAAATGTAACACATGCCACAACACTCTATGAGCTAATTTGCGTGTATAGTCTGAGACGAAAGGACAGAAAACTATAAGAATAATACTATAATAGATACAACCCAGCTGCATGGCAAAATTCCTTTAATTTGAGTGCTAGAATGGTCTGAAGATGTTTTATATCAAGCTTCTGGTTTGTACATTAAATAGCTTGGGAGAGGCATCCATTTGAAAAAAAAAAAGGGCGTTTCAGCCACTGTCTAATATTCGCCTGTACGATCTTGTGCCAAACAAATGCCTATAACTCAGGCATATTAAGTTGTATGGATGCCATTCTGGCAGTTTAATTCATGACATTTTGGGGAACAACGCTTTAGGACTGTTTTTGTTTAAAATATTTTTGAAAAGATGCTCTGTGAAAAAAGAGGGAAATTGGCTAAATTTGAAAAATGGATAAAAGTGTTTGTTGAACTATGTTTAATAAATCAAAACCCTAATAGATACAGAAATAATTTTCAGACTGTAAGAATGAGCAAGCTTTGAGGAACAAGTATACCAACTTTCATGTTTTGACCGAAAAATGTGGCCACAGTGACGATGTAAAAATATTGTTTGTTTTGAAAGATTTCAACCTGAGGCCTTTTCTCAGAATCATCATTTTCATGTGCCTGAATAAGTCAGCCAAACAGCTAAATCATAAATAATACAGAAATAAAATCAAATAAAGATTCCGTCACTGACTTCCATTATAAAACCAAAATCCTTTAAAAAAAAAGCTTCAATGAAGTAAAACTGTAAAAGATAGCAAAAAGATGAGTTAATCATTAATACCAGAAGGGTGCGGAAATGTTTTGAAATTTGTATGCAGAAGTGGTTAAAGGTGAAAATAGCTGAAATTTTAGTGGAATTTTGGCAGAATCCCAGTCTATTCTATGGGCCAAAAAAATGTCATGATTATTGCAACATTTATAAAGTGGACCGTCACATGCCTACAATCTGAATTTAAATGCAAAATCATACCGTTTGATCAATGTAAACAGGAATGCATTGGATAACACACTAGATTGTTATGAACACTTGCAGCCCCTAGATCTGTTTACCAGAATTCCCTAAATGACTCAGAGAAAGGTAAAAAAAGAAAGTTTAGAGGAAGCGTGATTTGGGGCTGATTTTTCTGAATTGGGTTTACAATGGTTTCATTGAGGACTGTGCTTAGTCATGTTTGGCTTGAGGATGAACTTACAGTTTCTCTTAAATACTGATATTGATGTTGTAGATAGTTAGATTATAGGTATACATTTAATTTTTCCCCCCACTTTGATGTTATGTGTTTAACTGTCTTTTACAAAGCTGTGAAGCATGACAAAAACCTCCATAGCCTGGTTGCATTCCGGTTCACAGTCATATTTAGCAGCAATTAAAAAGTTTGTCATTGCTTATTGGTGTCAGCCAGAAGAAAAATAAATCCACAAAAAAATGTGTTTATTCAAAGTTTAATGTTTCATTGAAGAATAGGCGAGGGGAACTGGTAGTGAGACATGCAGGACACTGGCTCTGACTTTGGATACATCTCGGGGAAGTGGGAGAAACACTGGGGAATACTCGTAATGATGGTTCTTTTATAGTAAAAGATCCTCCCTTACCTTAACAACTGCTTCAAGTCATTCAGGAAGCTGCCGATCGTCTGACAGGTGTAGGCTGGCACTTTGGATGATCTGGTTCTGCTACATCTAACTGGTGGAAAAAAAAGCTTCTACAATGAAAGATAAATTATTTGCACTTACGTGTATTGCATGTAAACTTCTGACCAACTCTGTGGCTGTTACAACCAAATGTTGGAAACAACCTTTGTTGGATGACTAGTGTAAGGAAGTTATAAATCCAGTGCTTAAAAGGGCTCAATTGTTCTTAAAAGCTTAAGAAACACTGCAGCTTTGACAAAGTATACATTAAGTAAAGGTCCTGTTTGAGAGAGTATAACGATATATAACAGAACATATTGGAAAATACTAATCCAGACTTTAGGTTTTACAGAAAGAAGAGATTTAAAATGTGAACAATTGCCCCATATATAGCTGCTAGCACCACAATGAACCTTTGTTGGGCCATGACAAAACTCCCGTTCTTCAGTAAGTCAACAAACAGATCTCCATGGTACAAACACTGGACAGCACCATGTGCTCACCTCCTAGCTGAATTGTTGGCTGGATTCTTTGATCTCTGATGATGGAGAATGCGCCGGGAAAAGAGGTGACCATTTTACTTTAACTTAAGATTCACCAAAAGATGGAGGCAATTATATTTCCTTCAACTGAGTCAAAACTCAGAGCTGATGAAGAGGAGGATGCCATTGCAACAAAGATACTGGAGATTATAAATGGGAGCACTGCTGACACTTCAAAAATGACAGAGGAAGATGAGGACAGAGAGGTTTGGTCAATGGAGATGGGAGATGACTCTGTGTTCTACAGTGATGAAGAGCAGATTCACCAGGACAAGGAATCTGCCATTTTAACTGGTTCCAGAGCTAAAAGGTGCAAATATCCTGTTAATAGTGAGGCAGATGGTGAAATTAACCAACAGATGGAGGGTAATTCAGGAGTGAAACATTTTATTTTTAAAGAGAATTCGGAAATGGAGAAGGAAATGACCCAGAAAGTAATTTGGACTGAAGAGGAAAACCAGAAGCTTGCAGCATTTAAAACTAAAAGAATGCACATATCAGACCCTGAGGAATCAGCTGCAGAGTCTGATGTGACTCCTGGAAAATTTGTCAAAACCTCTGGAGAGTCTGAGCAGCAAGATAAAGTAGCAGCAAATGGTAGGACATGTTTAAGGTCTACAAAGAAAATGTTTAGATATCTTTCATATGTAAATGCATTCTTTCCTTTTTTTAGTGGATCAACAAGTTAAGAAAGAGGAACCAATGACAGAAGCTGACACTTCAAACCAACACCTGTTACTCAACAATGATGGTTATGCCAGGCTGAACGGGGATGCAGAATTTCCTCAAAGACCGTCTGAAGCTGACTCCCAGAAATCAAATGACATGCAGTTTATGGGAGAAGAACAAGCCGACTCTCTGGAAAACCTCAGGCAAGGTCATTGGAACCTGCCTCTGCCCAAGAAATCTGACTCCAGCACCTTTAACCACCTCGCTTCCTCCAAATACAGCACCGTCTCCTACCGCAGGATCCGCAGAGGCAACACACGGCAGAGGATAGAGGAGTTTGAGTTCTTATTTACGAATAAAAAAGAACCTGCTCTTCCAGAGCATTGAGTTAAAAACATGTGGGTTAAAGCTACAGGCTTAGAAAAATCCCAGCTGTAAAAAGTATTTCCTAGTCGTTTCAGAAACAACTGATATTAACTACAAACTTGCATCTATTACATTCTTAAAAAAAAAAAAAATTTAATTCTATATTGTTTGAAAAAAAAAAACTGTAATACAACTACTCAATGATGTATTTAAGTATACAGGTTTGCACACATTTAACATTGTATTTATTTGAATCATTTACCAACCAATGGCATCATACAAAAAATTGGTGGATGTTTGAATTTAATGTTCAGTCCAGTGGTTATGACTATATATAGACTCAAATACTTCACCTGTATTTCATTCAAGTTACCATATGAAGTTGTAACTAATTTAGAAACCCTTTATTCTGTGTGCAATATGCATTTTAACTCCCTAAAATAAGAACTTCTTTTGCAGCTTTGTGTTTTTAGTCCCATTATCTGCTTTAAATGTATTTTTCTGTTCATTTCTTTTTACAGACTTTTTGGGGCTTCTTGCATAAATGTGGCTGGATATTTGCACTCCACCTTAGGGAGAAATGTTGGAATTAGCCTCCTCTAACCTGCTGTGATAGGACTCCTGTCCTGCTGGGACACCAAGCTGAGGCCAGGTTTTATCTAGCTGTTGATTTGAGCCAAATAAAGACTTTGGAGGTAGTTTTCCTTACTCATTATCCAACAATTTGGGGAATTGAGCTCACGGCATGAGGATACTACCACCATGCTTGCTTGGTTCCCACTGTAGCCTTAATTTTGGCTTATAATAATTCATGATTTGTTGAAGTCGTGGTGGTTCTTGAATCTTCAAACCAACTTCCTTCCAGTAAATGTGAGAGTTTGGGTTAGATGTTTGAAATCTGGACATAGTTGTGCCCCCCCATCCCATAAGTAAAAAATGGTCAAACATCTGTGCATAAGTGAGCTACACACTACATAGAGGGTGTGGTTGACTTACTGAAATATATAAACAAAGATCCTCAAGAAACAAAACAGGTTATTAAAGCCCACATTGTGTAAAGCAAATCTAAATATAAATAACTAAATAAAATAAATAAAAATAAATAACTACATCTGGTCAGGAATGCAAGTTTGTTTTATTTTGTGATTTTGTTTGAGATAAAGCTTGTGAGGTAAATCTCTTTTTATCTTTGATTTAAACTCGGATGAAAGTAGAAATTCAATAAAGTGTTAAATATTGTCATTCTTAGGGTTCTGTTGTCCCATGGCTAAGAACTAAACAGAATAAAGAAATGTAGAAACACATTTATTATTGGTTTAATTCATTTTAAGTTGCCTTTTCTATCAGTTTTGCCAAAATAGCTCAACAGGCACACTTTGTATAACCACACAGGTTTAGTTAGGGGCCTGGACCAACACTTCCCTCTAGTGTTAAGAAATCATACCATTTAATGTTTTCAAATCATATCAATAATCCAAGAATAAAGCATTTAAACCAATATAAGCAGCATAAAGTATAACACGCCCTGAAACCCACAGCATTTTTTCCTTTACATGCAAAACAATACATTTTTCATTCTTTATTCAGTCCATGGAGAAACTAAATGCGAGATGCTATCAACCATCAAAATGGGAACTTATCCACAGATATTCCATTTTATTCCCAGTTTAAAAAACAAAAACACTCTCAGTATCTTAAATATTTTTTTTCTTTTAAAAAACAACCCCTCACCAGCTGATTGATATTTATACAAATATCTTTCAGAAATCTGCTTCTGTATTCCTCCAGTCCATCACGTTTTGGTGGCTGGATTACAGTCCAAGGCTGTAGTGCCACTAGTTGTTTCCACAGAGTATTTTAAAGCTCATCATTTTACGTAGTAATGGGTGAACTCCCACTTTTGGAAGACGCTGCTGGGTTGACACGGGCGTAGACGAACCGAGTCATCCTGAGGTTCTGCTTCCAGGCACATGTTGGGAACAAACTCCGAGATGAGGTGCTCCGTCTTCGGAATTACAAAACAGGAATTACAATTAATGCAAAAAGTTCTAAGCCTATCTATCATGTCACTATGGCAGCAAAATGGAGAACTTACAAGAGTGGAGTGGGAGGTTTTGTAGAACCAGCGGAGTTCATGTTTGGTGTTGTCACACGGCAGCAAAGCAAAACCGCTGCCCGAGTTTTGAGACCCAATACAGAGGTTCTGCTGCCGGATGTTCTTCATCCAGGTGTAATTAAATTGCTGGTTCTAAATTAGCAGAAATAAGACAGGAAGAGTTAATTTAGCATCTTTGTGATGTTGTTTGTTCAATGATGTTGTCTGATTGACCTCTGGGCATTCACAAGACAGGAGCAACTGGTTCCCCTGGTTTAAAATCCATAGGGATCCGAGTATAGGGTATATACAGGAACACCTATATTGAATTCAATACCCTTTAATAAAATTGCTAAATTTTTTATAACATGACTGTGAGCTGCAACTGAGGTGGAAATGTTCAACTTTTGGTAGAAGTAACCAATTATATAGGTGTTAAACTGCCATTTTTTTGTATAACGTTTGTTGGCACGATAACATGGTAGACAGACGTCCCCATTTTGGACGACATGTCCCAGGTGTTAGTGTCTGATTAAGAAAAAAAGGGGACATTTTGTTCACATCAGCTATCAAATCGCCGATCATGCAATTGTTAAAATCAGTGGGCCAACTTTTCTTCACCTGTACTGTGATATTATGATACCGGTGTTACACCAAAATATGTAGTAAATACTAATCTGTGGCCAATGTCAATGCTGATATATTAGCATCTTTAATAACTTTAATAACATTTAGAAACACTGCAACAAACTCAATTTAACAAATATATTTTGCTTAAAGGGGGCAAACCAAATTATGATAGTATTGGAATAAGGTTGTGCTATAAAATATTGCATTTAAACTTGCCTTCTTTTTGGTTTAGTCAAAAAAAATTTTTTTTACATTTTAGAGACAATTACCTGCCCACAGTTTTTAAGTAAAACATAAAACAAAAACAAACTTAAAAGCGCACTGCTGATGTCAACATTTTAATCTGCTAACCTTTACAATGAGGATGTTTTAAAGTGAGTGTAGAATGCTTGACTATGTGAACTACAGTCCTTTCTAGTTCAAATTTGTGGACCAGGAAATAAACAGACATCTTTTTTTCCCCACCTTGTTTTTAAACATATGCTAAAGCTGCCTTATCCTTTGTAAAAACTCAAAGCATTTTTTTTATGTAGTAAGTTTTGGCTTCCTTTGGTTCCTAAAAGTTGGAATAATAATTAAATGTTTTGTGCTGCACAGGCTATGTTAGTGTTTTAACCAAGTCCAATATAATGTTGCAGCACTTTAGGGCCAGTTTTCTTAGTTCTATCCTCTTTTTAATTTTTTAAGCTATAGCTTTTTTTAATTGTCATTAAACTGTCACAAGTACAGAGCAACAAAATGAACTCCCAGCATTTAACCCATCCCCTTGGGGAGCAGTGGGCTGCCATTGCCTGAGGAGCAGTGTGGGGTTAAGGGTCTTCCTACTTTTCTCACAACAGAAACCTTCATTTTCCACACCTCCATGGCATCATTGCAAGTTTTTGTTCTTGTTTTACAAAAATATGAGAAATGAAGTTTAGTTTGGCGCATTTCTTCACTCACTGAACACCCGTCATTGAAGTGAAGAGCAGCCGAGAAACTGGGGGTCCCTGTAACTGACTCCTGTGAGCCAGCTGGGTAGAGTTAAACAGGTATTTAAAAATACCTTCTTGGGTCACACTTATTGCCTCAGATGGACTTTATTTTTTAAGATTTATTTTATTACCTTTTAATACCCCCCCCCCCCCCCCCCCCCCCAGGTAAAGAAGGCTAAGCACAAATGTATGGTAATCATGCATATTTTTTCTTCCCTTTCATGATCATGCATTATTCTTTTATGCTCTATCACTTAAAATACCAATAAATTACAATGATGTTTGTTGTGATGTGAAATATATGAAACGGTTGGGAGGGTAAGAATACTTTGCACAGAGCTGTGATTGTTGCATAATTACAGTGCTGCACACCATGAAGGCTTCTGGATACTAAGAAATGCCTCAATGAGGGGGATCAGAATCCAAAATCATCAGATATAGAAAGCCTCCATCTTGATCCCCACCCTTGTTTGTCATGGCTTTGGTCCCACTTCAGACTAAATGCATTTGTGTAAGTCTGGTTTTGCTTTTTCTTAAGTCAAGACCACAAACTATTTTTCCCCCTTAAAAGTCAAGAGCTGAAAACATTTCTCAAAATTGGTTGTGAAATACGGATTAAAGAAAAACAGAACTTACCGTTTTGCTAAGATCACAGATCTCAAAGAACAATGAATCTTTCTTCAGTGCAAGGCATTTTCTCAAGCCACGATTAAAGACCTGGAAAATAAATCAAATGCTTAGACAGATAAGACTGCAGCACTGGAAAGGTGTTTTAATGGGGAAAATAATAAAAAACACCTGGATGCAAAGCAGCATAATGACTTATATCTGATAAAAGCATAAAAGCAGCACTCTGTCATAACTCATGCACATACCAGGCCCTCAGCTTTGACAACAGGAGTATCCATGTCTGGAAACACGTTCTCCAGGTACCACTTGAAACTTTTGCATTTGAGTCTCTTCCTCAGCTCAATCTGCTCTATCAGGTTACCAATGTTGATGACCTTTTTATCCAGCAGGTGTTGGTACCCGTGGCCATAAAAAAGGTCTTTGTACTCATCCAGCCAAACCTCAGCCACTCTTGCCAGGTTACGCTCCACTGTCTTCTGCCGGTCCTTTGGGAATTTGTAGGGATTCTGTCCTCGGAAAATGTGTCCCACACGAGAACAGGGGATGATTTCAATCTCTCCTCCACACATCCAGATCTGTTGAAAGCAGCAAGCCTGTTCAGCAACTGGCACCACAGCGACAAAAATAGTGTGACCACAGTGGAGGGAGTCAATATAAAAAGGATGTTTACCTTAAATGAAATCTCCATGTTCTCTCCACCCCACACATCCAGACCAGGGTCATAGGCACCGAGCTCATAGAAGTACTTTTTGTCAATGGAAAAAAGGCCCCCCGCCATAACTGGACACCTGAAAGACCAAAAAGACAAATGGTTTTACTGCAGGGACCTTAACAATCAACCACAACCCCTCAACACCATGTCTCATTAACAGAGTTAAAGCTATAGATGATTTACAGTTGTTATAGAGAACCTTTATCATTTTTTTTGCTCAAAGCAGAATCACTGCTGAAGGCACCTGTAATACCACATGTAGTGATTGCCTTAGATTTACAAGCTGAACTGGTAGCGATTCTGTCAAAAATACACATGGTGAACAAGAGGGATATACAGTAGCAGCCATTCAGAATGGCCCTTCCCAGTCAAAGGCCAACTGAA
The DNA here is from genome assembly GCF_016077235.1 of Cyprinodon tularosa. Classification (NCBI taxonomy): domain Eukaryota; kingdom Metazoa; phylum Chordata; class Actinopteri; order Cyprinodontiformes; family Cyprinodontidae; genus Cyprinodon; species Cyprinodon tularosa. The sequence goes on from NW_024038786.1 coordinate 485,021, forward strand.
TTGCAGCCCACTTCCCGGCGACTACCAGCAAAATTCCCTCCAACTTCTAGCCACTGGCCTTTTCCTGGGCTTGCATTTTTTTCCCCCTCTAACTCCACCCTTTCACTGAAAAACAGGGTCTGACCAGGAGATGGCGCTTCTCTTTAGATCTTAAAGGGGTTATAGAATGATTATATAGGGTATTTGGTGCTGGTCCTTAAGGTCTCTGAATAGGGTGTGTAACATTGGTTGGGCTGAAAATGGCTATTCTGAGCCCTAATGCAAGCCTGGTTATAAGACTAAGAATGAAACGACAGGTTTTCTTCCTTTTATGGTATGCTCATGAATATTTAGATGAGCTGTGCGCTGATTGGTTGGTTTACAACGAGCTAAGCAGCTGAGCAAAGATGCATCATAGCAACAAGCACTCACTCACTCACTCACTGAACCATGAAATTGTTGATATGGTAGGGTGACAAGATGTCCTCTTTTTCCCAGACATGTCCTACTTTTCATACTTAAAAAAAACTTCTGGGGGGAATTTCAAAATCGTCCGGGATTTTGGTCGACTACAGTGCAGCAGGTAGTCGAAACAGGGAGCAAGCAGGGGACAAAGCTACCGAACGTGACCCAGTGACGGTAGCCTGGACAAAGGCGGCTCCCCTCCTGCCTTACTGGGCAGCCAGGGGGAAGCATACCGACACCGGGTCGAGTTCGGTCTTGTTCACTTTTTATGGTGGAAGTTCAGAATTGTGAGATTTGCAGAGAAAGGAGGTGTCAATGGGATTTGAACTTCTCTGTACGTCCATTTCACCCACTGAATCATTATTATTCATCTATGAACATGTAAACTCAGTTTTGTATTCTATGACCCCTTTAATGTCCATAAATCATGACAGAATATAAATGAAATAAATGAAACTTAACAAATGCTAGATTTCTTTGTTTTTATGGTCAGTGAAGCTGATCTACTAAGACAAAGCAATTGCTATATATATAAAATAAAGAGAAAGGAAAGGGGATGGTGAGGACAGTACCTGATTGGATCTGTATCTTTCATGTTGTTCTTCTTAATGACGTTCTCTGGTACTGGGCTCCAGCCAAACACCAAAGGCCACTTAAAAATCCCTCTTTGGAAGTTGTCAACAAGCATGTAACTGAGAATAACAACACAAAGCCCCTGTTAATGCATTTCCTGCAGAAATCCCGGGATTTGCTAGTCTGTTATCTTAAACTCAAAGTTACCTCATGTCCTTATCGCTGATGACTTCAATCACTGGACAAGGCACCTTCTTGCGATCCAAATAGACCCTCTCCAATAGCGGCTCCAACCAGCCCACATTACATTCAATGTGGGAGTCGAGAAAGGTAAGAACCTCACCTGTTAGAAACCAAAAATCCTGCTGCAGGTAAAACCAACATTGACCTGCTCATCTGGCAATGCAAATCTAAATATACCTCCAGGAGCAGCAAGTGTTACGGATCCATGTAAAGCACAAACAGGAAAAACTCCAAGTGGATTGAAAATTTACATAAAGAAATTTTTTTTGGTTTCTTTGACTTACACTGTCCTTTTTGTTGCACACAGACAATTATACAAAAGTCGCAGGGTAAAATATGTAAGCAGGTCTGCTTTGACAAGGTGACATTCCTATTTTTCAGCCAAGTTATGCTTATTTATATGCTGCTATCTAATTTTAGATCAAGAGATATGTGTGGCTTTGCACGGCCTGTAAACATAAAGCCCTGTGACTGCATGCAATTTATGATCACACAGCACACAGGTACTCAATTAAAGCTTCCAAGTCTGTCATAGGGATCTTATGTTACGCACCAGCATGAATCAGTTTATAACTGGTAAATATAAGGAAACGGTTACCTTATTTTTGCAAATGTATCACAAATAAAACTCTGACAGAGGGTTGAATATTGTCAGAAATTGTCAGAAAACTGTCCGAATGTATCACCATCCTTCACTTTAAAACAAAGTAGTGGATAAATGATGCTGTGGTAATGGTTTAGTTAAACATGATTAATAGAGTACTGACTGATGGAAGACTTGAATATTGATATTGCACTCTCTTCAGTAATGCCAGGTAAACACTGTGTGATTTTCAGCTGTGGCAGATGAAAGGGCCTTTGGTAGTGATGGTGAAATGAAGCCTCATGAGACATTGAACCTTTTGGCCAAATTGCTTCAACGATCCCCACAGTTCATGAAGCTTCATGTGAACATGTGGAGTGCATAACTACAGTTAGAAATATGATCTGTGATTTTTTGTAATTGTTTATGTTGTTGTTTTTTTTCCATTAAGGTTCCTTTCAAATTGCTATTGATTGGTGTGTATAATAAAATTTTTAGTAAAGTTTTTTTTGTGTGTAAAATGTCTTAGAAGAGAACAATCATTTAAGGTACCCTATTTTCTGCCATTTTAGTGCAATGAGCTCAAGCAGACAATGAAAGTGTTTGTGCAAAATGGGCAATGATGAGCAAAATGAAATGTGCTAGTCATTTTTATTCAAAAATAATAAGTTTTTCCAGTTTTTGGTTTTAATTGGGTTGGAAGTTATGTGATCAACCAATCTAATTTGGCACAGTTTTTACACATTCTATATTTGTACTAGGTCAAACCAATACAAATTAGTCGCATTAGCCAAAATACTTGTTAAGTATAAGCGCAACTTTCAAAAGTCTAAGGTGGGTCTCAAACTTACAACTTCACAAGTGGAAGTCTTTGTCTTACAGCTGATGTGTATACTGCCTGGAAGCCTCGGCTGATTTCATAACATCACTAGCCTTTGGAAAATCATGGAGGAATCTTTGGTGGTAGCTCTTAATCTGTGGTCTAACGTCGCACTGTGAGGCAGCTTCTAGGATGGCTGTTTTTAGCATCTTGTGACCACAGATAACCGGCGATGATTATCTAACAGCGTCTGATATTTAGAATGACAATCCCACTATGTGACAGCTGCTGTGACCTACGTCTACTGATCAGCCAATAGAAATGCAGCTGCTGCTGGAGATGTGCCACTTAAAGATCAGAGAAGATGAATGCAAGGCAATCTATTTCTAGGATATATTGTGATCTACTAGATAATAATCCACAACATTGAGCTGAAAGAACTTTTATAAGCAAAAGAATGAGGAACGGAAGAGACGAATGAATACAATTGACATGTTTTGGATGATTTCTGTCATTGAGAGCCTATCCTGTGTCCAACAAACAGCAACATAGAGAATCAGCTACGGAAACAAGCAGGCGCACCTTCACATTTCACACCAATCACAAACCAGAGAGAGCTACTCTTCTCAGATTGTAGCCTAAATCCAGATTTGCTGGCCAAATAGTTTGAGCAGGAAAAACATATACATATCCTTTTTTCTTGAAGGATTTCTTTATGCATCTGGAGAGGACTGATGCACTAAAGAATTAAGGACATTTTTACCAAACATTGTTTAATGCCTGAATTAAGAGGAAATTGACAAAACTCCATCATTTGCTATTGTGATAATTTTATTCAGCTTTTTTTATTGTGTTAATGCTTTGGGATTGAAGATGTTGCCAATCAAAAATTTTTGATTGACCATATAATCCAGCTGGCTGACATATTTGTAATATTCCACAGAAAGGGCGAAGTTATGTACCTTTAACTCTGTAAACTACTATCCCAAGTCAGTCTGTTTTCCACAGCCAATTCCATGTCTAATTCTCCTTTTTCTAAATTTGATTCAACATGAGGCGGCACAGTTTGATGTGTTACGATTATCTGGCACACAATGATAACATTGGTTATTGTTGTGCATTTTATATTGTAATGAAGTATTAGAGATGAAAGAGGGAAAAAAAGAGTGTATGGAGGGTTTAGCTATTTAGAAAAGAATATAGGACAAAATTAGCTTCTCGAAAAGAAAAGCAAGTAGATCTATACTTTCTAGTAGCCTTGCAGATTTGACCAAGGTGAATGGTGGTGCTAGTTTTGACCCAGGAGGGTGTAAATCACTTGTTCTCAGATATTATATTGTTGATATTATGTATCATTTTATCAGAATACTAGAGTGATCAGCATGCTAAATAAACATGCCATCTTTCATAGTAATTTCATGAACCCTAAAGTTAATAAGAAAATCTTTATGAATTATTGTTTTTTAGCATTATTACCTTTGGCAACAGCTGCTCCAGCTAGTCTGGCTCGGATCAATCCCTGACGTTCTTTGAGGCGAACGATTCTCACTTTGGGGAACTGTGACATGTACTTATCCAGCTGCTCTTTCAGATAGTCTGAAAAGGAAAAATGTAGAATAATATTAATAATATCAGTAATGAATGGGAGGATTTTCCTCTTTTAAAACGCTTTGAGTGTTTTTAACCTTTAGTACTGGCATCATCCACTAGAATAATTTCCTTGAGGAGGTGTGGTGGAGATCTGTTCAGAACGCTGTGCACAGAGCGAAGGAGCGTGGACCACACCTCATCCACAAAGCAGAAAATCACAGTGGTGCTGGGCAAATCGTCATGGACCAGACTCTGTGCACAGCTGGAAGTACAATAAAAGATTCAGACCAGAGCAATTTGTCGTTTCGGGAAGAGATTCAGAACAGAGTACTTACGATTCTGGCCTGGTGTCGGGAACGGCCCGGTCCACTGGGATCTGATCACTGAGGTAGACGTTGAAATGACCCTCGTCCCATCTCTTCATCACCTCCGCGTCTTTGCTGCCGGGGAGGATCACCGCCTGGCCGAACTGGCCGACGGCATTGGGGTCTCTGGGAGAATTGGTCGCATCTAGAGAAAGCACTTTGTGGACCCCCGGCTTTCTGACAGGGCTGGAATGATTTCCTGACACGAGGTTGACATCAGGCTTGGAAGAAAGTCTCACCTCCTCCTTTCTATCTACATCCTTTATGAGTGTTTGCTGAGATATTGTCTTAACAGGGTGTGCCTCATCTGCTCTAGGCTGACTCACTTTTACGCCATTATTAACAAGATCCTCCTCCACCTTTTTACCCGTCTTTGAATCCTTGTTGTCTGAAGGACTGTGTGTAGATTTAGCAGCTTTATCAAGGTCTGCCTTTAAAACATTTTTGCTTGTCCTGAAAGCTCGCTGCATTTGGGTCACATTGGCCACCGCCACTTTCAAATCAAAGTTCACAGCCTTCTTCTTAGGAAGGCCTCCTCCATTGTTTTCTTTAGATAAATCAGATTTGTTTTTATCACTTCTGAGAACATGACCTTCGTGCCTCTGGTTAGATTTCTTGACATCCATCTTTGGATCCAGCTCATGTCTGTAGACTTGGTCCAGTTTGATGCTGGGGTTCAGCTCCACTTTCCCAGGATGTGTCACCCTCTGCACTGGATGTTTGAACCCCCTCCTCTTTGGCTGGGTGAAGCCAATATACTGCTGCTGTTGTTGTTTCTTCATCATCATGATCTCCTTCTCTCTGATCACCCTCTCCCTCAGCAGCTGGCTGTTCACGTCGTTTATGGATAGGCGCAGAGCTGCCATGTCAAACAGCAGCCAGATGACAGAAGCAACAAACACGAAAGCCAGCACCCTCCCACTGCCCCGCAGGTATCTTCGTACCTTCATCATTTTCAGGTTAAATATAAATAAATAAATAAATAAACCCTACATGAGTTTCATTCTCGAAATGGTGCGAACTTTAAGGAAGTTTAGTGCCTGCGTGGCATTGTTTCCCCAGCAGTAGCCAGAGCTATCAGTCAAGAGGCTGACAACAGCCAGGCGACAAAGTGGGTTTAATTCCTCCACACCGTCCCGCTCCGGTCACGTCCAGCCACCCGGAAACATTTTATCATTTAATCCGAGACGGATAGTTCGACAAAAACCGTCTAAGTTAGAAACAACTCACCTAAACCAGCTTTTTTTTCCCTAGCGGCGTGTTTTCCCCGACTGAAAAAAACTTTCTTTAAACAGACGCTATAGTTTTGTATGAGGACGTTGCAACTGAGGTTTACTCTATCCGCGTTCTGATTGGACAGGAAATGTGGAACGTGTGGCCTCTGAGGTCCTGGAAAATTTCCAGAGAAAGATGGGGGAATACCGGAAGTAGATTGTTAGGCCTTCAGAATAAGATACACTTAAAGGACCAGTTAATAATTTTCGTTTTTAATGAACAAGTTTTAAGTTTCAATAAAACTTGAATGAAAATTTTTAAAAGAGCGGAACTAGTAGTAGGAATACCTTTTTATTAAGAAATGTATTTTTGTAAAAAAGAGAAAATGGATTCTCCTTAACTTCAGTTAAGCTGGTGAAGGACCAATTTATTACGGTTAAAATCAGTGTTAAATCAGAGAGATGATAGAGAGATAACGACTACCACAGTATGAATGCCTATGTATATATAAAATACAGTATAAAACAGGGGTACTGAGAGTCTTTGACTAAAGACATTGTAAAGTACTAACTGTTGTCCATAAAGCTCTTTATTTTAAGAGAAATTATTATTGTGTGTCAAATTGTTTTCAGGTTCTATAAGTTCCTATACAGAGCTGGCCTTCGTTGTTAACTTTTCAGGCTTTATTAAATAATTTACTCTGATGCTCTTACCCCAGCAGATGATGGCAGAATAGATCACCTTCTCCACATGCATCAACTTTCTGTAAACAATGACCTATGCTTCCTTATAAACCAGTCTGCTTTGTTGCACCTCATACGCATTTGAGTCTCCAGTGGAGTCTGTTGTCTAGATGAACACAAATAGGTTCCTGTCAGAATAATTTTCAAGCAAAAAAAGAAGATTGTGTATAAAATTGATATATTAATTCTTTCTTTAAGCTAGGCACATTTTGATTTTTACACCTTTTTTTTCATATGTTAAAGAGCTCTGTGTGTGCACCTTGATGCTCTATTTCTCCAGTTCTTTTCCCTGAAAAGAGATCACTTGGGACAAACTCTTTAAATAGCACTTCATAACGTATACAGTATGTAATAAATAACCAGGAGACATGACAGCAGATTCTGATAGAAATTGTAATCTTACTCAGATCAGAAAAATTGCTTAGAATGTACAGAAGGCAGCTGCTCATCTCTCAGGAAGTGGCCCCGATTAACAGTTAAAAATGAATTTTATACATCGCCCGTCTGCCACATCATCTTATTTTACATCATACACGTTAGCAGATGATTAGACATCAATGGTTCCAGCCGTATCAAAATATTACACTTTGTTCTTAGCTGAAGGGCACCGCTCTCATTCCATTTCCAAATCTTTGCCACGTACAGAATGAAGATTATAACTGTATATCCAGAAAGAGGAACTGTCCTTATTAGATTAAATCATCAGTTCTGACACACAACAGGCAGCCAATACCAAGGTGTAATAAACTCACATATCTTTAATGATAATTATCCTAACACCAATATTGTCAAAACATTACCTACACCAGATACAACGTGCAAAAATCCCAGTATATTGTCTCTACACGGTACCAACATGAAATTGGTTTAAATATTCAGAACTTGGGTTAGAACATCCTACTCTAAAGTATTAGAGCTGCAGATATATTGGCCTTTCCTTGAGCTAGCAGATAGCTCTAGCCTTGACCAATTAATCTAGAAAGGTATGCAGAGGTCAAGAGGGATCTCCGCTGAAGGCATGATTTTAACTACTCTTAATTATTTTTTAATTGAAGTTTTTGTTGTTGCGTGTTTTAATTAGTAACTCACTCTGTATACCGTATACCTTTATATATGTTGACCTGGCATAGCTTATCTGCTGTTAAAGTTTATATGATAGGTCGTCTAGAGAAGGCCTGATACTAAGTTAGAATCCACCAATATCTGTAAAACCTAGAAATTCCAAAGGGCAGGTACCTCAACAGGTGAAATACACTATAGTTGCAAAGTATTATATGAATTGAATAGTCATAGACCTTTTTAACTATTAAGTATGATGGGAGGTTTAAATATTTAGGCGTCTTAAATGCTCACAATGCCTTTCATTGTCAGAATCAGAAGCAAGTATTGTGTTCAGGGCAGCTGCTCCTATTCCCATAGAAGACACATGACAATTGTGCTACACAGCATGTGAAAAATCACAGGATCAGCTCTGCTCCTCCACTATTAGGTCATTCATTTACATTTTTTACCCCTATTGTTTCTTTTGAGCACACTAAGCAGACATATTGCAAAATTAAAAATATAAAAATTAAAACATCTTAAATTTGAGCTTAATACATTTTACATATTTTATAGTTGAAAATATGGACTTACAGCACTTATTACATCATGCCATTCACTATTGTACCTTGTAACCTTGCTAGCATTTTTTTTTTTTTTTTATGTATACCTACAGCACATGACTATAAGGAAAAATGAAAGATTAAAATCAGGGCGTATTAATTTGAAAGTCCTCACCGGAAATATGTTGGTAAATCGAGCTCCTGCAGCAACTTGACATTCAGTTTGGAAAACATACAGGCCATGAATAATCAATAAACATTTATAAGGAGCCTGTCTCTGTAGTTAAAAAGAGGCGGATGTATTTTTAATATTATTGGATTGTTTTCTTAAAAAAATAAAGTAATTAAATAAAGTTTTAAGTTACTCCTAACAGCCTTTGAGGGTATTTAGATTACTGGATCATAAAGCAGGTTTAACCTGCCCAAACAAGTCCACACACCTCAAAATGCAGAATAACTTGATAAACAATGGATATTGTAGTATAGGTATTTGAGTGAGGTCATTGAACATTTTAGACATTTTTACATTACTTTTTTTCAGGTTTCTGAAAAGGTTGAACAACCACAACATTATTATTCATAATATTATTATATCATTATTACAATATTTTTTCTCAAACTGTATTTAACACAGAAAATGTAAATAATTTAAAATAAGGATTTTTTCATTACCATTTATTTGAACCCCTTTCAGAAGACTCAATAAAACTATGTAGACAGTAAAAACAACAGAAAAGCAACACCAAAATATACTGTATTTTGGTGTTGCAGTATAAAGAGTTTAAATGCAACAAAGTACTTTAAATCTTATAAAATAAAATAAAAAATGGTTAAAGTCTGTCATTGTAAGAAGCCAGTGACGGATCTAGGAAATTGTACACGGGACAAAATGTTTAGGCAGGGTGGCAATAACAGACCATCTCCTTAAAATATGTAAGTCAATCTCTCCTATGTAAATTGAATCAACAAAACACCCATCCTAAATAAATAAATAAATGAATATAATAGACAAATTCAGAAAATAATATATTTTACAATACTAGAATGATTTCAGAGATTGCTTTTTGGAGCTTTAAGGTGTCGATTACTGTGCTGGAGAGTAAAAGGTCTCACAAAGAGATTAAATCTCTGGATTATAATTTATACAGATAATAAATAGCTACATACCAGGTGGTCCAGTAGAACAGGCTCCCCTAACTCTGTGGCTTCGTTTTCTTCTTCAGCACTTTTACCCATAATTCTTCTTTCTTTCTCTCTGAGTATGAAATCTTCTCATCTTCACCAATAATACTAACACCATTTTCCTCATCCTCTCTCATTTCTTCAACTCTTGTATTTTCAGTTGCTTCCATCACCAGACACCCTCCTTGTCCCTCTATTACTCTTCTTTCCAAAAATCACAATCTTTTCTTACACCTAATCCATCATGTTTTTAATATATATACAAAAGAACCTAGTAATGTGTGCACTTTTATTTTTATTTATTGTGATCTGCAATGTGCAACCATCAAGATTTTGAAAAAAAGTGCCCTCTTTTCTACAGCATTCTATCACAATATGAAAACAGATTCTTTTCTAGATCACATTCACACTGGTCACACAAGCAGTTCTATTTGAAAATGTTACAATGGCAGCAAATCATATTTAATATACATGTATTATAATGTTCATTATATGTTCCTGTTAATTTAATACATAATCAGAATGGCTGTACGTGGGTTTTGGACAAAGTACTTCAAAGTATTTGGATGACATAACAGTAAGGCAACAGTTGGGGAGGGTGAAGGCTGTACACCAGGGAATCACTTCATTTGAATGGATTAAACTGATCTCAGATAATAAAATCCCATATGAAAGAAGTTTCTAGAATTTTCTTTTTTCATTTGCATCATATTGCAAAAATAGAAATATCCTGTCGAGGGGTGATGCTGAAAAAGGCTGGGCTATTGTAATTCTTTACTATCAGGAAGTCCACATACTGTAGTTAAGAGACTTCAGCTGATCCAAAATGCTGCAGCCAGAGTTCTGATGAAAATTAAAAAGAGAGATCATATCTCTCGTATCCTGGCTTCTCTTCATTGGCTTCCTGTTAAATCCAGAATAGAATACAAAATCCTCCTTCTCACTTGTAAAAGCCTTAAATGGCCAAACTCCATCTTATATCAGAGATATGATTGTTCCTTATATTCCTAACAGAGCACTTCGCTCTCAATCTGCAGGTTTACTAGTGGTTCATAGAATTACTAAAAGTAGAATGGGAGGCAGATCTTTTAGTTATCAGGCTCCTCTCCTGTGGATCCAACTACCAGTTTTAATCCGTGAGGCACCTGGTCTCACATCCATCCATGAGTCACATATCGAAGATAATTGAATTACTGCTTTTTTTTTTTTTTTACCAGCACAAGAAACAAAATGTTGCAGAGATATAAATAACTTTTCAAATTAGTGTTATGTGAGCTACAAATAATCAAGCAATGTTCAGGAAGACACTCAAACTCTACCAAAGTAGTCAGAACTATTATGTTGTCAATATAATGGAGTTGAGAGCAACAGTAGAAAGAGGTTTATTAAACTATACATCTTGATGCTGTCAATGTAGTAAATGAAAAAAGGAAATTTACAGTGAAGATTTGATAGAACGCAAAGAGGGAGCTTCAAAATAAACTAGTGTCCAGAACAGAGCCCTGAGGCACATCAGATCTCATTGGAAAAGACTAAGACTAAATCACTCTAATGTGGATGGAAGCAGTGCATCTATTTGGCTTTCAAATGAGTTTAAAGGTGTTTTTTACTAACGGCGTTACCTTTTTTTTAGTAACGAGGTAATCTAACTAATTACTTTGACTGTAACTATAATGCAGTTACCATTGCCGACACTGCACGTTACTCAAGTTGCATAATTAAGCTTTTATAGGACTCCTGCGTGCCTTGTCATGAGAGAGGGGAGGATGAGATTGGCGGGAGCGAGAAACGCAAAGTAACGAAATAGTTACTTTTACTAGTAACTACTTACTTTTATTGTGGAGTAATGTAGTTACTAACTTGGTTACTTTTTGGGAGAAGTAACTAGTAACTATAAGTAATTACTTTTTCAAAGTAACGTGCCCAACACTGCATTTATACTGTATTTGATCAGTTTTATAAAGAAATAAATCGCTTTAAAAACATGTTGAACTTTTTTAGGTAATTACTTGATATAATTGAACCATTTTGCATTTTTTCAGGCAATTCTATTGATAAATATAGGTCAGTCAACTTCATATATACTGATAAGCATTTAGGTAGATTAGGATTCTGCTGCTCCACCAGTTCTTTATTGTGCAGATTCCCACGTAGAGTCCCATTAGTAAAACCTGTGTTACTGCAGCCATTAGGCAGTGATTAGTGGTGGCAACGACAGGTTTTCCTCTTCATCAGCAAGCCTCTCTTGGGAGAACCAGTGGCTCTATCCTGCCTATTAATAGTCCCCAACATGAGGAGGGAGGGGAGTGGTACCTCCCATGGTGCCTGCCCTTAACCACGCTACACACACTTTCATTAGCGTGTTAGCTAAATGATTGGCCTCAGGATAGCCCCCAAGCCCTGTAACGCACCCACAAGCTTCCTGGTCAATTTATTCATTTATTCACCAATTTCAGCATTCACACTCTTTGTGGTATAATATGGTAGATTTGGCTGGTTTCTTTAAAGCAAACTGAAAAGGGATACAGGAGTAAAAAACACAAGCTATAAGACTGAGGCGACAGAAGGAAAAGCAGGCTTATTTTACGGTTGTTATACTTTAAGCAAACAAACAACAACAAAACAGTGTAAATACCGACTGCTAGGGGAGTTTTAAGACAATAGTTACTTTTTTAATGTCGGCCCTTCAATTATGTCTAACTTGTAGAAATTATTATTTAGAATAGAATAGAAAATCCCTTTATTATTCAGCAATGGGGCAATTGTATTATTTGTATTTAAAATATTTTCTATGTTATTCAAGTAAATCTTTCACTTAATTGAACATGTTTAATCTTAAACAAAGTTTTACATTTTGAATTCTTCAGAGTTTATGTAATCTAGTATAATCTGTATTACATAACTGTATTTACATCTCCTTTAGTATAAATCTTTATCAGAGAGTCCTGGAGAGTAGAACTAGTTCAAGAGGGGCCAGGACCAAAATTAGCTTCTACCTTCTTGAAACAGCTCAAGTCTGAGAAGATGCCCCAAAACAGTTTGTGTAAATAACATTTGAGTAACTTTCAAATAGTTGTCATTTTAGATTGGAAGGTTTTAGTAGAGAAGTTGATTGTTTAATGCAGGTTGTTCATCACTGATTATTTTACAGACAGAGACATGCTGGGAAGAGAATATTTCCAGCTTTTTCAGTCAGTGTAGCTGTCTGATATAATAAATACAATAAAAACATCCCCTAAAACTGCTATATCATTTCTGGATTTTAGACCATTTCATTTTTTCTCCATACAGTAACTTGGACCAGTACTGGTTTATACATAATTGTTCTTAGAATGGTTCATGCACAGGAAAACTAATGGCGATACACATCCAACGCCTGTTTTTCCTGTTTGATTTATTACAGGCTTTAATTACAATGGTGTAAAATTCTTTAATTGTAATGACAATATTCAATTGTGAAGTTTTTAAATTTGCTTTAAAAAAAAATAAGACCAGCCATCAATTTAATCGTGCGGGGCCAACTATTCTGTGTTTAAAAGCTCATGAGATTTAACTTTTAAAGACTTCCATCAACCTGTTAATGTTCATTTATACCAAGGGTCTGCAACCTACGGCTCCAGAGCCACATGTGGCTCTTTGGACCCTCTGCAGCGGCTCTTAAAGTGGCTAAAATGTATGTAAAGAGCTAAATAATGTACTACAAAATAAATACCAGTCTTAAAGGCTTTAGTTTTTTTTATAAGATGGATAAGAAGGATATTAAAAGAACCAGTAATATGTTTTTAGAGTCAATTTCCTTTTAATTAGCCTGGAATTTATGTGTTTTAATATTATTTTAAAAGATAAAATACATACATTGTTGGTTGTTTAAGATGGCAACTAATTTCCTATACTAGATAATAAAAAAACAAACAAATTATTTTTCTAAAAAGTCATCTACTTTGCGGCTCTAAACAACTTTTACTTGGTCGGACTTGGGGAAAAATGGCTCTTTGGATATTAAAGGTTGCAGACCCCTGATTTATACCATTTAAACCAATATAAACACCATCCCTCCCACTGATGGCAATTTGAGAAAGGGTCACATTTTATTTACAGACTCAAACGTACTGTTTGAAATCTGAAATCTGCAGAAGATATATATATATATATATATATATATATATATATATATATATATATATATATATATATATATATATATATATATATATATATAGTGTATGTTAGCATGTGTAAAATTTGCAAAGTGTTGTAAGGCTGCATGTCTTTGGACCATGTTAATTGAAATTGCATCCTTCTTTATGCACAATTTGCATAGAGGTCATGTTTTTCTACTATGGCAGATACAACAACCGGCCCTCAACAGTATGGTTTGGTCTTACCCACTGACATTTCAGTGCCAAATTATGCATATTGTGTGAATTAAGTTAATTAGGGAATTCATTAAGAAATATGGCTTGCGGAAATGAGTATAATATTTAGTTATGTGTTGTAATTTTCTTTCATTGTTCCTACTAATTTGTTTCATAACACTTCCCGCGGTTAGTGGCCCACCCTGTATTAACTGTGATGTATGTAATTTGTTAGCAGTTTAATTAATTATGATTAGAATCAGTCGATGTGTCGCTTGTTTTGACAGATGGTCCCTATCAGTGAGACCTTTGCACAATTAACTTCTTATTTCTTTCCGTTATGTGCTGAAGTTGGTGTAAAGAAAATGTGCAGCACGTTTTAAAGCTTCACGCAAAGGAACAATTATTGTAATTTAGCCAATAAAAGAAAACTGATTATCACCTTGGATTCACTGCATGCTTTCTCTTCCACCCTCTCATTTGGTGATGCTGGTTAATTGTAGCTATTAGATAAAATAATTAGATCTTCTGATTATTACTCCTTCCCACAGAAACAGGAGACCTAGGCCCATAAAATCTTTACTGATTGCTCTACATGATTTTTTTCCCCCACTTAATGATTTTAGCCTTTGACTTATTCACCTAATTAATTAGTGGCATGTTCTGGCTTGTTATTTTACATCCTCTTCTTAATTTCATACATTCCTTTAAATGTGATTCATAAAGAGGAAAACCTGTTTAGTCTCGGTGATGACGTGTTGGTGTTTGTCCACAAGATGGCGCTTTAACTCTGTTCATAAGATCTAACACAAAGGAAAATCTGTAAATTAAGAATATCAACATGGATAAAATATCATACAATTCTTTGAAAAATAGTGTTTAAAATTAGAACTTAATATGTTTATTCAATCACCAGCCTTTTTTTCTTCTTCATTTAACTGATGTTTCATATTTTTATGTGAATTCAGGTCTTGTATCAAACTATCAACGATTATATAACAAGGGTGCAGGTGCATTGTTTCATAATATTGCATAAAGCCCCTTTGGTTAAATACAGTTTTATGAATCCTTATTATTCCTTACAACAGAGTTTAGAACATTTAAGATGATTATTTTTACTCATATTTGCTATTTTTTATTTAAACCCACAGGGACCTCTCAAAGGAATCCATGTTTTTTTCCCACTTATCACACACACACACACACACACACACACACACACACACACACACATATATATATATATATATATATATATATATATATATATATATATATATATATATATATATATATATATATATATACAGCACATACAGGGAATTGATTAAAATCATAGTGCATAAATGGGGACGACCCCACTTCATTCTCTCTTATATTCATAATTATATCTTATATCAAATAACCGGCCGCACATTTATTCTCATTTATGTGTTCTTAGTTCTTAGACAACAAGATGTTATTTATTGTGTTGGATTAAGAAGATTTCCGGTAAAGTAGTTATATTTTTTATATCCTAGGCTGAATGTTTATTTTTTTTTGTGAATCATTATGGAGCCTGCTGGCATAACTACGAAGAAAAAGAAATCTGTTAATAATGTTGGGAAAGAAAAAAAAGAGAGCAACAACTAGTTAATTGAAATGTACCTATTTTGTTCTCTAATTCTTCTACTAATCTCACAAATCTTTATACTGTTTATCTGTTATGTGGTATTTTCCTTGGGGGGGAAAAAAAACAAGCAGCAGCTAAAACTTATTAAAATAAAGAAAAATAAGTAATGACTATAAAATGAACTTTGAATGAACACCTCTTATTATAGATTAAATCACAAAATAGGCATAAAATGAATAGTTAATTCAGTTATATATTTTATGTTTAAAAAGTATTGCACAAGCTAGCTATTTCACCAAATTGAATATTGCCTTTAACTAAAATACATTCACACCCTTCATCCTTTTCTTTTCAGGTGACATGAAGGTGATACTGATTTGATTCCCACTGGATATGACTTAATGTCTGACATAAAAAATAACTACATAATTTGTCTCAATCCAGAGGGCTGACTTGGCATGGATGGCAGCGGTCCTAAATGTCACCCTGTAATGAGATCTGGCCAAAGGTACACAGTTAGGACAGTGCCCGCTGGCACCTGTGATGCCCACTGGCGGCTTTTTTACCCCTCAGCCATTTGGACAACCCCACTTTCCTTTGTGCACATGGCCGTACATGATTTGCATCCTAACAAAAAGTTTTTGTTTTGTCAAGTTTCATTTTTACTTTGCCAGTGGAATCATGCAGAAGGGAGAATATATTGTTGTACTGAAGCAAAGCACAGCAACAGTGAGTAACATATACAATGAAAATAAGAACAAGTTTCCAGATCAAATGTAACCCTACAAAGATGATACATGCTCACCATTACCATCCTACTCATGCCTTAAGATACACATGAGTGAGATCTGCATGAATTGAATACTTGCAGTGACCACATAACACTTAAACTCATCCAACAAGGTGCTATCTCTCCAGATGGAAGCGGGAAGTCTTTCAGTTTTGCGAAACTTGACTTTTCTAGTTTGACTGCTGTGGGACCTATTGGCGACACACCGCGTTTACTATCTTACAAAGACACAGGAGATGACGGAACATTGTATCTAAATTAACTTTTTCTATTTCCCGGTGAATGAAATCAATTCCATCCTTTTATGTTACGTTTCATCTGTCTTTTGTCTTGTTGCGGAATCTTTTCTCTTTCTCTCTCATTCATCTGTTTTGCCCTTTCCTTGATCTGATAGCATTAAACATATAATTAAGTCATAAAGGAGGGGACTGATGAGTGTAGCAGATGGTAATTGCGTCCTACATTTGAATGAAATGATATGCATTGCTACAATTTACAGCCTTCGCCTCATATTTTATTCAGCAACCTTTTATCTCTTTTCCCGCAGAATTATTCTGCAATAAATTTAGACATCTTATCAATAGCTGGAGCGATAGTGGCAGAAACAGGGAAAAAATTAGCCTCAGCCGTTTTATGCTGTTTAAAATAATTTTCCATAATAAAGGAGCAGCTATCAGAGCTGCTCCATCACTGTAGTGGAAGTGGATGTTCCATCTGGTGATGAGGCTGCTGTTGGTTTGTGGATAAGCTGTCACTCTCCTGTTTGTCTACAGAAATGTAAAAGGAAAGCCGGAAATGTTTTTGTTTTGAAGTTCAGGTGATGAATTTCTGAAAGCATAAACAACTAGACAGAATTCACACAAGATGAGGAGAATGTATTACACCTGTATTCTATCCACAAATATTTTCCACATATATGTTGACTATATAATGATGATGCTTGATATCTTTTATAACCTCTATTTCTTGGCTATAAAGGAATTAAAGAAGACGGAGTTGGACTTCTTGGTAAAGGGCTCATTTTGTGTAAGCATCTGGAAAGAGCTTCAAATGTGTGTAAAATTACAGCCTTATATCAAAATGGATTAAGTTTGTTTTTTGTCTCAAGTATTCACAGCATTTTCTTAATAATTCATTGAAGCAAGCAAGTTTCCTAGCATCCATCCATCCATCCATCCTGGCTAGTTATTAATTAACTTATTCATAAATTCCCACCTACAATCAGGACACATTTTAATTAGATGTAATGCAAATTCCAGAGTATGGTGCTGATTTATAAAATAAATTTGTGCAGAGCAATCCAAGATAATTCCTATAACTGCTCCATCCATGTTCACACCTTTTACCTGGACATTGTTTCTGTGATGTTCTTCCCTCCATCTTGCGTGTGGCAGCTGCACAGAATCCTCCAATCTTTCAATGATCAGTTGGAGCCCAGAAAACTGTTTTTTGAGAACAAATGCTTCGCACCAGAACAATCATCAACTTACATCAGTTTTCCTGCTAACAACAGAAGCGTATTTAAGTCCAAACATTTAAGGGACATTGATCAGAGCATTCCCCAAACTTGACAATCAAAAATGTGATCAACCTTACAGTTCCTGAAAAATCGCATTTGGCTAAAAATCATAGGCAGTACCTGTCGGTTGTAATGTGTTTATTAGCATTTTTTGCATTACAACACTGCATTCCACTCTCTGCCAATTTATTTGATTTGGTATTAAAATTATAGAAACAAATAATAGTTTATCTTGCAGATAGCACTACCCAACATGGGCTCTTCTTTCTCAGGAAGTTGAAGCAGACTAGTTTCTCAACTCAGCTGCTCACAAACTTCTACAGGGCCACATCTGAAAGCTTCCTCTTTCTAAAGATGACAGTGTGGTACAGGAGAGGAATGAATTTGCATGGGTGGTGAGAACATCTTAGAGGATTGTAGGATTCTGTCAAAGAGATCTGGACTCGATTTATGCTGCATTAGTCTTAAAGCACGCCAGACAGACATAAAGCAGACATTGCTGCAGTTTACACCTATCCAAGCACCCATCCAGTTGGTCCCACTTCCATCACTTAAATGATACAAAAAAACAAACAAAATCCAAATCAAATAAACTGGGAAACAGTTGAATTCCCATAGCTGCAAAGGCAGTTTTCCCCTATAGTTAGAAACTCATATCCTATCTAAACTTACACACACCTTATTAATTGATAATCACGCTTGCTGACAATCAAAAAGACTATCAGCCATAATATGTAACCTCTTCATGTTTTCTGAATTTTTCCAAATGCTTATTCTGATGTGTATGAAATGTCCAAATGATCACAAAAAAAACAATATCAGATATCATCGATAACCTCCCTCTAACCAGGTCAGAATTCTGACAGATTAGGGGATTCTAGTTAGATTTTTTTCACGGTGGAAATAAAAAAAACTTTAGGGTACTTTTGTAAATTCCACAATCTTTATGATTTCTATGCTCATTTAATCCTTCAGTCTCAGGGCTGATGTTGGACAGGCCTCAAATCCAGCACAGGTTTTAGACTTATGTTTCATTTAGAGGCAATAATTGGTCTTTGGTTTTTATTCTACATAAGATCTACTTTCTTATAGGAAATAGCTTAAATAATGAATACAAAAACCTTTATATTTGTGGTTGCTATAATTTTCCAAGGGCAGTTTCTCCTAAGAAAACCTTAACTGTGTTATCCAACTTCCACATGACTCCCTCCTCTATATGATCATTTGCACCTTCAGTAATTCTTCATGAAAAACTTCTCTCCTGTAGTGGCAGAAGCAGAACAGTCATGGAGCTCTGCCAGAAGACGCTTTTTGTTCCACTGACATGCTTTCCTTTCACTGGTCCCTGGTGAAGTGCTGGACTCCACTGATATTTGCAAACTGGTTACGGGGGGTGATATAGGTTTAATTCTCATGTTTCCCCCGACCTGCCAAGAACAGGCACACCATGCCAGCTGGAAGGCTTTCGCTTGTAGACGAGAGTAAAGATGGAAAGGGAAAAGGGGGAGTATTAGCCGGGGCAGAAGAGATATACAGTACAAACGAAAGTGCCTCTAGACCTTGAAGGTGCTATAGAAGTGTTTTCACATTAACACACACCCCAGGCTCTTAGCTTTTTGCCATGATGCAGGTCCATTGCCTTTAAGTACAAGTGCTTATATTTGGTCACCTGTTTTTATAGCCGTTATACCTTGAAAGGAATCTACCCGGGGTGACCCTACTGTATTTACCAACAACTCTTGAGTTTCCACTTGCAGGTAATAGACTGGAAAACACAGATAATATGTTTGATCGATCAACATGAACATATTTCATTTTGCTGGGATCAATAACAGTTTATAGTTGACAAACCCCAAAGAACTAGTTTTATTTGTGCTTTTTGATTGAAGTTGTCTTTGTGAGCCAGCAGAGTGAGGCAACGCAGACCAGGCCCATGTGGCAGGCATGGACTCTTCTGTTCTATTATTGCCTGCAATTTGTATTTAAAACTAATATCAGTGTGTGCTGCATGGCTTGGGGCGAAAGGCACCAAACCAATCTGATATACAGCATGTGTTTGTTTTCGGTTCCTTGTGATAGGAATTAGAATGTGAAAAATAACAATTCCCGTACATTTTTCACTGCTATCCATTTTTTCATTTGAGGGTGTAATGATTTGATTTCCTTTTTCCCAAGCAGCAGGATTTGTATTACATTTTCACTTTGTTTGAAACATAATAGAAAAGTGATG
The DNA here is from genome assembly GCF_016077235.1 of Cyprinodon tularosa. Taxonomy (NCBI): domain Eukaryota; kingdom Metazoa; phylum Chordata; class Actinopteri; order Cyprinodontiformes; family Cyprinodontidae; genus Cyprinodon; species Cyprinodon tularosa. The sequence goes on from NW_024038786.1 coordinate 504,889, forward strand.
TGGAAGCAAAGGGAAAAAGAGAAAATTAACTGATGTACAGGAGAGGGACGTTTCTGAGGCTCAACCTTTTGTGGTTTTCCTCATGTTTCTGCTTTTCATGATCATGCTCCGTGGAACACCCTGCAGACATGGAGCCTTTGCTCTGTGTCATACGGTTTCTGGCCTGGCTGCTACCTTCTACACAGACAGACAAAACAGCATGAGATGGGAAGTCCACATGGATAACCATTTACTATGGTAGGTGTTGCTTCAGGCAAGTTCTATTCAGAGGGAATTTACTGTGTGTACGCTGGTGTTACGGCAATAACCTTCTTATAGAGGTACTTACCTAAACCTTTTTCCTTCAGAGCAGTGAAGGGGTCCATAGTAAACACAGTTAGCTTATAAATTTGTAAAAAATACTGATTTGCGTAGATATTTGTTTTAATGTCATATATGTTACCACCTTTACTCAGTTTAATTAAAAAATATTTCCAACTAAGAAGAACAAATATTTCGACCCATCTTCTCTGACTCTAAGATTGTATTAGAGTAATTCAGCCAAGCATGTTACAAGCAGGCTGTTGAAATATACAGAATTATAGAGGATATATTATATATTCCTCTACTCTGGTCATCTAAGTTGGACTAATTACTGAGGTTGGTATTCCAAACAAATTTTCAGTTCCAAACCTAAAAAAGAATTTTTTTTGGATTATATAATCAGTTGTATAATCATGCTAATAATGGTACAAGCACAAGCGAATGGCAATATAGTATGAGATATCCTTTAGAGACTTACACTTCCTTTATTGTCATTGCACAAAAAATACAGGGTGATTCTTGACAATGAAATGTCGATTACTTGGCTACCAGTGTAACAGAGCTAAGACCTCATTCCTGCACAATAAATATGTTTTCTCTGAGTAAGAGCTAGCTATATACAGGGTAAAGAGTATATATATATATATATATATATATAGCTCGGGTCCTCTACCAGAGGCCTGGGAGTTTGAGGGTTCTGCGCAGTATCTTAGCTGTTCCTAGGACTGCGCTCTTCTGGACAGAGGCCTCTGATGTTTTACCTGGAATCTGCTGTAGCCACTCTCCCAGTTTGGGGGTCACAGCCCCCAGTGCTCCAATTACCACTGGCACCACTACTGCTCTTACTTTCCACATCTTTTCTAGCTCCTCCTTCAGCCCTTGGTATTTCTCAAGCTTCTCGTGTTCTTTCTTCTTGATGTTGCTGTCGCTTGGGATTGCCACATCTATCACTACTGCCTTCTTCTGTATATATATATATATATATATATATATATATATATATATATATATATATACTCTTTACCCTGTATATAGCTAGCTCATATATATATATATATATATATATATATATATATATATATATATATATATATATATATATATATATATATATATATATATATATATATATATATAGATATATATTGCACTGAGTTACTGAAGTAAAATCAATAAATAAATATTGCACTGAGTTATTAAATATTGCGAGTTATAGAAAACGAAACATTAAATTGAAGACAAAACTAAACCAAGGTGCGTGTATTGTCCATGGGTGGAGGAGTGTTATGTGGCATTAAGCAGTCTTGTTATGTAGGCTGTTGCAACACGGCACAATCAGCAAATAGAGATGAATTAATTGCCTGTTTACAGATTTCCTCTTAATCCACATGTAAGTGTTTAAGATCATCAAAACATTTTATTCCAGACAAGCCTAACCAGAGTAAACACAAAATGCCATGTCTTTATTTACTAAGGGCAAAGAAACAATTATGTTGGTATTTGCTGAAACATTGATCAGATTCGCCATAACTCAGGCCTGAGAACTATGTCCTTAGAGTACTTTCACAACAAATGTTTGCAACAGTTAATACCATGCCAGTCTGGTTTATGGAGAACTTAAGACTGGTGTAGTATTTGTAGTATTATTGCAGTAAAAGGTTGCTGTGTTTAATTCCTGGCTTTGGGTCTTTTTGAATTGAGTTTGCCTTGTCTCCCTCTGCATGCTAGGGCTCTCTCCGGGTACTGCAGTTTCTACCCACAGCTAAAAAACATAAATGTTAGCTTAAATGGCATCTCTAAATTGTCCTTGGGGGTGAGTGTATGCATAGTTGCGTGTCTATTTGTTGCTCTGTGAGGAATTACCACAGAGCAGGTTATACCAAGACTCGTGTCCATAGACTGAGTGATTAAGTCTCTGCTCTCTACCAAGAAATCCTAAAGGACAAATTTCAGACATAACTTTGTAGCCTTAGCTAAATATTACTCTGGCTATGCAGCAGGAAAAATATCCAAAGCATTCCAGCAAGTCCATCTATAACATGTTAAATAAAGGTTAAAGAGGACAAATTCAGGATTTAAATCTTTTTTACACTATTGTGACATAACTTAAACAGGCCATTAATCCTTGACAACAATGCTGTAAAAAAGAGTTGTCAAATTTACGGGGATGTAAAACACCGATTTTCAGTTATTGTAAACATTTTATAGTTGCTGTTTATGCAGAGGAAGGCATAGCTAATTATTAGGTTAAGGGGGAAATTACTTTTCCACCTGAAGCCAGGTTGGTTGAGATGGCTTCTTTTGCTTGATAATTGATTATGATAAACGATTATAATTTGATGAAAAGCAAAAACAGACAATATATAAGGGTATGAATACCCAACATAAGCTAATCTTTCTCATGATTAATTTACAGGTTGATGACACCATATTGGGATTAACAGCAGAAAAGCACAGATTAAAATAATACTGAAAGGTAAAAAAAATTCATAGGCCTATCTTACCTGATTTTCAGGTTTATATTGCTCGTTGTATGTCTAAAAAACATTTAAAGATGCAAACCTGTCCACAAATACATTTACAAAATCATCATGACAAATGTAAGATAAAAATACTCCAAACTCCCCATGCAGTTTACGTAACACAATACTGTGAAGCCTCACTGCAGTTTTAGTCTTAGGCCTTGTAGACTACAGCTATAATGACCAATGCTTCTGGTGACAGCGATGCCTTTTTGCAGCCCGCTTTCACCTCTGGTTCTGTGTGTGTTTGCTGTGGGGCTGCATGCACAGGGAAAGGCAGATACTTGGAGGACGATGTGATCCTCCCTCTGCCTTAGATTTGGCACAGGTTTAGGGAGAGGCATGAGATGCATATTGTTTGTGTTCATTTGAATAAGGACAAATGTCAGATTTCCATGGCTCCGGGCAGCCTACATGTTAGATGATCAACTCTTTTGGGCCCCTGGATGTGGGGTCATCTGTAGCGCTTCCAGGTCACTGTCACTGCATGCTGGTTCGGGGCCATAATTGACCTTTTGACAGAGTACAGGGAGACAGCCTTTCTCTAAGGGCAAGAATAATCATTTTACATCTTCTTTTTTGTCTTGCTTATGTTGGCTAATTAAACTGTATGCGAGGAAACAAAATTAAACTTGTCTAAGCAAGATCTTTTAACATATCAAATCATTTTTCTATTAAAAATAATAACTTTCTTTACCACTATGACCAAACAAAAACAAGGAGTAAGCAACAGCTTGGTGTTTTTCATGGGTGAGGGGTTACTCAAACCAATTTTATTAACACCTAACTATATATGAACAAGGGATTTAGTTTCTCTCATGGCATACTGTAAAAAGAGCCCCTGTTGTTATGCTTTGTGTGGCTGCAGAGAAAGGTTGAACACTGCCCGTAACCCTGAGCCCCTTAGTTCCCTCAGGCTTCTTTCCCTGCACCCAATCTCCAAAGAAGCGTGCTTTTATCCTTGACTGTGCTTTTCATACCTCACGTCGCACCAAGGGCTAAATCTCTGTTTAAAAGCATTTTAACATTAACTTTTACTCACATTATATGCTTTGCTTTTTTTCTGGATAATGAGTATTCTGATCCTCTAGCATTAATACTTTATGACATCGTATTCCGATTTGTCATTTTATCAATCAACCAATGTTATAAAATATATTTTTTAAAATAATAAAGTGGTTTAAATAGTGTTTCAAGCACTTAATTGGATTTTTTGATTGAAAGAGGTTTCCCAAATATTTGTTTGATTCTTTTTAGGTTTTTACCTACAACCAAAAAAAAAAAGGAAAAAGGAAAAGGAAAGCAGCAAGAATGCCAAAGGCCAGGTCTTTGAGACCACAGTGTTACATTATTAATTAAAATACGTCGCCTTGTTGCCCATGGGTATACAGTGTATCACACTTGATTGAATCAGGTACTGGCAGCCCAGGCCTTTTTGGCCTTTTTGTATTTTGCGCTTGAAGGGATGAGAGAAATTTGAGCTTGGCTGTATTACTCCACTGACACCCCTTCCCAACCCCCACCACCCTCTCACACACACACACGCACACCCACACATACACCAAAAATATGTTTTGAGAAACAGTCCTGAGCTGTCACTGAAAAGTTATGTGGAAGATTTAGAAAGACTGTTTAATTCAGATGGAGCTATACTGGAAAGTTTATGCACAATATTGGAGTTTTAGGCACAATTCCTTCATTGTTCCTCAAAGGTTTATTTATTTTTAAAGTGTATATATATATATATATATATATATATATATATATATATATATATATATATATATATATATATATATATATATATATATATATATATATATATATATATATATATATATATATATATATATATATATATATATATAATATATATATATATATATATATATATAATATATATATATATATATATATATATATATATATATATATATATATATATATATATATATATATATATATATATTTGTCTTAGTAGATCAGCAACAGCTTCACTGATCATAAAAACAAAGAAATCTAGCATGTTTCATGTGATGCTTACCTTTGTTTTAATTACCCTCTTAAAGTACCAAAAGTCTTATAATAAGCTTCATGCCATGGAAAACTTCCTCGTTGACCAGATATGCCCCCTTTCATCACACCCGGTTGAATGGGTGAGAGTAGAGCTGACGGGAGGTTTTTGCAGAAACCATTTATGGTTTGCGAACTTGTATAGCACTTTATTAGCACCTTTGTAGTCTATTCAAAGCACTTTAAATGGTACTCGGTATTTGGCACTGCACTTTAAGCACAGAACAAGTTAAAATTTTTCATTGAATATTGAATACTTTAATAATTAGCGCTTAGCCTTTTTTTCCCCCAGACCCTGTGCTAGTCATGTGTCAGTTCTCTGCGAGGAGGGAAATATAATTTAAAAGACAGACAATATTGTTGATACCCCTTGTTTAATGAAAGAAAAGCCTGCAATGGTCAAAGAAACAAATACGGAAAGTTTAATGTTAATTTTTATTTATTTAATTCATTCATCGAAAGGAATACATATCTGATAACTTTTAATGATATTAACCATTTTCTCATATTTTATGGTACAACTCTAGCCTCACATAGTCCCACTCAATTCTAGTCAGAATATGAGTCTGATACTGCTCCATAGAGCTGTGATTATGGCAGAATCTACTCACCTCAACTCTCCGGCGGCAGCCATTGTTGTTGTTACCCAAGCGCGCTTTGGTCACATGGTTGATTACGTTACTGTTGATCATCTGTCCATCATCGTATAAAGCCCGCGCTGACAATTTGATTGGATCGCCAGAGAGTGGGCGATCATACTCGCGCTACTATGGAGCAATGCCAGACCGAACTTCCCGACCTCAAACCTTGTGGGCGGGACTAAGTTCGGAATGGCACCCAGGCTAGTACAACTCAGCCAGGACACTCAATAACAATGTATCTATGTGGATGCTAAGTTATGTTTAATGTTTATACTAATAGAGCAATAAAGCAAATTAGATGTTCAAGAGGATGATGTTTTTGCACATTACTTCCAGTATGCCGATAAAAAAACAAACAAAAAAACAGCAGCCTGTAGCATGCAAGTATATTTACTACACTGCACTGCACTAAAACAGTAAAGGGAAATATAAATATAAATATAAATAAAGTGTCCAAAGTTGCCCAGAGAATCCCAGATGCCTTAGCCCCAGAGGATGGAGAACAAGAAATAAACCAGATCCGGGCAAACAAAGTAAGGCAGCACAATCCAGAGAATTAAGCCAAAGCCGGGGTCGAGGACATGCTTAGGATTCAGGACCAGGAGATCAGAAGTCTGAAGAGGTTCCGAAGGGAAATCCAGATCTGGGACAGGAAGCAGTTCCAAGTTTAGTAAACCAGGCAGAATCCATTAGGAGTCAAAAGACAGATCAGGCAAAAAGATCACACAGGAACAGGCTCAGTGGTCGAGAGGCAGAACAGGTCAGGATCTGGTAATTAAAAACACTAAGGTAACGCCGGTACACTCTCAACACTAGCTCAAGAAAAATCTGGCACTAAAGACTGGTTGGAGGGGTGGTTAAACAAAAGCAGGAGCAGATGGATCAGATGAACTGTAATAAGAAAACGGGCAGAGTAAGCCAGATGCATGAAATGAGTAATTAAGCCAGTCATCAGCATCGAGATCATGACAAGTTGGAGTGCTAATGTATTTAAGCAGCATGGAGGACCATCCTGAACATATTCAAAGGCAGATGCAAATCATAGCCACCACTTTTTCCTCTGGATTGTTGGAGCCTTTTGCTGTGCATGGGCTCTGTGATTGGTCTTTTTAATCATAACGGGAGTGCTTATGTAACTTCTTTGCAATGAGTTCCATGACTGAATTGTAAATGCTTGGAAGCTGAAATTGCACCCAGTGTTCAGTGATGACTTTTCTCTTTTCATAAAGATAGCTTACTTGACATCTCTTTCCAACCATCTGTCCTTTCGTTTTGAAAGGTGTCTCCTTTGTTCTTGAGGTGAAAGTGTACAGCTAAATCTTGCCCAGAGCTGCAGGCTCTCCTATTCTGTGCCTTGAATTTGTGTAGTTGTTGTTTGGTTTCTCTAATATAGGATACTGTAAACTCCTGGCTGCAGAGGATAATAGAAAAAATGCAGCTCAGCTTACGTTTGGGTGTTCTGTCTTTAGGATGAACCACTTTTTGTCTTAGTGTGTTATTGGGTTTGAAATTCACAGGCATGTGCTGTTTGGAGAAAATGTTTTTGAGTTTCTCAGAAATTTTTGACACATACTGCATTACAATGTTTTGTAACTCTTTGTTGTCTCCTCTGTGTTTAATGCAGTTTCATTCTTCCTGCTAGTTGTTTTGGCTGACTTAACAAACCCTCAGTTTGGATTACCACTTGCTTCAAGTGATCTCCTAACATGTTTTTGTTACTCTGTAATTGAGGGAATAATGTCAGTGACTCAGAGTATCACAGAACGCTTATGTTCCAGCGGTGGTTTGTGAGTCAAAATAAAGGTATTGGTCTGTATGTGTAGGCTTCCGGTAAACCCTCAGTATTAAGACTTCCATTTACAACTGTATGATACATAGGCAGTAACTACTGTTAAAGCACTAATAACGATCATACTTTCGTTTTGTTACTACAATAATCAGATAAACTCATTAGAGATATCTATACGTGGCAAAGAATGAAGCATATTTTAGTAAAAACAAGAGACTTTAGAATTACAGAGAAAACAAAAGCTCCTGCTGCAAGTAAAGGAATTGATACTTTAACTGTCAAATTGTCAAATATTCATATGAAGAACAAAATGTGATGTAGAAGACAATGGAGTAGATAATGGCAGGACACAAAGGATCATTACAAGCTGGCAAACTGAATTCAAGTCATCATCTCTCCTTCTGCAAAGCTTTCAGTAGAAGAAGAAATATGAATAAAAAAAATCTCATAATCCAATCCAATTTTATTTATAAAGCACTGTATACACTGTATACACCCCATGCACCTTTTCTTGCTTTTGGCACCTTCTTCTTTTTGACTGTTGAGCCGATGTAACGAGAAATCTCTCCACTGTGAGATCAATAAAGCCAATCAATCAATCAATTTAAAATTTTTCGAAGGACCAAAGTGCTGTACAGTGAAACAATATAAGACCATTACAAGACATAAAAACATAAAAGCATAAAAGTAATAACAAAATTAAAATTAGAACAATAAAACCTATAATACAATAAAATAAAAATAATTCAAAATAATTTATCACAGGCTAAAATCAACATCTTACATAGTTTTGAAAGCAAAAAGATTTGTTTTTTAAAAGTGATTTAAAATCTGACAGAGAGGTAGACTTTTTAATCCGCATTAAAAGGTCGTTCCACATTTTGGAGCTGCCACTGAAAACACAATGCACTAAATTAGGTTTATGTGAAAAAACTGTTACTGAAAATATGTATAAATTCAAGTCCAAGAAAAAGTGGGAGCTCTCTGTTTGATCATACACAAACTATTGTTATTACTGAACTGTAACAAAGCAGTTTATGATTAATGCCATCATTATCCAAAAATGTCTAAATTCTCCTGCAAAGGCTATTACATTTTATATTATGCTACTTGCAGTAATTCATGACTAACCTACCATAATAAATACTGCTCTGAAAACTTCAAAAGCAGATATCAAAGTAGCCCTAAATTTTTCATACACCTTTTCTTGCTAAAACAGCAACTGCAACAACCTTTTTTTTTTTTTTTTTTTTTTTTTTAGAAATGAAAGGTAAAAGATTCAGTTTTACTATATCCTTAAGCCTGGTTTATGCTTAGAAACCAAGTCGTCTACATGTGTGTTGCAGTTAATGCAGATATGCCCCCTCCTTCTGCAGACACTCTAGTACAGATTCATTTGTTTGGTTGTGTATTGGGTTTTCTCTTTTTCTCAATGATCGGTGACAATAACATTCATGCAGCAGAACAGAAGCAAAACACTGACAGCACGAGGGATTAAACAACCTCGGATGGACTTTTTTTCTGGTTGACTGAATGGAATATGCAGCAGTAGTAGCAGCGGTTGTTCTGTGACCATTCAGTGATTTATGTACTGACAGAACTTTTTAAAAATCTATTCTATGATCTACAGAGAGCCAGTGTAAGGCTTTCGGAACTGGGCTGGGTGCTCTACTTTCTTAGTTCTAGTGAGAACATGGGCAGCAGCATTTTGAATCAGCTGCAGATGTCTGATGGAATTATATGCAAACCTATAAAGACACTGTTGCAGTAATCAGTTCCACTAAAGATACACTACATGAATGAATTATTTGTTTATAGATCTTGCTTGGACATTATTCCTTTAATCCTGTAATTATTCTTCAGGTGATTAAAGGCTAATTAACTGCCTTTATGTGTTTCTAAAGGTTCAGGTCTGAGTCTATCATGACACCTAGATGTTGACCATGATCAGTGGTTTCTAGCTGTAGTAGCTGTGTGCTAAGTCCTCATATCTACTGCCTAAGTTTTGTTTTTTCATTTGGTTGGAGAAAATATTGGGACAGCCACATATTGATCTATTCTAAGCATAAAGCTCAATCCAGAATGGTGTCACAGCCAAGCAGAGAACCAGACCAGATGAAGCTACTACTCTGAGAAAAGTTTGACAAAACATTATGTTAGAAGTTGAAATCACAACTAATGTAGATGGGGGAATAAGAAGAAAATCCCTATGTCCCTATGTAGACAGATCCCTACAGTGGGGCAAAAAAGTATTTAGTCAGCCATCAATAGTGCAAGTTCTCCCACTCAAAAAGATGAGAGAGGCCGGTAATTTTCATCATAGATATACCTCAACTATGAGAGACAAAATGAGAAAAAAAAATCCAGAAAATCACATTGTCTGATTTTTAAAGAATTTATTTGCAAAATATGGTGGAAAATAAGTATTTGGTCAATAACAAAAGTTCATCTCAATACTTTGTTATATAACCTTTTTTGGCAATGACAGAGATCAAACGTTTTCTGTAAGTCTTCACAAGGTTTTCACACACTGTTGCTGGAATTTTGGCCCATTCCTCCTTGCAGATCTCCTCTAGAGCAGTGATGTTCTGCGGCTGTCGCTGGGCAACACAGACTTTCAACTCCCTCCAAAGACTTTCTATGGGGTTGAGATCTGGAGACTGGCTAGGCCACTCCAGGACCTTGAAATGCTTCTTACGAAGCCCCTCCTTCGTTACCCGGGCGGTGTGTTTGGGATCATTGTCATGCTGAAAGACCCAGCCACGTTTCATCTTCAATGCCCTTGCTGATGGAAGGAGGTTTTCACTCAAAATTTGACGATACATGGCCCCATTCATTCTTTCCTTCACAAGGATCAGTCGTCCTGGTCCCTTAGCAGAAAAACAGCCCCAAAGCATGATGTTTCCACCCCTATGCTTCACTGTAGGTATGGTGTTCTTTGGATGCAACTCAGCATTCTCTCTCCTCCAAACACGACGAGTAGAGTTTTTACCAAAAAGTTCTGTTTTGGTTTCATCTGACCATATGATATTCTCCCAGTCATCGTCTGGATCCTCCAAATGCTCTCTAGCAAACTTGAGACGGGCCTTGACATGTACTGGCTTAAGCAGGGGGACACGTCTGGCACTGCAGGATTTGAGTCCCTGGCAGCGTAGTGTGTTACTGATGGTAGCCTTTGTTACTTTGGTCCCAGCTCTCTGAAGGGGATTCACTAGGTCCCCCCGTGTGGTTCTGGGATTTTTACTCACCGTTCTTGTGATCATTTTGACCCCACGGGGTGAGATCTTGCATGGAGCCCCAGATCGAGGAAGATTATCGGTGGTCTTGTATGTTTTCCATTTTCTAATAATTGATCCCACAGTTGATTTCTTTACACCAAGCTGTTTACCTATTGCAGATTCAGACTTCCCAGCCTGGTGCAGGTCTATAATTTTGTTTCGGGTTTCCTTTGACAGCTCTCTAGTTTTGGCCATGGTGGAGTTTAGAGTGTGACTGTTTGAGGTTGTGGACAGGTGTCTTTTATACTGATAACGGGTTCAAACAGGTGCCATTAAGGAAGGTAACGAGTGGAGGACAGAGGAGCCTCTTACAGAAGAAGTTACAGGTCTGTGAGAGCCAGGAATCTTGCTTGTTTGTAACTGACCAAATACTTATTTTCCACCATATTTTGCAAATAAATTCTTTAAAAATCAGACAATGTGATTTTCTGGATTTTTCTTTCTCATTTTGTCTCTCATAGTTGAGGTATATCTATGATGAAAATTACCGGCCTCTCTCATCTTTTTGAGTGGGAGAACTGGCACTATTGGTGGCTGACTAAATACTTTTTTGCCCCACTGTATGTAGATAGTGACTATCTTCACTAGTTATAGCTCCAGATAACTTGAGCAGCTCGAACTATATTCTTCATCAAAAGTAAAGTTTGGTTCAAGAGAATAGGTCTGTCTGTTACAGATTTGGAATGATAACGGGCCAACTCTGACATAACTTAATATTTAAGTTAAGAAATATAAATAGCTCAATAACTAAATACATAAAGAAATAATAATAATAATAACAATAATAATGAAAAATACTAATCAGGATTTAATTTACCACCACAAGCCTTTAAAATCCACCTGTTTACAACAAATAATGAAATTCATTCTTCTTCTTTTTTTTATGTTTTACTTGTAGATACTGTTATTTATCTTTTATTTGTCACTTGATTTTTTTTCTGTAAGCCATTTTATTTTTATTTTTCCTCCTGCATTTACTTTACAATCTACTTTTCTCCCTAATTATGCAGAGAAGGTTCGCTGAGCTTTATTGGCTCAGCTCCACTACTAATACAGTCAGGGGAAACAAGCAGCTATATCGGCTGATCCATTGTTGCTAACTTGCCTCCTTCCAACGGTAGGACATGAGAAGACTGTACATAAGAAGGTTGGGCCAGAACATTCAGTATATGCGAGACAGACATCAATGTGGAAGAATTGGAGTTGATTTGATATGAAGAAGCAGACACATAAGTTCAAATGTGATGTTGGACCATATTTCATAAACTTGCAACGTGCTGTCATAAATCAGCAGAGTTCTGGTCATGATCTATGCCTCTTTAGTGTGTGCTATAGCTGTTGCCATAAGATGGCAGTGCTAAGGTAAACCTAGTGTTTATATAATTAGCATAAAATATGTTCAGCTGATGGAATTTTACCTTTTATCCGGTGTGTTCTGTACCAATAATTTAGAAGATATTATACATGGCAATTCATATAATCAAATAGTGGTAAATAAAATATACCGGTAATGTAATTGTACTTCTCCCTTAAAAACATGGTGTATTTCTTCTCTTTAGTTTTTTTTTTTTTTTTCCCAATTTAAGCCATACATACTGTATACCGTATTTCTACTTCCACTTTTAATCATGTCAGGTTTGATGCTCCATATCAAATAACATTTGCAGTAATTTCTGCATTTGCAGTAATTTCTGCATTTGTCCTCTGGAACAGAGTCTTTTTTGCCCCAGATTTTTCAGCATTTTCTCCCCATATACATGTTGGTTCTCTCTGGGGACTCCGGATTCCTGCCACAGCCCAAAAACATTATTTAGCTCCTCTAAATTGTCCTTATGTATGAGTGTGTGTGCATGGTTGTATGTCTCTATGTGTCTGTGTTGCCGTGCGACAGACCAGCAATTTGTCCAGGGTGTAACCTGCCTTCTGCCCATACATTGCTAGAGATAGGCACTGGTCCCATCTTGACCCTTAAGCAATGAGAGGGAGACTTGAACTTGATGTAAAAAAAAAAAAAGGCTATTTTCTTTGTCATGATTTTATCTTACCGGTAGTCTCGGACCCACATGCAGTGAAACCAAACAGAGAGACACGGATGAAAAGTTTGACGGATTTTACTTTAGATGTTAAACTCAGTGCAGAGTTTCTCTGAACTCTGCTTGGCTGGAACTGGAAGATGAGGGGAAGACAGACTATTAGTTCATGCTCAGTGGGAAATTTGATTTGTTGATTTAAAGCAGAGGATCTGGTTGTTGACTCACGTTTCCAGAGAAGTGAAGGATCCTTGACTCCAATCTGTGTGTTGGTTTTCCAGAGTTTGTCTGACTCGGTGGAGGGCGGAACAGGGTTTACCCAGAACTCTGACGATGTAGGGGAATGGAGACGCTGATTGCCACTCAGATTTCCTGCTGTACTTGAACGGGTCATGGTGAAGATGATTCCCTTGCTTAGAGAGTAATTTCAACGTCCTCAAAGGAGACTGGATCCAAACCTCCTGTTTGAATCCCTGGCTCAGTTTAGACTCAGTTGATCCCTCCTGGGAGAGGAGGTCCGAAAAGGTCCAGTTTGCAGGATGACTTCCTGCCGAGAGGCAAAGACAAAAAACAAAGTTAAAACTGAGAGAGACAAGAACTCAGTCTTACTCAGAGAAAACTCTGCTTGGCTAGAGTACCAAAAACTGGCAAACACTGTGGCGTCGAGGTAGTGGCAATCAGCAGCAGGTGTGTGAGGAGGCGAACCGGAACCAGACGCCTCCTGTTGGTGGAAGGGAGACAAACACAAAAACAAACACACAGACAGGAGCCCTTAAGGAGTCTTAAGGTTTCCTAATCAGGAAAAGCATTGCAATAAATGTCTCAGGTATTGTGAAGCTTCAGTCTGTGACCAGTAAAACTTTCCTGACTTTGCCTGAATTTAGATTTTGTTGATTTGCATTTCCATGTGGGCGGAAGGATCTTTTAGTTGGTGTTATATAAGTTTTTATGAACTCTGTGGAATAATTCTCTGTGGAGGACCTGCATACAGAAATCTATTTTTGTTTAAATCCAAAAGAAATTGTATGCACCTTGTCACATGCCATGAAGGGAACATAGCAAGCATGTACATTAAGCTGCCCTGATCAGATTGGACTAACATCCACCATAGTATCTTACCAGCAAACCAGATTTTTTAACATTACCTTGAACAGAACATCTCTGCAGTAAACATGAAGGGGTAGGCTTTAATTAATAACAAATGGGACATAATGGTTAGAGATGATGGGAACATGGATACATGCATGGCAAACTAGGGTATAAAATATGTTTAAGTCTGCAAAAGACCTAAGAGTGTACTTAGAGGACCAATTTTCTTGTCACTAGCAAAGAAAAAAACGTTCTGAAACCATGACACTACCACCAGCATGTTTCAAGGTGGCTTTTTTGTCTTGTGGGAAAGTGAAACAGATCATCATATTGTTCTCTTTTACAGAACACTTTTCTTAGAGGTCCTCCTAAAATGCAGGATTTGTGTAGACACAATAATCGCCCAACCAGAGCTATGAATCTCTGCTGCTCCTCCAGACCCCTCACAGGTCTACTGGCTGATCTTCTTATTTTTCTTCTTGCCCAGGCTTTTAGCTGAGCAGATATGATTTGTAATTGGCAAATTGGCAGTTGTGCCATAACCTTTGCATTTTTTAATAATGGACTGAACAGTGCTATTTGAGGAGGAATATTGTTTAAATAACCAAAACCTGCTTTGTGCTTCTCCTCTGTGTGCTTTGTTTCTTGATGTCTCTAGTTGTGTTTTTCCACTTATGTCCCCTAGCACACCTTAAGGCCTTTACAGAGCAGTTGTTTATAATGGAGAAAACAGATTCAAAATAGGATGACTTTGTTTTCTAAACACAAGATAACTCTCATTGATGACTTTCTTTCAATTAAATGATTCCCAAAAACAGATGGTTGCAATTGTTTTAAGGGCAACCAAGTAGAAATGGGAAATTTGGAAATGCATGCCACAGGTTTCATATTTAATTGTTAAATAAATTAAGGAGAAAAAAAATCTAAAGCAGTAACAAAGTTTCAGTTATATATTTTTTTTATTATTATTAATTATTTATTTACCATGTTTCCTATTCTCTGATCTCATCTTCTCTCCTCTCCTCTTGATTCCTACTGACCTCCAGTCTAGGTCTGTTAGATGTAGTCCAGGTCATAGCAGACACGCGGAGAATGGAAATATCAAAGCCAGCCCAAGGCCTTTACATTCGATTTTCGTGCTGGAGGTAATCACAGTGTGCAGATCAGTGCAGTGCACAGCTGAGGCCTTGTCCTCTCCTTTGCCTGCCTTTTATTCTTTCTTCCACTTTCATAAAGTAAAGCTTTATCACTACATCCAGTCTTGCCACCCACAACAAATTTCAAGGTAAATTATCTCTTGATACAGTGGGTCTCAAACCCCTGATTGGCCAATTACATTTTCCTAATTGCAAAGGTGTCATTGGACTAATCGTTGTGCTTAAAAGAGAAGATAGGAGCTATGTAAAAAAAAAAAGACACTCGATGCATTGGGGGAACGAAGTGAACCAAAACAGGCCAATTGTGTGCCGTTCTGAAGTGTATCGAGAGGCACAGATGAGTGAGTTGAATAGTCTGCAGTCTATTGATAAGTCGCACCTGCTTTGAAATTCTGGCACAACAATGAAAGAGAAGCCCTGACCGCTCCACTGAGCAACAATACCTTCCCTCACTGGCAGCTTCTTCGAAACATTGACAAACAACAATAAAGGGTCTGTTTTTGCTCATCAGCCTTTCAATGCTGGTAAATTCAGATTAGAATAATAGGATTTTTCAAGAGAGATCTTTTAAAGCTCCTAACAGCAACATAGTGAGAGATCTACCTGTCTTTATATCTGTCATTTCTTCTTTGCTCACACCCACCCACCCGTTCAGAGAGTACCTCCTTCAACCCTCTCGCTGTCAGTCTCAGTGTTTGTAGAGAGCTGGTTGGCTGGACCTCTAGCTGGGAGGTATGGTGGAGTGTAAGCAGTGTTGATGTGGATGGCCCCTGGTCACAGGCCAGGGCCTGGCTGTTAAAACGCAGCCTCTTTTGTGCGTCAGAGCCAGTGCTGCCAGTTGCATTCCGCCCCGTCGCTGAGGGTGGGGAGGCATTTAGCCACCACACGCATTCTCTCAGACGGCATAACTCGATGCAGGGCTAAATGGCATTGTTACAACGCATCTCTGCGAAGTGTTGACAGGTCCATATGCTAATTTTAATGAATGCAAGTGGGAAATGCATTTTTTGTTCACCTCAGCTCAGCTGCAGAATCCTATCTGCGCCTAGACTAGCAAAGATAATTGCGGCAAACTCAAATGAGCTCATTAGAAAATGTATTGAATTTACACATTATTTCCAGTAGTTAAGCTGAGTTATTTTCCCTCAGGACTCAATTACATACTCATTTGTGACTCAGGTAAATGGCTGTCTATGTATGACTTTTCTAACTGTAGAACCAGAGCTGCTGAATAATTTGTATGAAAGCTGTTTTACAAGCATCATTTGTGAGGATTTCAAACTGGGGCAAAGAAACCACGGTGAAGACAACTCCCAGCTTTTGTTCCTTTATCCACTTCATTTGATTAACTCAGAATGTATCTGTCAGGCATGAATTATTTGAATCCTTGTAATGTTTTTGTTCACAACGGCCTTGTTGTCTTTCTAACAAGCATAATATCATCAGCAAGAGCCTTACTGCACTTTATCTTGTCAAATGCACAAGCCTATGTTCTTTTTTTTTTGCAATGGAAGGACAGAACAGTCAATCCAAACAAGACCTAGTGAGTCAGGGTTCAGTAACAGGGATTATACCAGCCCACTGTGCCCCGAAATGAACGTGAACATTCATTGGATGACTCACGCCTTGTACTATATCCTCTCCGAATCACAATGAGAAGATTGTGAGAGGAGAGTGTGTGGAAAATATGTGACAAGGAGGAATTTCCAAAATTCAAATGGCTTGTGTAATTGCTGTTTGTTCTGCCAGAAAAGGGGGATGATTTAATCGAAAACAAAAATTTTGGATGGATAAGCATAAGGCTTTCTAAAGAGCTTTTCATTGCCTTTCACTAAAGCACACTGAGAACAGTTTCACAGCAGGCATGGGAAGGTTGCAGGTATTAAGGTATAACATTGTGTAAAAAAATCACACCATCATTTAAATAATCCATAATTCATTTGAGGTACTTTTAATTGGACACAAGCAAACAAAACTTAAGAATTATGAATACTTGCAGCTTTACACAAAACGTAAAGATTGGCTTTATGGCCAATCAGCCATAAATATTGTATTTAACTTCATCAATCTTTCCATGAAGTCTGACTACTTAAGTTGTCTTGCTGAAGAAAAGCAGTCCCCCGTATAATGCTACTACCATCAGGTTAGTATTCTCTTACCCCCATCATTTCACATGTAGGCAAATCGAGCAGTTTTAACAGACTTAGCCATAGACCTTTTTTCACACGGCTATTCCCTTTAAATGGCTTGAGGCAGTCTGCCCAACTTTGTATGGCCCTTTTTTAGCAATTCAAAAAACTAAAGAATTGGTGGACATAAGCATAATATGTACACCAACACACTTACACACAAGAAACGGACATTGAGATAGTCGATTGGATAGTGGTATTTGGGTGTTAACATTAACAATAAACTTGATTTTAATAACAACACTGATACCCTTTACAGGAAGATTCAACCCAAACTCTACCTGCTAAGGAAAGACAAAGGTCTTATGAGAGCAGGGCACTCATTAGGACCTTTTTTAGCTCTGTGGTGGCAGCATCCATCTATCATGGCGTTGTATTTTGAAGCAGGAACGTATATGTCAGAGAAAGCTGTGCTAGGATGTACCTTGGACATGCAGGTGGATGTAGATAGAAGGACAGTAAGAAAAAAATCTAACTGTTAATCAAGGTCCCCCACACCATGCATGAAGCTGTTAAAGAGCTAGAGAGTAAACAAAAATGTTGCACCATATATGCAAGAAAGAGTTTTACCCCAGAACTGTCTTCCTAGCTGTTTCAAGATTTTATAACCTTCACTGCTCCTCACGGACCCAACCAAGAAGTGTTCACAGCCAGTGTTGCACAATTTTTACCTGCGCAATATCTGGTTTTGCACCTCTTTGCCTTAATTTACAGTTTTTACTTTCTCTTTTCTACTTGCTCCTTACATATTTTCCAAATCTCAGCTATTATTCATATAGTTTAACCAGAATTTTTGTAAATAGGCCATTTATGTTCTTTTTATCTTGCACATTTTTATTTAATCTGAGTATGCTTTTTTCCAATAACTGCATATTATAGACTGCTGTCCAGTCTATAATAATGTTTGGATTCTTTGGTATTTTTTTTTTTATTCTTGTGTGTACCTGTATGCTTCTATTTCTCTTGTTTTCCTGACTTTGCTGCTAACACACATGCACTTCTCCGCTGTAAGACAGATATTATTTATTCTATATTCTTGCCACTCTTCCTGAAAGGCCTGCTTTGTGAAGAATGTGGCTTATTGTTGTCTTGATGACAGATTCTATCACCTGATCTGGCAATCTCTACAGCTCCTCCACTGTTACCATGTGTGAGTTTTGTACATAGCATAGCTGAAATTAAAAATGAAATCTATTTAACCTAAACCACAGCTGTTTATTTAAGCTTAGCTCAAATTAACATTTTCCTCAAATAAAACTTAATTTAACTTAATCTTAGAGAATCAGCAACATAATGCTGACAATACTCACAATTTTTCACAAAATAGTCTTATTTATGGTTAAATTGAACAATACAAGTGAGCTTTTATTTTTTTATTTTTATTTAATTTTTAACAATAAGCTAATCTCTGAAATCAACAATTTGCCTTGGATTCCTCTTAGAGGTTTAAGACAGAAACAGACTTAGACAAACAGGAGGTACACTATATGTCACATTTTCATTTCACTTCACATTAATGTGCTACTTTACATTGGAGTTTGTTGTAATAGGACAGATAATAAATAAAAACAAAACTAAGACTTCTATAAGTGCATTTAACAAAAAATGGTATAAACCCCTCCTTGATTTTTTGTGTGTAACACAAGAGTAAAAAGCTTATATCAAAAACTGAGCTACAAAATAAATGTCAGCAGTATAATAATTAATCCCCACATGCAATTTTGGTTTTAAATAAAAAGCAATTATTTCTTGTCTAAGTTTTTGTTTTATTTATTTAATAGCAATGTATAACCTACACTTGCTGCTATTGCACTTCTGGTTAGGCATAAACTGAATTTTGTTGCCTTGTACCTGTGCCTGAGCAATGACAATAAAGTTTAATCTAATCTAATCTAATCTAGTCTAATCTAATATTGTTATTACATATTACTGTAAAACCATAGTAAAAATAATAATGCAACTGTTTTTTGTATCTATTTAATCATAGTTACTTAAACAGAATTGTTTCGTGTTAGCATGGACCAAATATGATTAAGTAGATGCCAAAAATGGTTGCATTATTTTTTATTCAGTGAAATGAGCACTGAAATGTGGTCCTCTGTTTTTTTAAGCTGTAGTCTTTGTATGATAACGGGGGAGAAAGATATTCTACAGTGAGAAAACTTGTCCACACAGTTAAGAATACTCTTTATTTAGCTAGATGTAGAGGGGAGTTGTCAGAAAGGTCATTCTTTAGATTCACATTCAGTGTGTTCAAAGTGCATAATTTGCTCCCAACTCTGCTGAGCCAGCAGCCTGTGATGTATACAAAACCAAGTTATGTGTCATTCTATGCTCCTCTATGTTGTGATTTCGTGTTATCACAGTCTGCGCTGTGAAGCTGGCTGCCTTTGCCCTTGGAGTGGCCATAAGGAGAGTGGGACCAAGCCCAGTGCTGCAGCGGCCCTGCGAGCCTCGGTCCAAACACATCCTCTGCACTCAGCTGTAAATATCACCAACAGCTGGTGGCACACAAGCTGGTCATGCTTAAACAAATTCCTGGCATACGTGTGGAGAAGCAAAGGGCTTCTTTTGCTTTCCTGTCAACAAAGCACCCATATACTGTAGCTAGAATCTGAGAAATTACATCAGCATGTCTGTTCAATAAAAAAGGATTGCTAAGAAACTAATTGTATTGTCATATGGCCATTTATTCAAATATGATCAGGTTAACATTGGAGATAAATTCCAAAGAAAAAACAAAAGAAGGTCAAACTTTCTGGCATCCTTTTCAATCCAACCTGCAGCTCCCCATATATACACAAAAAATACACACAGTTCTATTTAGTGAGATAGAATGAATCAAAGTCACCTTTGAGCTCACTCACCCATCTACTTCTCATGGTATCACAAATAATGACATTCAGTGTAGCCTAGATCACATTTATGATAGCATATTTGATACAGCTGTACTGTCGAAGAATAACACAGCCTAAAAGAAAATCCTCCTTCCGCCTCCCCTCTTTTTCAGCTTAAACACAATCCATTTTCCAGTGTAAATCACTTGTCACTCTATAGCAAATGTAACTGCTGTGATCTGAAAGAGAGAGGTGGAGAGAAAGAAAGAGGAAGAGTAAAGATTATCTTTTGGGCCATTTCACTGGCACCGTTGCGTGACAGAGACTGACAGCTCTTTCAGATGACTGACAGGTGTCCTTTGAAATGCCGGTGAAGCAGCTTCTGTTCAGACTGTTGAAATGCATATTTTGAGCTCTTATCATAAAGGCATGGATGGCCCAGATAGGTGCCGTTAACATTGCAAATGGCTCCAGAATTATTCATTGTCAGTGCTGTGGGAAAGAATGAGGAAGGGGCCGTGTGTGTGGTAGCGGTGGTGGTGGGGGTGAAGTTTGATTATTCTGCTCACACAATGGCAGGGTGCTTAATGATTCCTCTCCACCTTGGCAGCGGCATGTGCCGACTTCAGGCGCTAGCGGCAGGTGACACAGGTCTGGCCAAGTGTTAGAGCAAGATCATACGTCCGGGCCCCATTTTAATTTCTAAAACATTAATCTTTTCCTCACAGATCCTCCATGAATATTCCAAGGCTTCTTGTTTGTCAGGAAGGCTGTCTTGCTTTCATCTATTCAGGTGGTTTCATTCACTGTGAAAGCCAGCTAAATGGACCCGATCAGTCAATGACAACCAGGATACAATGGAGCCCAGTAACATGTCCCTTTTCTCCTTTTGGGCTCCTGATAGACAACCATGACACCTGCTCCCTGGGGACACCATCCACCAAGTCACTGCACTGCTCTAGGAGAGACTTCCTTTACTTTATCAGCCCATAAAGGATTGTCACAGGTGACTATATCTGCTGAGGTATGGAGCTGCCCCCTTCTGACCTGCCCCCCCCCCCCCTGTTACAAAACGTGTGGTCGAGGCACTGCGCAATGCGTCAGGAGCAGATTAAAGAGGCTTAAATGCTGTCTTACAAGCAAATTCGCCACTTCACACTTTTTGGAAATGTTAAGCTTTTGTTCTCCTCCATTAATTAGCATTGTCTTAAGTTCATTAGACCACCGCTTGTGTTGTTACTAATGAGGTAAGTTAGACCACCTACATACACCACAGCTTTGTAGAGCCTGACCTGACATAGGTGTTATGTGCCTACCTGCCCACAGTATAATGATTTACATACATAGGGAGATGGGATGGTTACCAAAAATGGGACTCATAACTCAACTACTGTTGATTATTTTATAGCAATAACATGATGTAATGCACAAATGAGATTGAAATTCATATGACTGTATTTAATGATAAATATAATTGTTTTACATCTGAGAGTCTTCTCTACCGTGCTAGGAAACTCTTCTGTACAGATGCTCTGATTTGTGGTTTTCCTCTGGTGCCACATTTTCATGGATCAGATTTTCTTTTCATCATTATACAGGTGCCACACAGAATTCTGACTAAAAATGCCTTGGTTGTTTTCAATATTCAACGTTCAACAAGATTTGAAAAATGAACATTTAGGAGATTGTGTTCCACATTCACAGAATTGGTGCAAATCCATCAACTCTTCCTCCAATCTCTATTTGCATCCAATCCCAAAATGGCTCTATTGGATTGAGATTTGTGGACTCTGAAGGATTTAGGTGTATAGTGACCTAGAGCTTTTAGATAATCTGATCAGCTCCTTTTACCTGTAACCCTTTCTGCTTCAGCTTTTATAAGGGATTGTGCTTTCTATACCCCTCCTCTCTCTGTTAAGTGCACAAAGTAAAAAAAAAAAAAAATTAAAAGCTTGAATAACACATATACTAACTTGCTTCTAAGTGGTTGAGATGTTTTGCAACGGGTATTTATTCAATTTTACTATTCTAACATTTTTTAATTAGTTTTCAACGTTTTTATGTCTTCTTAAAAACATGATTATGCCATAACATAATCTAGTATATTACAAAGAAAGCTAATAATTTAACACCGGATTACAGGAATTAATTCTGGGTTAGGCTCTTTCAGTAGCCACTGAAAGACTGAATCATGTTCAGAATATGAAGACAGATTTTCTGTAGTTTTTGGACTTGTGCAAAAGTTTCCATACATTTCTACAAGACATTAGGGCAGTGCACTTGAGCTAAATCCAAATGAGCCTATCAGTCAAGCCTCCCCTCTCCATAGCTAAATGAGAATCACAGGGGCCTGTATTCTACAGCGGCTCCACAAAATGCTATAACTCAACATAGAGAGCACCTCAGCACTGGAAACTTAAATGCACATTGGCACATATGGATATTAGAAGTGTCAAGCTCTTTGATGTAGACTGTGTGCCATTCATAATTATGATATCTGATTTAGGTTCAAAATGGATGCTCTAAAGGGAAAACGAGAGGAGGGCACCAATATTTTAATGGAGAGGAGACAGCCTTCTCCCTCAAGGAACATCTCCACTGACAGTGGCTGCTGGAAAATTGGGATTTATACTTCCTGTTTTCTATTAATATGGAGATGAATACAGGTGTTCCAATGTCGTAAAATTAGTTTAGCTCTTGAATATTGCAATTACATGTGTTGAGGAGAAAAAAAAATCAAGCTCTGTGGATGTTCACAGGCGAGAGAAAATGGGAGAAAAACACCTAGATTTAAACATGAACATAATAACAAATAATTCTATCTTCTCCAGCCCCCTAAGCTCAGTTTTGAAAAGCGTAGCTTGGCAGGCACAGACACTTTTCCTTGTTTCTCAAATTAAACAGGGCTGCATATAAACTGTACAAATTTCCTTCTGCAAGGTTGAAGTCCTGGGATGCCTCATCAAAAACATGCAGAATTCCCTGCTGTCTGCTGTGGGGATTTGTGGAAGGTATTGTAGAGCAGATGACACTGGCACAATTCCCAGCAACATGAGGTGGGGACAAACCACCTTAAAATCCTATTAAATCATGGCTGAGGCTTTTAGGTCACCACTCTCTACCACATAAAACTCTTGACATACATAGTATAGAAAGAACTACTGATGTTAAAATAGCATTCTCTATTTTTCCTGTCCATGCAAAGTTCCTCTAGATCAGTATTTTTGAGAGTTTACTTTTATCTCGTCAGGACAAAGTCATTTATGGAGTTATTTCAATATACTCTGTATACACTTTTTGTTTTTCATTCCATTGAAAGTACTTCATGTTCATTCATTCTGTATTTAACTGTGTCTTTATCATACTGAAAGCCACTGTAATTGCGATCATCAGTTTGGGGGCAGATGTTTTTTTCAAAGTCTTTGACAGTCAGTCCTTGTTTAGCTCTGTTTCTTACCTGGCCAATGCCACTTCCAAAGCTATTGCTACCACTGATGGTGTCTGCTGTCCCTCTGTGTTTAGCCGTGTCTCTTTCCTAAAGGGCGGTTGTTCCTTTGCACTATTGCCTCATGCTCGGTTTAGACAAGGGATTAGTGCAACTGCTCAATGAAAATTCCTAAACAATAGGAAGTATGTAATTGCATCTAAATCTGATTCTTTAGTTGTATCTGAATTTATTCAAATCAACATATTTAAATATCAATTGGATTTAGTAAGATTTAATAGCTAGTGAAGTGCCTTCTGCACAGTTAAAAAAGTAAATTTCCTATCCCTTTCTTCAGGTCTCCAACTCCTGAATAAGCAAACGCAAACACACGCACACGTGGAGAGGAAAGTGCATTACTCAAGAGGCTCTCAGGTTACTTCGCTCTGTGCAATTAAGATTATGTTGTTGAACATGGTTTTATACTGTATCTATTGATACAATGTTTGACTTGAAGCAATAAAAATGTTGTATTAACATAATTTTTTGTCTGTTGAATGATGGATAGTGAAGACGATTAGTAGAACTAAAAAAACTGAGTTGATAGAACTCAACTTACAGATAACACTACAAAATATGAGTTTGTAGAACTCAAAATCTATATGTCAAACTCATAAAACAAAGTTGATAGAACTCAGAACTTAAAGGTGAAACTGAAAAACCTAAGTTAGTAGAACTCAAAATTATTATGTAACACTCCAAAAACCTAAGTTGGCACAAAAATCTTTGTAAACTCAACGACAGTGAATTTAAGTAAGGAAAACTCAAAAAACCAAATGCATCACGTTGCCTAGATAATTTAAGTTCTGTCAACCTCTATTTTTTTTTCAGTGTGACAGCATTTGTTGCCGGTTGCTGTTATACACAGAACTCAATAAGGCATAAAACAGTGTAAAACAAACTGTTATTCAGTTATTTTCTAAGTGTTTTACATCTTATAATGCTCAATCTTTGTTTTATTACTATTAGTTTGTATTTAAAAAATTATTGTTGTTATATAGTTGTTAAAACATCTGTTGTGATACATAAAAAACTTGTCTTCAGTTTGCCTTTGTTCTAAAACTTGTATCGACTCAGATTTAACCATTGGCAAGATGAAGCCAGTGTTTATGGCCCGCCGTCTGTTAACTTTATGTGTTATTTTGTTATCTGTTCTGATTATTGCAGCAAATATCAATGATCGCCAAACATTGCTTGATATCCAGGTCTCGGCAAATTTAGTAAGGAATATAGTTGTTGCTGGATGATTCCATCTAATCTATTCCGTACCTGGACTCCACCTCTGATGCAGATGTTGCCAGGGGTTAATGCAGCGGATGACTGGTGAATCATAGAGCTTCTCTGTAGTTTTCTTTATCCACCTTAAATAAAAGCCATCTATTGGTTCCTGGATTTGCTCCTTCCCGATGCTTTTTGGATTACATCGATACCTGGCTGCTGACTCTTGGCAGCCTTGATGGAGTTTTCCAGCCCTGCTGATGGTCTTCCCGTCTCCCTTGGCATGGTGTGGATCAAACTTGTGCACCTTGACTCAGGCTTCCAAGTTCTATGAGGAGCCGGATCCCAAAACTCCCGCAAAGATTGGTCTAGTAAATGCTAGATCTTTAGCCCATAAGATGTTTATCCTGAAAGATATCTTTTTGTCAAAGCGTAAGAATTTACTGTTTGTGACAGAAACTTGGCTGAGTGTTGGTGACTCCAGCGTATTAACAGATCTACTGTACCAATTGACTGCTCTTATCTTAACTCCCACTTGGATATCTGCCCGAGGTGAAAGTATAGGATCCATTTTTAAGGGTTGTTTTAAATGTAAACAGCTTTCTTTATCCCCCCCTCTTACCAGCTTTTAACTGACTAACTTTTAGTTGGGTATTTCTCTAAAAGTGTTTTGTGCTGGGGTCTATCACCCCCCCAAATACAATAAGGACTTTTTTAAATGAATTTGATAATCTTTTGGTTAGACTTTACACTAAAAATATGATTGAATCATTATTTTCTGCAATGTTAACATACATGTATGCTGCCTAGATAAACCTATGGCAAAGGACCTCTAATACCTTATTGACTCTTTTAATCTTGTACAGTGTGAGTCCGGTCCAACAGATGAACATGGGCATACTCTTAACCTGATATTATCAAATGGCCTGCCTGTTCAAAATTTGAAACTTTGTGGAGCAGTTTTTTCAGATCACATACCGATTGTTTTTGAAATTGCCCTATCCCCTGCAACCACAAACCAAATTTCTGCTGCTTGAAGTTTTTGCATTTTTAATCCTTCATCTGCATCCCAGTTTTCTTAAGTTTTTGAACTGATGAAAGAACATAAAACAGCATACACAGAGTCTTAAGAATTTATCTCTTGGTTTAATTTCACCTGCCAGACTGTGTTGGACTCCATCGCACCAATGAACGTTAATATGTCAAAAGCCAAACTGAGCCTTGGCTACCAGACAAGGACACCCAGGCAAGAGTGACGTCAAACTAAGAGCAGATGGAAGAAGGACAAACTGAAGCTTTCATTTCTGACACTAAAAGAACTACTGGCAAAAGCATCAAACAGCTGTGACAAATTTTAAGAGAAAGCATTTCTCAGATATCATCCTAATCTAAAAAATTATTGTAAAAGTGGTGTATGATCAACTGATATATTTTAGAGGTTTTCCGATCTGGTTTTAAAAGGTTACACATCACAGAATCTGCTCTTTTAAGGGTTTATAATGATTTTCCTAGCTACAGAATTTGGTGGCTGTGTGCTTCATGCTCGTCTGGACTTAACTGCTGCTTTTGATATAGTAGACCACATAATTATACTTTCCCGTCTGGCACAGGATCACGGCATCAGGGATACACCAATGGATTGATTAAAATCATATTTAGAAAACCAAACTCAATTCTCTGCTCCCGTACTGTGTGGGGTGCCACACGGCTCAGTTTTGGGCCTACTTCTCTTTGCCCTTTATCTACACCTGCTTGGCTCCACAATGAGTAAGCATGGTGTCTGTTTCCATTGTTATGCTGATGACGGCCAAATTTGTATTCCATTAAGAAAAAAAGATGGGAACTCTATTAGCGTGTTGTTAGAATGCATCAAAGCCCTAAAGACTTAGATGGCCCTTAACTTTTTAAAATGTAATTAGAGTAAGAACGAGGTCATGGTTTTTAGCGGCACATTTGAGGTTCCCTCATTGAACTATGTTGTCTAGCCCAGTACAGGAAGTCAGTTATCACAAACCTTGGTGTCAAAGTGGATGCTGATCTTAAATTTGACAGCCAGATAAAGAAAACTGTAAAGAAAAGTTTCTGTCATTTAAGACAGTTGGCAAAAATAAGCCAATTCTCTAGAGATCATTTAGAGACAATAGCCTACTACCCGGCTGGATTACTTTAATGCACTTTATCTGGGGGTTAGTGCCTCAAACTTCGCTGTGGTTGGAACATTTTTCTTATTTCACATATTGTTTTATGCTGTTTACTCACTGCAAAAGTTTTCTCTCTGTCTGTTTCACCTGCAAGGCCACACAATTCCTGAGTGTGTTTGTAGACAAGACATTCTTCTTCCCATAACAGGCCAGATTCTTTCTCAAGGTTTATTCATAACATGTTACTGTTTAACCAAAGTGTCTGTAATTTTTTTTGACTCTGCCTACTTTCCATTATTGTAATTAAGGGGGAACGAATGCTGCTCAGATCAGAATAGGGCTGATTAACATCCAAAAAGGGCTGAATGATGAACTGTTATCTCCGTTTATTTAAATGGAATAAATAGTTGAATACTTTTTCCCACGACAATATGAGCACATTACCCCCATTTTAGCATCACTACACTGGCTCCCTGTACATTTTAGGATTCTTTTTAAAGTTCTGTTGTTTGTTTTTAAGGCACTCCATGGTCTTGCTCCATCTTATCTTTCTGAGTAGCTGCACCTTCATACCCCTTCCCGTTTACTTAGGTCAACAGATCAGCTGCTTCTTAAATTCCCCAAAACTAAACGGAAGTTTAGGGCTGATCATGCTATCTCTGCAGCAGGTCCAAAATTTGGATCAACCTTCCATTGTGAATTAAAAAGTCTACCTCCGCTGATCTTAAATCGTTCCTAAAAACGAATCTCTTTGCTTTGGCTTTCAAAACTATGTGAGCTGTTTATTTTAGTCTGTGATAAATTATTTATTTATTTTTTATTTTATTCTATTTTATTACAGATTTTATAGTTCAGATTAAAATTTTGCTATGTCTTTTGTGTTTTTATTATTATTTGTGTTAGATTTGTGTCCTCCAAGTTCGTGCAATGGTTTTATGTTTCATTGTACAGCACTTTGGTCCTTCAAGAAATCTTAAAATGCTTTATATACATAAAGTTGAATTGGATAGGATAAAAATTGGTTTGGATTTATGTGAGCTTAGAGTCATGGGTGAAGCCAATATAAGGTGATAAAGCAATACCAATGTTTAAAATGGTTTTAAGGTTGTTATATTTAGTTTCCTGAAATTAAAATACACTTGTGTCTACTGAAATCATAAATAAACTCTTTGCCATGTCTTTGACTTAATCAGTATCAATGTATCTTTTGTTACACTTTATTAGAAGGCAACACAGATTTATAACAAGACATGAAAGCCACAGCATTTACCTGGCATCAGGCTAGCTTTCTCCCCACAGCCAACAGAGTGGCTGTGGCATTGAGGCGAGACATTAATTCACCGTGTCAACCTGTCCCCCTGGAATATTTATGATGCTAAATACATTTAATTAGGCACCAAGAGTTCTGATGGGAGAGAGAATGCACTGACAGTGAGAAGAAAAAAAAAGATTTTGTTACCTCTAATGGTGATAGGCTGCTAAAGCTGCATGCTCCGTCTCAATGATGGGAGCAATAACTACACTGTGGAAGGGAACTTGAATTATCATGTGTGGCATGTTCATTACACTGCCTTCACAGCACCTGAAAGAGGATGAAGCATATGCTAACTGAGAAAAAGGATGTTTTCCCACACATAAACAGGAATTATTAAATCACTGATGCTGAGACTGCAAAGAAAATGTATAACATAACAATCAATTTTTATCGCACCAAAGGTTTATTATAAGAAATTAGACCCATACATCATTTAGTGCAATGGGTTTTCTCATTATATTTACGTCCTTCACCAAAACTTTGCTTTTAAAAAGTATTCAAACCCTTAATACTTTCCTGTTTTGTACATAAAGACCTGATTCTTTAATTTTCTGGGAATTTAGGTACAGTAATAGAAAAATAAAATGTAGTGCATAATTAAAGAGCAGAAAAATAAATTACTGTGTTCAAACGTTTTTTTTGGAATTTGCATTTTAAAAGTATATTATACATTTGTATTAATTAACAGTTGCCTATACAATAAAAGGCCAATCAGTTTACCTGTGTGTAATCCCATAAGAGTTAGCGGAAGAACTTTAAGAAATAACCAGCATTATGAAAACCAGGGAGTAAGGGAGAAAAGCTAAAATAGCTTCAAGCTTTCAACAGCACACAGAGCATTGTTCAATCTATTATTGGAATATTGCTAAAGTATAACACAACTGCAAATATACAAAGACGATGTCTTCTAACAGAAGTGAGAAGTCAGACAAGAGGATCATTTAGTAAAGAAGCAATCAAGACACCCGTGGTAACCATGATTTAAATAAAAAATGTGGAGGACAAAGCAAACATTTTCAAACTTTACTCATATGAGACTAAAACAGAACTTTTGCATCAAATACATCTGATACTGAACTAACAAATCACATCCTCGTAAACACACTATCTAGACATGAAACATGATGCTGGCTTTGTCACGCTGTGAGAATGTTTTTATTCAACTAGAAGAGGAAGCGAACTAGAAAGATGACTGGAGCTATATTCCTGGAAGAAAACGATAATCATACTAGTAGTTACATAAAATGGATTTTGTTAAGGTATTTATATTTTAAAGAGATCCAGATTAAAACATCGCAGAGTATTCAGTAAGACTTTATAATTTATCTTCACTAAAAACAGATTAATCAAAAACTTATTGAAAACATAAAAATGTAAACTGTAAAATGCATTTAGGTTTATGGATGTAATGTGATTGCACGGAGAAAGGTTCAAGGGGTATGAATACTTTTACTAGTCACCACTGCCCACCATTAGCTGGACAGTTATGACAAACTCAACTAAAGAAATACATATACTTTGTGTCACTGTACTCCAAACATCACAGAAAGACAGGCTCTGAAGCATTGGCTGAAAGCCTGGAGTAAAGTGAGACATCATGTCTGTGTGTGATAAAAACATGGCTAGAGTAAATAATAGTCAGTTTCCATCTTGATATCTGTCATCCAAGTGGAAATGGATGGGGAAATGACCAGCTCTCTATCGGCCAGGCTACGGCTATGTCGCTGGCTGAATGATGCAAATAGAAGATAATATCAGTTCCACGCTGAATGGCATTACTCCAAATCTAATGTCATTAAAAAGGGTGGGTATTAGCTTGGCCGTCTGGAGGTGCTGGTGTGGGCTGCTGCTGTTTGACTGACACACAGATTAAGTGCAGTGACAGGGAGCACAATAAAGTCATCAGAGAATGTGACATGTCAGTTAGAGCAGAGGATGGGGGGGTGATGAAGGGATGAATTGTCAGTCTCTGTCAGAGCCCATCCTCTCTTTTATCCATGATGTCCCATATACCACCGTGGGAAAACAGGACCGGCACAGCCACGTCAGACAAATATTTATTCAGGTAGGGGATAAGAATGCCCACTCAAGTCTTGTTGTTCACCACATGTTTGTAAATTTACTGTCAAGAAGAAGATTAAGTGATGGATGAATAGCAAGTATCTGGGTTAGAAATTGAAAGCTATCATAAGCAGTTTGTTGGCATAAAATCAATGCATTTAAAATTAATAACTATAGAAATGCCTCAAAAACTGAAAAAAAGATTATCCTTATTTTGCTTTGATGATGTAAATTTAATTACAAGCACTAG
Organism: Cyprinodon tularosa; assembly: GCF_016077235.1. Taxonomy (NCBI): domain Eukaryota; kingdom Metazoa; phylum Chordata; class Actinopteri; order Cyprinodontiformes; family Cyprinodontidae; genus Cyprinodon; species Cyprinodon tularosa. The sequence continues at coordinate 535,266 of NW_024038786.1, forward strand.
AGAGACATTGGTATAATAATAAACTTAATTGTACTATTGTCCACATGTCAGCTTGTGATATCAAGATATAAAAGGGTTTAAAAAATGTGTGATTTTAAGATCTTTTGAAGAGATGCTGAAAAATACAAAGCAACTGCTATTTGCTTTGGATGCTTGAAGCAAATAGCCAAACCTGTTGCCATGCAGTGCAGTTCAGCTGGTTGAAAGTGGTCTCCAACAAACTTCTGCAAAAAAAAGCTACATTTTGTACAATCAAAATGCTTACCTGAGCATTACTACTGGATTTTCCTAATTGGATGTTATATTTTCCCATGAATTTAGGTAATAAAAACAAGAATTATTGATAAATGTTAAACATAGCAGCAGCACAGCAGTTTTTATCCCTTGGTTAAATACTTTTAGCACCAGCAGGGATAATTATTGAGTAATTCAATCATGTTATACATTTGATCACACTTCTCATGCAAACAGAGCAAAATTACATAATTGAGTTTAGAATGCTCTGAAGTTTCATATGCCTGCATTGCAGTTATAATTTTTTTATTTACTACTGAAAATCCCCAAACCAATATAATCTTTTTAATGATACTATTCTTTCTCTACAACAAAGGAATTCAACTATTACTCGCCTGAGTTTCACACTGCTTTAATACCTCACCATGTATCTGCAGATGGATGCAGCTTAAACATTTTAGATTATACCATCTGGCCAAAAGATGGCAATGTTGCAGTGCTGAATTCCAAATGAGTTTTTCTTCCAGCTAGCCCTCCATCAAAGAGTGGTCACTGCCCTCCTCTGCAGCATTCTTCCTCTAATACCTAACCCAGAAATTCGTGCACACATGCCTTTCTGGGTCCTTCTACACCAGTGTACAGGAGTAACCCCTAAAGTTCTAGAAGACAAGCTGATTATATATGTGGACAGTGAAAGGACAAAGTTCTTTGTGATAAGAGGAAAAGAACTTGGACATAATGCACTGAAATGACTCCTTTCTGTCATATGTGTTGTTTAATCTTGGAATTATTTCCCATCATAAACTTTTCTTTTTAGAGGGAAAGTCAAATGCTTTGTAATATTTCCTCCCCGAAAATGTTATATGTTATTTACAATTGAATCTTCAGGGTTTTTTTTCCTGATATATAAACCCTTTTACATAGCTCCCATTAGAGCCTCAATTTTGTCCTTTATAGCAATAAAAGGAAAAAAAAAATAACCATCACCTCCTGTGGCAGGTCCATACATTATGAAAGTTTAGCTTGATGAAGTGCAATTTGCATCTTGAAGATTTTCTTTTGAGTGTTTCTAGGCAGTTACAGACAGTGGGAAGGCATTTCAAAGCATTTGGTTCCAGCCAAATAGACTCTCAGCAGGACAGCAATTGTACAGCCATTATAGTCCTAAAATATGAGTCTGCAAATGGATTATGAAATTATGTCATATGCTCAAAGGGTTAACAGACTGGTCTGCTGAAAATAAATTATCTGTGTGTCAATCTCCACAAAATTACATCTGTCTTACACATTTAAGTATTTCAGAACTAACAATCTGCAAAAGACAGCTATTAAGTAAAAAGTTTTAAAAAACATGAAAACTTTGCACACCTGTTTTTTTGTCTACTTAGCAACACTTGTTTGCTCTGTTGTTTTGAATGCGGCAGGAAAAGAGCTGTGTCTCTCATGGCCACTTTGCTGCTCTTTATTATTGGCTTATTGCCTTTAAGCTGTCACCACTCAGAGTGTTTCGTCTCTCAGGGGATCGTCCTCTGGGAGTCAAGAGGAACCGACTGGCTATGGCTACTCAGATCTATTGCACTATGTCCTGCAGCGTGTGCCACACTCTCATATAGCTTGTTTTATTCATAGATTCTCTCATAAAACACCTGCAATGACATTCAGCAAAAGGAAAATCAGAATTGCATAAATTGGGTAAACATTTGATCAGAATTATAAAATCGTATCGTTTACATTCATTGCTTTTTTGTTTAAGTGCAAAAGGTAAACCAAAATAAAAAATACAGAATTAGAGCACTATTTGAGCCTCTGTCAGACAGCTTCTTTGCTTCTGGCAATAGTTTAATATTGATGATAACAAAAAAGCCGTTGTATTGAAGGTAGACTTTCTTACAAAAACTGACAGGCAAAGCTACTGTATGCATATCAAATACTTGTATCTTTAAAGAAAGAAGTGCAAATACCCTTTATTATATTCTTTTTTTAGATAAAGACATTTTTTTAGTGTTTCTAAAACAACCCCCTGCTCTTTCTTAAATAAATGAAATAGCTTATTTAAAAACTTTCAGAAATCCACAGATTTTAGCAAAGGGGTGGGATTTTTCTGCTCCCCGAGCCTAATCCCACCATTCCTCTATTTCTCCTCTCTTATGCCAGTCACATTTTCTAATTAGCTTTCCCTGTGGAGGAAGAAGATGGATTATATTTTAATATCTGGGGCCTAAAATTAGTTTATGTTTTAGCAAGTTAGCACTTCTCAGAAGTTGATTTAGTCTTGAATCTGTAAAACCAGAGAGCTTGCAATTAATCATTTTCTTTTAGTCTGGTTTTCAAGGCGCAAAGAAGCTGCAGTGTCAAAGGCTGGATCACAAAAGGTAAACACCTAATTTACACTATTTAGAAATCACCTCTCTGGTATTGTAGGGATTGTGATGCTTGCTCTCTCAATTGTTCGGCCCTAGTCCCTGTTATTAATTACAGCGCACTTCTAACAAAGCTACATTGTCTAAGACTAATCATTGACATGGAGTGATTAAAGATGGTTCTCAGTTTTCAGACTTGTTCGCTTGTTCCAGTTTGTTTGCATGTGACCTGCTTGTTACAGCCTTTTCCTCCCCTTTTGTGTTAACGATTTTGGTTTTGGTGTTGTGCGATTATCAGACATCCTGAGAGGCTTTCACCAGGCCATCAATCAAGACTATAAGGCTGAGGGAGAGCTTAGGCAGTGCTGCTGCAGTGATGTAAAGCACAGAGGAATGACTGTTATTAAAAAGTATGCATAGTTTTTTTTTTTTTTTGTGGTTGAACAAATATACTGACAATTTCTAATCTACAATTTGCAATTTGGGATAGACATACTTCACACACACACACACACACACACACACACACATACATACATACATACATACATACATACATATATATATATATATATATATATATATATATATATATATATATATATATATATATATATATATATATATATATATATATATATATATATATATATATATATATCTTTACTTGTAGAAGGAACTACAATAAAGACATGATGGACAAAATTTTTTATCCTTGACCTCAGGAGATCAAGAGCATTACTGGGAAGCAAAACTAGCATTTTGATATGGCTTCTCCCTTAATTCTTTTTTAGTTTCTTCAAGGTTGTGTAGCTAGTACAGCTAAGTTACTGTTTTTAAGTGGCTGTCTTTATATCTTGCTGATAAAGCTTTCTCATTTACTGTTGGTGAGTAGGAATAGGATAAAAATGCCCAATATTCATTGGGTTCCACAAGGATGAATTCTCAGTCCCTTTTTATTTATGATAATAAATTATATTTATTAATGACATCTTATGCTTGGAACAGGAAAAAAAATATTTATCAATCTTATTGCCAAAAATGATATGTTTTACTGGTTCTGTTTGGTGTGTGATTACATGCAGAAGACTTCCATCTAGAGCCAAGACGAAGTGGATTAGGTAGGCGTAGAACAGGAAGAAGTAAATATTATGGATGAATCTTTACCCATAAGGCTTTGTTCACAACCAGAATCGACTAAAGCAAAAGAAGCAAAAGAAAAAAATTGTTGATTCAGTAGGTGAGAGCAGTATAACGTCACGCGGAAGGATCAATTCTTAAAACTGCCCATTTTCTCATTTTCTGATGGTGAGTAGGAATAGGATAAAAATGGCCAATATTTATGGGGTTCCACAAGGATGAATTCTCGGTCCTTTTTTTTTGGGATATGATACTTTATGCTTATTCACAGTTTAGCAAAGATTTATTCAGCATTTAGTATGTTGTGCTGGTTGGGTTTTTGAGTTCTCTCATATACATCTTCACCTCTAACCGAATACTCTACATTAAATGGAACATTAGCAAGCTAGGTCTATGCCCATTGTCTTCTTTGTTTCCCAGTAGCTCAGTGATTCACCTGCATATCTTTCTTCTCATCAATACTTTAACAGTTGGAATAATATTTTGCATTGATGAAGACATTTCTAGAAATAAAGCATTTGAAAAAGAACAACTTTTTATAGAAGCAGTTTTTAAATACCTTGAAGTTAATGAGTTATAAATTTGCGTCTGTGACTGAACTGGAGTGAACAAACAAAGATTCTTCTCACAGGTCAAGGGATGCATCTTATTTATCCTTTGTTTGTAAATTAAACTTGTAAATAAAAAAAAAAAAAAAACCTCATTAAAACTACAGCTAATACTCTATGCTGCAGTTGGGCTGTAAACCAAGACTAAAAGATTCCCATTTTAGAATCACACCTCACTGTCATGTTGGTTTGTATTTTTTTGACCCACATGCAGAATCACATGAAGAACTAGTTAATTTTAATGTTTTATTTACAATGGCAACAAGAATCTGGAACGGGTGACTGCAGGAAGTCGGTTGTACATTTTGGTTGGTCTGAGGGGAGAAAGCAGACGGGTTGATGATAACTGATGACTGATTTGCTTAAATGAGAGATGAAGGGGAGGTAGCATGGATCTGTTTTTATTCTGTGGGCTTTGCAGACTGTACCCCAGAGCTCCAGGTGAATGTGAGTGAGATGCGAGAGTGTTGGTACTTGCAAGAGACGCCGTGTTGGAGAGTGGGCAGTCAGATGATGGAGACAGAACTGCTGCACACAGGTAAGACCTTTTCCATTAAGATCCGAGACAAACTGAGGTTCACTGCTTGTCTGGAACAATATAAGAGTCAACATTAAAAGAGATTCAGAAGTAGACAAATTTAAAAAAGAAAAATATTCCAGGTTTTGGTCTTCGGCTGGAATACCAACAGAGGCTAATCATTAAACAAAGCGAGATGATCCTTCGTCTCCCTATATACACGCTAGTTATCTTGATTGTGAAATGTTCTCAGGTATGCAGCATCACAGGTTGGCCAAGCCACTGGCAAACATCCTCTCTGTGACAGGAAGCTCACTCACACCAGAAAAACCACAGAACCACTTGAAAGGATTGAAATGCAAGTCACTGTTTTGCAGCTTTAAATTGCTTAGGTCGTGTTTATGCTTTTGAGATACATCAGAGAATATATTTCAGATAAATCCGTAAACTTTTCAAGTGAAAGTCTCAGATCAACACAAAATTAACCTGCGTTTCTTAAAAGGATTTTGGGCCTCTCTGACAAAGGAATGGTCATCAGGTAGTGTCTTGCTTTAGAACAAATTCAAAAAAGCACTGTTAAACTGCGGACTCGTAGCACTGACCTTTTATCTACTGAAGACAGTCAAAAGGTTGTTCTTTACCATTTTCACCCCCAAGCAAGGTCTTTGTCTTTGGTCACTACAGTTGGCCTACAAGCCGGGCATTGAGTTGGATGATGCCAACATCTACCTCCTACACTAACCCATGACCAACCTGGAGAAGCAAGAAACATTGTGAGATTTACTTTCCTTGATTTTTCTGGTACTTGATTCCATGCAGTAGGCCATACAATTGTCATTTTAGCTGCCAAAATATTTGCCAAACAGAATTTCTTTGTATTATGTACAATGAAAAATATTCTTCTACTAATAGGTAAGCCTAACCCCCCCCACCCCCTTTTCCCTTTTCTTGAGCATTTAATTGGACTAGATTCACAACAGTGATGCTCTTTACTGGTTCAGACATGATTTATCCTGTTATGGAACCTGAAGTCACGTGGAGTGCTTGAGGTGTCTTCTGATGAGCTTTTATGACTCTGTGGTCACATTGAAAATCTTTTACTCTAAAAAAAAAAAAAAAACGTTTTTGGCATGCACGTAATCAAATTTAGTTACTTTATCACAATTGTTTCATGTTAGCAGGGTAGGACATAAAACAATTGTGTTAAAGTAACTACATATGATTAAGTAAATGCCAACAGCGCTTTCATTATTCTTTTTAGTGTATTATTTAGGTTGTTGGATCAGCAGCTTATCCACAGTTGAGAGGAAGTGGTAAGATAAGCTCATCATAAGGGCCAGCTCTATTCAGGGATACCATCACAGCCCACTGCAGGTGGTTAAAGACAAAAACAAGATGGTCGGACAATGTCTCTTTCCCCATCAATATAACAGCAGCCAAACTGTAAGGCTCTTTCAGGAGAATTTTTCACTTAGCTTTCCTCCAGGCAGCTGTTAGAATGTAGATCTAACACTGAGCAAACTTAAAAAGTGTTTATATCTCAGCTGTTATTTGCATCTTTTTCCATTTCTTGTCAATAAACTGTTGTTGTTTTCTATGCACAAATAACATGCACATGTATGCTATTTAAATAATCCTATTTAGTTGCAGATTTCTTTCAATCTGAGTGTGCTATTTCTAAAAACTGCAGTGTTTTTCTTATTTGCTGTTACAATACAATAATTTATTTTTACCTCTGCATGCTTGAACTTTATTTTTATTTCCATTGACATGTAGGTAAAGATTAATCTATGTTCTGCTCAAAAGTGTGAAAGAATTTATTGAAAATGTTTATGTTTAGCAAACAAAATAGACCTGAGAAAAGTATGATGTTTAATTTGAAATCAGTTTGAGAGTGGAGCAGGTGTATGGATGATGCTGCCCACCGACTCTTTCTCTCATCCAACTGCATGGAGCGAGGAGAGCATTGCCTAAGCCTGGATCTGGCATGGCTTTGGAGTGCTGTTTGGTGACTGGATGTGCAGCAGTGTTAGGGGGATCACTGGTGGCTCTCTCCCAGGGAGATGAGAAGCAGAGGGCCAATTTCATATGCGGGGCTCGGCCCCTGGGTCTGAGCGGAGGTGGGTTGGGTCCACCCAGTATCCTTGCTTCATTAATCATCTCGCCAAGGCTTACCGGCAAACCCCCTCTCCGCCCTCTCCTAGACAACCCCTCGGATTACACAGAGCCAGCAAAATGTCAACCCAAATCTGAGTCTTGATGCAGATAATCATTTCAATAATATTTCTCCATTTGTGCCCTCAATGCCGGGGGAATAAAGCTTTTCCTCTGTCAGGTAGCATAAGACTACAGTTGGTGGGAATACTTGACTCTGAGCCAGATGGCTTAGCCATGCTTGCAGCATATGTTCAACAAGCAGTCCTGTGCCAAGCACGCATTAGGTTTTTATTAATTTGAGGCAGCCAGGAATGCATACGTATATATTTACCTGATTCCAACCGTCCTTGCCACAGGCTTCTTAAAGAGAAGTTAACTGAACTCTGCAGGTGTGTGCAGCAAGAAATATTATTATCACTTCTATCATTTTGGTTTTTTTTGATAGCTGATACAGTTCAGCTGCAGCATTATGTACAAGTGGAATTAAGGGTTAGGTATTGCATTGTGATTAAACATTTGATATCCTTTTTTTTAATGAAAAGGGTTTCTCAACAATAAAAGGCAATTAGAATGTATATTTATAGCTCCAATATGCTCCAAGATGGGGTACGACTGGTTGTTCAAAGCAAATTACCATTTAGATGCATGAATATGCTTGGGTCCTGCACAAAAGAAACAGTACCACATGGGAGGGCAAATTTATTCATTACCACTAAGTTGAACTTCCTTTTAACAGCCTGGTGCTCTGCAATCCTGGGAGTTCTTTTCTCAGTGACTTATAGGAGAGCAAGGGGGGAGAGGAGAGGGGAGGAGAGAAACGGGTGCGCCGAAAATGTCAATAGAAATAGTAAGTGTGAGAGGGAAGGCTTGCCTAATTAGTGCCCATTTAGATTTTATGACGGCTCAGAGATCTGCTCTTCCTGACAGAGAGCACTATAGTTGCATATTGTCCTAGCCTGAGGGAACCATAGGAAAATCCAGATTTATTGTACCTATCATACCAGCATATTTCATTCGCCATTATGAGATGCCATCTTGCAATGATGCCAGATTATTTATTACAGATTAAATGGTGGGACCTGGGTGGTTGAGGAACATTTCAAAGTACAATTCTTCTTATTAACTTCTTCATTATCTGCTGCGCGGTGATGTAAAAGCTTTCCCCTTTCATATCTCTGTTAACAAATACGTAGATTGGACAATGCTTATAAGCTTTTCTACTCAGTGGATTAGTGTTGTCATGCAGAAAACAGCATTCTGTTTTTTCTATACCTAGTAGGCCTACAAACTCTGTAATCAGTGAACCATTTTTACTTAGTAAATCTGTTTCCACCAACCGTTTTTTTTTTTCATGAACAAATAGTGTTTGTTCTGTGATTGTTTGTTGCTGCAGGCGATCCCTAAAATGCAGGATAATATTAAATAAGGCAATCTCTTTATTTTTCACTGTTCTGAACAGTGCGCACACAACCCTTTACCTCTTTTGGATCATTCATCTCTTGTGTTACACATTTTTGCAATGCTTGAATAGCTTTATAGGTTTTGTGGTTTTGCTAGCATTTATTTCCTATAGACCTTGGAGGACCCGGATGTTGACATTTATCCTATTTACACATCAGGATTACATCTCTGAGAAGGACCTGCATTTAAGTCATTGTGCAGGATGGAATTAAAATGTACTCCATGCTGTGAAGGGGAGCTCGTTGGGGAATAGCCTGGGCCCCTGGACTCCCATTACCCGGCATAAAAGTGTCAATCCCTTTAATTACATTCATGTCATTCCTAGTCCATTTTATTACTACTGCAATCAGATTTCTTATGCCTCTTTCTCAACTGGGTGGATAGTGTTAGTGGGAGAAACTAAAAATATCCTGTAAAGATTAATTTTCTTGAGGTTTTTGTCCCTCAAACCAGAGTTATGATGACACAAGTATTTCCAGTTATGTTGGGTTTCAAAATAGTTCATATCAAGGGTGAAACAATACATTGATCGACATTCGGTTCAATTAAAAAAGCTTTATTGATCTCAAAGGGAAATCAAATAATCACCATTGATGTATTAATTGCATGATTAATGATTACTTGAATGCAAAATAAATACATTGATCACCATTTTTGGCTTTAAGATACAGTTTTATTTTAAAATTCACAAGGCAGTAAACTATAGTAAACAGCTGATCTATTAATAACCATATCAAAGATGGTTTTATTATACTCCTTTAACTCATATTTTGTTATAGTGCAACCACAAATGTTTATCCAGTTAATTAATGCTACAGACTCAGAGAATGTAGTGCATTGTGATGAGACAGTTTTCACAATATTTTCAATTTGAAATGAAAAGACTGGCATTTGGTTTTAGACCCCTTGAGTCAAAACCTTGTTCTGCGATCTTTTACCTGTGGTATTCCTAACAAATGAAAAACAATGAAGTTTTTTTTTGGACTTTGTCTGTGCCATTCTAACATTTTTCAGGAACAGTAATCTGTAGCCTGGGTTAATAAAAAAAATCATCTTACTTTTGGGAGAAAATATCCCGACAGCATGATACTGCCACAATCAGGGTGGAAATTCTGTTTCCCCATATATAGCAGACTCCTTATATATTATTTCTTTCTCTCTGTTCAAAATGCCATATTTGTGATATAGACAACAAATAATTATACTGTCATCCATTTTCTAATCTATGCTTTGGATTTGTCCAGGTCCTACAGAGTTACCTTATGCCTCGTGGCTGATCCCCTAATTATTGCTGTCATTACTATTTTTCTTCAGCTTGCATGGAGTGCTGTGTTTTAGTTAACCCACACTCTTGCTCTTTTAGGATGCTGGCTGAGCAGTGCTTTGTTTGAAACTTTTGATTTTGTTTATACGTACATGAAATTAGGTCAGGGGTAAAAAGATGAGAAGTATTAAAGCCCTCTAGATGAATGCCCCCCTGGAAGAAATTTTTTTATCATTTAACTTAGTCTATATCATGCAACGTCAACCATTTTCAAGCTTTTAACTATGTTATAATTATGTATTCCTTAATCAGAATCATGAACAAAGTAGTATATGATTATATGATTAATGCATCTCTTGAGTTTTGCTGTCTGAGCAGCAGTCTCTTTGTCAAATGTGAAAAAAGTGGGTTGAGAGTATCTACGTAGAGCAGGGGTCTCAAACCGGTTCCAAAAAGGGCCGTGTGGCTTCAGGTTTTCTTTCCAACCAAGCAATAGCACACCAGACTCCAGTCATCTCATTAAGTTAGTCCAATCTGAACATGATGACTTGATGAGATGAATGGATTCTGGTGTGCCATTGCTTGGTTGGAAAGAAAACCTGAAGCCACACGGCACCTTTTTGGAACCGGTTTGAGACCCCTGACGTAGAGAGCATTGCTGTTCACTAGTGGTTTGCTGTACCTGAGAGAGTACAACCTTAATATTACTCCTGTACATACAGTATTGTAGCTACAGTATCTGTAAACTATATGTGTAATCACTTTAGCTAATCTTAGCTTGTTTCAGTCGGCGTTACCATAAAGCCTCTCAAGTCGTTCCCATCAACATTAGTTTAAGCCCAAATATCCAAATTATTGAGTTTTAACTGTTGTCTGCCCTCGGGTCAGCTAGCTGCAACTCTGGTTGGTACACTCTAATCAGATAGCAGGATTCATATTAATATTTCAATGTTATAAATCTAGAAGGGGATGTAATATTGAAGTCAAGGCACCCTTCAGGACCATGCACACATTTTTAGCTCACTATCTGAACTGTTTTCTACTCTTGTGTGTATCCGTCACACAAGAGACTTTGGATATACAATGTGTGTACCTTCCTCCCCTGTTTTTTTTTAATTGGATCCTAAATGTAGGTGAATAATTTAGAATTCAAAACTGTGAAGGTGAAGGAATTTCATGTCTGATTAAACTTCACCACAACTTTATGACTGATTTGTCTGGTGTTTTATTTCATCTACATGTTAGTTGTTCACTTATTTTCTCCAAACCACTGATGCCTTTATAGAAGAAGCTTGATGTTTACTATTCATGCAGTGGACTCTATTTCCTAATTAGCTGACATTTGAAGGCAGCTGGTTGCACTGAATTTAATTACAAGTTATTATGTTAAAGTGGGATAAATATAAATGCATTCCACATTTTTCTGATTTACAGTTAGCAAACGGACACTCTTTTATTCCTTTTAAAGGTAGGAATTAGCTGGTATGTCACATAAAATCACTGTATATTAGACCTGGGCCTCGAAATGTGAAATGAAATAGATTTGTTATCGCAGTATAAAAGCTTTTGTAGCCTGAGCCCTTTCTTTGAGCTTGAATATGTGGGTTTGTTGATTAAGCTGGCATACCCAGCCACTAAATATCAGTGCACCCCACTGAGAGAGGATGAATTTGTGCACAAGAAGTCATCAGCAGAGAAAGATGGGGAAGGAAGGGTCAAGTTCCACTGGTCAGACTGTTAGCGAGCGTGGAAGAGGCAGTGTCACTTATTGTTTCACGGGAAGCTTCCTGACCTTCTGGGAGTGAACGTGAGATCCTCTCTTGTTTATACTCAGCCATGGATCAGTGCATGGAATATGTCTACATCCTCTCAGCCAATTTCACACAGAGGAGGCGCAGAGTGGGCGGCTGACACAAGCCGTTTCCCCCGAACGATGAGACCCATCCTTCATGAATGTCCTCTGTCTTTAAACTGGAGGTGCACAAAGACCCACAAAGACAACGGCACTCAACTGCTCCACTGGGCCACACTATCTTCTCCCAGAGGGACACTCATGTTGGGACAACCCTTTATAACAAAGACAAGCAATATGCTTTCTCTCCAAAAAGAATAAACATTTTTTAACCTCTTGAATCAATAATTGGTTGAATTTATATTGCAATTTTGCTTGTAGACATAATTACTAAAGGTGGTTTTAAAATGACAAATCTCTGTGAATGAATATTTAAAATAAACAAGCAGGTAAAAATTACTCAAATATTTTTTTTTAACTATCATGATTATGACACAATCCAGACTTATTCTATAAAAATATTAAGTTTCAGCTTTCCCGTCATATTGGCCTATAAAAAATAGGCACTGAGCCATCCTCTGAAATCATAATGACAAAATAATGGATTTATACCATTGTGGCTCAATCCAATTTTGCATTAACAATCAGAGGGTAATCAAACCTCAGTCAGGGACTCTACTTCAGAAGTACACACTGCACTTACATGGAGCCTCTTCACTTTATGCCCAATTGATCTAATTAAATAAAGGAATTCTCACTCTCTGTCGCTCTGATTTAGAGGCTCCTGTGAGATCCGGCTGTTCAGTTAATTAATTTTCCATTCTTTATCGCAGCAGTGAAGCAGGGAAGACTGTCCAATATCCTGTCTTTGTCGAGCTCTCTTTCGGTGGCCTGTTTTGTCTTCCTGTTCAGCGTGAGCCAAGCAACTACAGCCACCACCTAACACTCCTCTGCGCTTCTTCCCTCGTAATCAGCGACCCCTGTTACTCAATTATGGGTTGTGAATTTGGACTCTTTGGTGACCTTCTCCAAGTGATCCTACAACTGACCCTTCAATAAGAGTCCACCCCTCCTTGCTGCTGCTTTGTGTGTTGCATTGCATTTTTTTTATTTGTGGGATCCTTTATGAAGAGGGAAATGAAAGGAAACAGGTCACTCGTGTTGTGTTCTCACATCTACCCCACTTCAGAGGCTCTGAGCAGTAGCTCGGTGTTTACTTTGATTCCATGTAGGGTACACCTTAAGTTCAAGGGTTGGAGGGCAGGAAGCATCACTCCCTTGTAGATAATCATATCCAGCTTTATGCTCCTTGTACCCGGAGACTGAGGGTGGCAGCTTAAAGGCTGCCTCAAGTCTTGTTCCATCCTTTCTCTACATTTTGCACTGCCCATAGTAGCAGCAGCAGCTGCAGCAGGAAGAGACCGTTGTCTCTTGTGTGCATGATGGCAGATGATTCTCTGCTGATGTACACCATCTTTTCTGTGGCAGATCAGCTTTTTTTTTTTATGAACCATACCTCATTTCTGGCTCTCCACAGTTTTAAGATGACATATTAGGCGGCTTCAGGGTGGTTAAAGGTGATGCAAAGATTACAGCTATTTACTAAATTATCTGTCTGTGAGACTACCCTCATATCTTTGCATATATTACCTTGAGCTTCAGTTTAAAGAGCGATTGCTCAGAACAAGGAAGTTAAGGAGGCAATTACATAATGAAACGGTCCATCAATTCTGTTCGTGGCCTTTTTCTCTTTGAACAGCGATGGCCCAGATATCCCCTAGTTTGGCTGACCTGGTAGAAGTACAACTGTTTGTATTAAAGTCTCCTTTATCAAACGCACTAACAGGGCTGCATGGCTCTGTCCATTTAATTATGTAATTCAGTTATTAATTACCATTCCAGGGAGAGGAGAGAGGCTGCTGTTTTTACTGGCAATGCTTTCATGGGTTGTTTTTGTACTAAATTGAGACCTAGAGTTTATGGTCTTTACCTAAATATAGCTCTATTTCATATTGTGGGGATTAAAAAAAGCTATTTGCACTTTTTCTGCTTTTGGTCTTGATGTTGACTTTTATTTTGAACAGCTAAGGTTGTATCAGAAATGCATAAAACAACATTTGTAAACTACACTGCAGATCTTTCATCAAATAATACTGCTAATATTTCTTCTTTATTTATGGTGTATAGTTAACATTAGTTAACAAACAAAGAATAAATAAAATAGAATATAAATAATATAAATTATATTATCTCATTATTTAATTTCAGCTCTATGGTGTTCACTTAAAAAATGATGTTTTATGTTGCGTATCATGGTCGATGAAAAAGTAGTTAATCATCACAGATTCATTGACCCACTTGTAACATAACTTTAAACTTCTTCTGAAGTGACACTTTGGGCTGAAGCAGTGTTAAATGATATCAGGATGCTCTGAAAGGCTTTAATGCTTAAACGGCATTAAATAATTTAAGCTGATGTTCCACATTAACCTGGGAATCTGTTTAATTAGCTGATTTCTAAAGCCCCTAGATAAATGACACAGGAATAGAAATGAAATAAAACTGAAATTACATTATTAAAACATAGTATTCCAAGCAATGAAAATCAGTTCTAAAACCTAAAATACAGTTTTGTTAAATAACTTTTCAAACCATAGAATTTCATTTCAAAATATGTTAATCCAGATTCTGTTTTAGCAATTAAAAACCCTGTTTCTTATGGCAACGTTTCTGTCTATAAATGGTATAAAATATAGATTTAATGTGAGGAACTACAGTACATCTTTTAGAAACTTTTTCTTTTAGTCATAATTTTAAATTCCATTAAAAATTAGTGTTATTGAGTTAGTTTCGGGTCTGTCCTACCTTGTGACTATATTTAAGACACACAACTGTAACTTTTAACAAATACTTTATGAAAGCTTGTTTTAACATACTTTTTTGTCTTTGTTAAGTTTTTGCATGCACGGCATTGATTAAACATTGGTAACTGTGCATTTGCTTTCTTCTGCAGGGTGGATCCTCGCAGTCCAAAGCCAAAACTCAATGGAAAGCAATTTGACTTCTCCAGCATAACTTGTCTTTTTGATGCCAAGTACGTTTAGAACCTATTCTGTCTCAGGGCTGTCTTCAACTAAATCCTGACTTATTGACTTATTATTACTGTTCTGTGAAGTGCAAGTGACTGTTTTTCATGTTTTTGTTCAACCATTACCAGTTATATGCTACATTGTTAATGTTTATGTGATTTATGATCGTGAAGACAATATGATCTGTACTGTCTTCTTTCCCAGTTGTTATTTAGAATTGTCTTATTAATTTTTAATGATAATTAATACTTTGATTATATTTGTCCATCTTTAAGTTGCCAATGTAAAATAGTACTGTATTATTAATGGTAAAATACAGACAGTTGAGTTTGCTAGAATTACCATGAAATTTAACTGGTCGAAGTAAAATGTTTTACAGTTTTACCGTGTTTTTTATGAACTAAGCCTTTAAAAAGGTTTACCTAATCTCTGTAGTTTTAAAAGTTTTTTACTGTTATAATTTTTATCCCACATTGCAAAATAAACAAGAAATTACTGTAAAATGAACTGTAATGTGTCCGTTGTTTTAAAGCAGATAAATGTAAAAATCTATGGAAAGGCCAATGTTTTTTTACAGGACATTACAGTTCAAGATTAACAGTATTTATTTTTTTCTACTGATTTACTGTACAGTGCAAAAAAAGGTTTTCAACTGTAAAATGTATGGTTATCAAAACAATGGACCGTATCATCTTTTACAGAAATCCCTTTTTTTATGGGGATTTCCTGGCAACCAAAGGTTTTGACAGTTTTTTTTTTTTTTTTTTTTTTTACAGTGTAATGTATTTAGAGAGTCTGAATGCAACCGATTGCATTCAGAAGTTGCCTGATGATTGCTAATGAACAGAGGTGCTTTGTTCAGATGAGGCTAAAATTTAACTTTGTGGCCAAAATGTAAGATATTATGTTAAGCAGAGGACACTCACATCTCTCTGAACATACCATCCACACTATCATATAAGTTGTTGGCAGCATTATCCTTTGGTGGTGCTTCTCTTGAGCATTGGCATTGAAGTTGGTCAGAGTTGATAGGAGGATTGGTGCTGTAGGGCACCAACCTGTTGGAGTCTTCAAAAGACTTGAGGTTCAACTTCCAGAAGGACAAGGGCCCTAAATATACAGTCGGGGGTACCAAACAATGGTTTAAAACAAAACATATTCTTTTTAGAATGGCTCACTTAAAGTCCAGACCTAAATCCAACTGAGAATCTGTGGCAAGATGCTCAAAACTGCAGTTTTCAAATGCTTTCCATCTGATCCGACTGCGCTTGAAGAAGAAAAGGGCAAAGATTTTAATCACTAGATGTGCGAAGCTGTTAGCAACATACCCTAAAAGACTTGCAGCTGTAACTGTACGATAAATGGTTCCAAAAAAATATTGCCTTTGTGAGCTGAATACCATTGCAAAATGCCCTTTTCAGTTTTTTTTTGTTGAAAAAATGGGAAATAAAGCCACATTAATTTACAATTTTCTTTTCCAAGGAATTTGTTTATGTTTGTGAAAAAAATGTGGAATAGTTAAAGGGATATGAATACTTTTGCAGGAGGCTATTTATAGCACTACATCTATATATCAAATAAAGATAATAACTGTAATTGGTAATGCAATGTCTTTGGTAGATAAGGTAATTACATGTGGATCTGGTACATCATTATTAAACAAATCTGAGTAATGAAAATATTTTATCTAAATCTATCTATACTTAGCTTGAATTGCAGAAAATATTCCAGTTATGATTATCAAAGTGTTAATTGTTGTTGAAGAATCCAGCTTTATTCAGTTAACCTTTATTTAAACAGCAATAATTTCTTTATGATTCAGAACCTCCTTTGTTACGAAGTCCTGGTAAAGAAAGCAGTTCAACATATTAAAACCAGATACATTAAAAAAAAACTGTTAAAAGATCTACCAATTCATATCCAGGCATTTAGAGCTTTTATATTCCTTATACATATATTTTTTTAATTTAATCACATATAGTAGATAATTAAAATGCATGTTGAACTCCCACAAAGATGAGTGCGATTGTACAATAATAATCCAGCTTTGTTCAAGCAACCACATGTGACTGAAGTGCTGTACAGAAAAATAAGCAGAATAAATACAATAAATTAAGGAACCCCTATCCAATCCCCAGTATTTGATTTAAGTGTTTCAGTAATAAAAGACACCAGCGCTGGCTACATCTGTAGACACAATAGACTGGTTGGAAAGCTTATTGAGAACAAGAGTTTTTAACTGGAATCTTGTTCAACATTAGAGAGAAAAGGTGGGGACTACTATATAAAGGGTAGATTGATTTTAATTAGATAATGGTGGGGAATCCTTACTGTTACCGGAGAAGAGATGAGTCCAGGAGGAAGTGAGAACATCCATAAAATCTAAGGCTGGCAGGTAGTGGGGTAGAGAGGGAACAGTAATTTTGTCAGTATGTTTCCTTCATTCCCAGTTATGGAAAGAGCATTAAAGTGGTAGTTCTATTTAGGAAAACTTTAAACAGTGAATGGCATTTGAAATAAGAGCAATGGAAGAGAAGGAAGGCCTGATCACAATAATGTAAAAAAAAAAAATAAAAAAAAGAATCTGTATCAGTCCCTCTTGTACTTCATGTGCTATTTATTGGCAGATGGCAAACAACTTAATGGTGCAGTACTGCCACCAACTGGTAAGGAGTGTTGATCAGAATTACCCCCCCAACATACTGTATGCCAATACCGCACTGACCATTAATTTCCCAGTGTTGGTTAATAATCTAAAAGATTTTCTTTCACAACTGTAGCATGGCTTGCCATAAGGTTCTACTTGATAACTCTGTGTGATATTTTATTGTAAGTGGCTTTGGCAACAAAACAAAAGAAAAAAAAACACGTAAAGAACACAGAGATGGAACAGGAGGTGGAAAAAGGAGAGGGGATATGATACACTTTAAGGGGAAGGGAGGGTGAGAGGGAGAGAAGCTGAGAGAGAATATAGGAGAGAGAAAAAATATAAAGAAAAATAGAATATCTCCTAGAAGGAGAAAAAACAACACAAAAAACCCACCAACCAAAACAAAAGAAGACCTATCCCATGGAAATGCAGCAAATACATGTAAACAGTCATTGAAAGAATAACCTATAAATATTATCCAGTGTAATTCAGATCTATAAATAAGCTGCATCTTAGTATAGCATAATGGTGTATCCATCAACACTTGTATATACCTGAGTGTGCTTGTGTATTTAAGGTTCATAGGCCTTCTTAAGTGGGAAAATACCCTCAATAGCAGGTGTTAGGGCCCCCAGAACAACTCCAAAGAGCCACGGGCTGACAGATGAAGTTTATATCTAAAGGCACCCCAAAGTATAGGGACATAGCGAGGGCAGACAAAGGGATGGTAACGCCGACCCAAGATGGACAGACAAGTGCCCCAGGGCCAAACCACAGAGGCTATGGTGGGAAAGTCCAAAGGAGCTGCAGTGACAAGCCCACTGGCTCCACCTGCAGCAATTCATGCCCAAAACAGACCCAATTGTGGGCCCAAGGAATGGGGGTTCAGGTTCAGCCCTGCCATTGTCAACACTAGTGGATTCTGACACGGGCTATTTAGGGCGACATTGGCCCTCACGCATGGGGTGAGGGCCAATTTAGTGGTAAATTATACCCCACTAAAAAGCACAGACCCACACACCACTCCTCCTTCCTTCGTCACCTATTGCCTCCAGGTGCTCCAGTGTGCACTCCCTGGAGCGTGTGCCACAGTTTGAGCAGGAGGACATGTTTACAAGGAGGACCTGTGGCGCTAAAGATGGACTCACATTAAAGGAAAACTATAAGGAGCTCAAAAGAGGAAACAAAATAGGGAGAAGGAGAAAGATGATGCTGAGATGAAAGGAAACTTCTCCAAGTGGCCAAAAGACGGCCTGTAAATGAAGTGTTGTAGCTTGAGCTTCATTGTGGAGGCTTGTACATATTCAAGTTAGCTTAAAGGTATAGTGAAGGATGTTCTTTTTATGGGTTGATCATCAAAATAAGTGGTCCTCCTAATTGTCAATCATTCTGCTGATGTGTTTAAGTAAGGCCATACTAGGTACTTGTCCCATTTTCAATTGCTGGTGGTGAGTCTGACATTGTGGAAAAAAGGAAAGTAAGCTTGTATGAGCGATGCAAACAGCAACTTTTAAACAGAGCGTGCACAATGAGAAATGGGCTTGTGCATGCTCTCACACACGTTTAATAGGCGCTCCCTAGCGGGTACGGGGCTGTGCATCTGCATTTTTTTTTAAGTGGAGAGGGGGTGGTTCTTCCACTATACCTTTGCACTACTAAAGTAAAACTTACTGTAGTAACTGTAGTAAAACTTACTTTAGTAACACTATTTTAAACACTATGAAGCTGTTTGTGTTTGTTTTATTTTACAGCAAACTATCAAATATACTAAATCATTAAATAGGTCAAATTTAGAACCAATTGATGAATTACAGGATCCCTAAATCTGCAGATTGATTTTCTGATACAGAAATTCCTTCATTTATATAATTGTTTCATTCTAGATTCTTATTTTACTTCCTATTTTTATTTTTGAACCATTGATACTTAAAGCTGTAGTCTGTTACTTTGAGAAGAGAGCAGACTTCGACTGAAAATTTGAAGAAAAACAGGTTTCACGCCACTCCCCCACCCTCTCTGCTTCACTCATGCCCCACCTCCAAGCTCCACCCCTCTCACAGCATCTGCGCGGCTACCGCATGCGACCAGAAGCGTCCAAGCAGCGTCTTCTTCTTTTTTGAAGTCTTTGCCGTGTAAGCAGTTGTCGGCAGGGGCAGTAAGGGCAGTTTCTCTTTTGCTGGTGGCTGTCGCTCCGCCATGACTTCCACGCGCGTCCTCCTGACTGCGGCAGCCGGGCGGCAGCGGCAGGTTCAGCGGTTAGAGGGAGGGGGCGGGATTCAGCGTGTGTGAGCTGTGATTGACACTCCATCAGACGCTCCTCTGGCTGTGATTGGTTCTTTTGTCTCGTCCCGAAATATTCTTTCCAGATTGCAATACAGGCAGTAGGCGGGACCAATTGAAGCAGTTTTTTTCACAGGTTACATATCACATGTACTGCTGTCTGGGCATAGGGACAGTTTTAGCCAATATGACAAAAAAGTGATTTTTAAAAACTTACAGACTTCAGCTTTAATCTATAATGACATTGAGGAGGCTAAATTATATACCAAAAAAATTTGAAGATATACTTTAGTAAACTTTGAGTATTATTTATGTATGTCAAGGTAGAGCCAAATGTCCTCGTTTTTTAGAAATCAAAATGTGCTCCCGCTAATTCTAAGATGGTGCTGCAGTGCTGTTGTGATGAATCAGATAAGGCTAATTAGATACAGGGTCCAATCCATTAAAATCATAATTTGAATTTACACTTTATATTTTAATATGGAGTTGCTGCTTTACTTTTGAAAAGTAAATGTCTCATTTGTTGTAATTTGTTGTTACATGGTATGGTTGGGATATTTATTACTTTGAATATCTAAGCCTAGATTTCCGTCCTAATCAGTGAAGAGTGGTGGACTAGTGGTTAGGCATAGAGCTTGGAATCCTGAGGTTCTGAGTTCGAGCCCCACTTCCACAGACTGCCACTCTGGCTCTGTGAGCAAGATCCTTGACCCCCACAGTGCTCCCTGGGTGCCCCACGATGGCAGCCCACTGCTTCCCAAGGGGATTGGTTAAATGCAGAGGTAAATTTCTCCAATGTGAGATCAATGAAGTTCTGTAGTTATTATCACTCTGATACGGCCCAGAATGTGTTTAGACTGCTATATTTAACAAAGTTCATGTCACTCAGGTGTGAAGATGGAGAAGCAGAGAAAGACATTTAGAAGAGTGATAATCAAACAATGAAAGGCGTGATTTTGGTCTAACACTTAATGTAGTGAAGGAAGAATCATTTGATAACAAGTGATTCCTCAATATTTGTTAAACTGAAAACATTACTATACCAAGATGTGTAATTTATTCAGACCTATTAAATAACACTTGCTTGACAATATAACTCAGTGGTGAAGAGAACAGAAAGAAGGATTCAAGTTCAGTGATGAATCATTTTTGGGGAGGGGTGTAGTTCGCCCGGGACACCAAATGGGCTAGGATCACCCCTGGCTGCCCAGATAAATGACAAAATTCCTGAATGGAATGTTAGGCCTACTATAAAAATCAAAGGCATGTAACTGCAGATAGAAGACGTAAAAGAAAAAATGATAACATGCATGTAAATGAAAATCCATTTTTGTCTTATGTTTAGGCTGAGAGTAAAGAGATTGACTTTATTTTTTTTAATCAAAATTAAATAGACATCCTCAATGTACCAGTGTATGTTATTCTATGGAGCTGCAACTCCAAAAACAAGTTCCTGTCTAGATTTTTGTTTTTTCTAACAACACTCAGTAAGGTTGATCAATACCCCTGAGAGAACAGGCAGGGATGTAAGAGTTACAGACATGACTACTTACTTAAAACAATGCGTTCATCGGTGCAGTGCTACCGAAAAATTCTAGCAACACCAGATAATACAATATTTTCTACAGTTTCTCATTGTTCTGGCCCATATCATGATGTAGAGTCAAGAAGAAGAAGACAGTCAATGACTCTATTTCAGGCCCAAACAGGACCCACACCTTCTGTCACAGCCTCCGGCCCTGGGCCCAGTGGCAACCTGCTGCCAGGCCTCTGCGTTCTGCCAGTTGTAGTTTTTAATTGGCCATCTGGGGAAAGCTGGATCTAGTGGCTGGATATTAATCAGTAAATTAACCCAGCCATAATACAGCTTCCTCCCTGTGGAAGCCCAGCAGCTGTGGGCAGGGAAAGAGAGAGTGAGAGCGTGAAAGGAGAGATGAACCGTAAGGCTGGAGAGGCTGAAAAGGGAGGCTCCCGAATGGTCTGGCTCGTGATTGAACATTTCTTCTGTGTCCCTTGCTGCATTCCCCTGTCTGCAATGCCGCTGACCCCTAATTTGTCTGACAATCACATGGAGGATTATCTCCATCATGTCAGTGCAGATGTCACAGGTACTTCCTCCCGCTAAGGACAAAGCTGCAAATTCTAAGTTAAAGTAGCCTTTTCTGGCCAAAACTGACAGCTGTATTGAAAGCTGCAGTGAGATTGGCTATAAAAGTTCACAAGGGGAAGGTTACATGTGTTTCTGTGTGAGGAACTGGTATGTGTGTTTGCATGATTAGTGTATTTAACTGACAGAAATTGCTCGCAATCCCCAGAGTTAAGCAATTAAAAGGCTAATGAATATACAACGGCTAATTATTTTACGTAAGGTAAATTATCATAATGGCCTGTGCTAAGTTTAATGATTATATGTAGACATATAGAGCATAGCAACTGATATGCACACCGCTAATGAAATAAACAACATGTTTGCAGAGAAGTGTAAGTGCGCTGCCATGAATTCCAAGTAAACTTAAAATACATAAAAAAGAACCTTGTTTATCATGTTTATAGACTTTGAAGGATGGGAATATATATGTCTGTTACAACTCCTATGGAATAAAAGCAAGCGTGTTTTAAAAAGAAATTTGAAAACATTAAAAACTGGAGGCAGAGGAAGTGATTTCCACAGTTTTCATAGACCAATCCCATTGTTAAGCAGTCATGTGATCTAAAAATAGTTCAGATAGTTCTCCTGGAGCAGTTCTTCTATTTTTCTTTCTTTCCTCTCAAATCCCTAGTTGATCATGTTAAAAAACTGTTTACTATTAGCCTTGATCTGCTGGAGGTTTTCTTCCTGTTAAGGGTAGTTCTCCTTCTCAACTATTTTTTTAACTATTGATGTGCATGTTAGGAAAGTAGGAAGGATCTTATGTAGAAGTCTGTGATGCAGTGGATCTGGGGATACCTCTGTCTAAAGACACAATGTTGTTCAATAGTCTTCTGAAGAGGATGCTCACGGCTGCAATACTCTTTCAGAATAGAACTGGCCTTATCAGTTAGTTAGTCATCTTTCACTCATTTGCTCTGATGCTGCTCAACACATAATGTCAAAAGGACTTGCACTCTACTTATCAGGATAACAATATGGCTTGTTAATAAGCTTGCATTGCACTGGGATAATTATAATTTATTATAATACATATGTTTCCATATGTAGAAAATAAGTGTGTTTTTTTCCTGTACAGTTCATTTAGATTAAATTTACTGTAAAGAGTTGACAATAAGTCTTCGAACTGAACCTCTTGATTTGAATTTCCTTTTTCTTGAAATAAAGGAGCTTTAGGGCTGATATGAAGCCATGCTTTTAATTTTGATATAAAATATTTGCTGAAATATAGTATCTGTACATTAAACATGTTTCAAGGTCATCTTTAAATGCTGTAAACTAGAACATTTATTAAAGCACATAAGTAAGTGGGTAAAAGAGAATGTTGAAGTGCTGCTGAAGTATCCTTGTAATGAATCAGATAGATATGACAAAGACAGGATATTAGATCAAAATGACCCTGTGTAATTTAGCACTAGGTTCAGTTGGGGAAATAACATAAAAATCAATTTTATAAAGCAACGGCTAAAAGGACAACTGTAAGCCTGTACTGCAGTAACCATCAAAGCTGTGGTCTGAAACTTGGTTGCTTGTTTTACTTGTAAATACATGCAATAACAACTGTAAAAAAATTAAAAAGCTTGAATTCCAGATTAGTGCAGGTACAGTATAGTCAAATGCAAAGTTGTTTTACTGTAACAAAGTGCCAACTAAATAATGTCTGTTTTTGCTCCTAGTTATTTAGCATATTTGCTCTTTTGAACTTTTGGTATTTTTTCTCATAGTTTTTGGTAGGCAAGGACTCGCTAAACCAAGATAAACTCACAAAATAATGAAGCTAATAATAAAGCTCTGTAATACTTACTCGTTGATTTACAATTACTTGCAAAGATTAAAAGCCTTTGATTACATGGGCTAACTTACAAAAGGACTTTTGACTACGACATGTTAAATCAAGTTTTTTAAGATTTTAGAGCAACTATTAAAAGAACTGCGAGACACGCACCAAAGGGAAAAAAAGAAAAGAAACCCTTTTGCATAGCAGTAGATCCAATACATCACAGGAAAGCAATGTCAAGCCCTAACACACTTTGTCTTTTATATATTCATGCATAACAAACACACATGGTGCATACAGACTGACCCTGCGGAGAGCTTTTATGGTGTGATGTCATCACGCCCCATTGTCATAACTGAAACAACTCACTTCTGTGCCTGTCAATAAATTTCCAAGGGGCCTCTGTCTTATGTTCCCACTCAACTGTGCTCTGGACGGACATGAAATAATTGCCATGCAAAGAGTTGCGCGTTTCCCTTTCTAATTTTAAGGGTCAACAGCATTTTAATACCACTTTAAACACACACACAGTTTTTTATGATGCATGTACAAGCGGGTTTTGATAGCTTAACCAGCCAAGCATGGTTAAAGAGAGAAACCAATGCAGCTGCTTCCAGGACCCACTTAATTTAGTCCCCTGACCTCTGTTCACCTGAGTCTGCATGGAAATCATAATGCAATTCAAGTGTGAAGAAAAATGATATATTGTGTATTTACCCCAAATATTTATGCAGGACCTACTAACAGTCATGCTTACTTCTAATAAAGGGAAAGTGATGCCTTGTAACACTGTGAGTGCAGGGTTGCTGCTACCTTGCCTGAAGCCATTGTTTCCTCCATTATCATTTTCATTGGATTCTATTCGAGGCAGGCTTGCCAGTGTTTACAATGCTTGCCTCATATACTGTAGGCTTTAGGTGTTTTTTTTCAGGATATAAAGACATTTCTTTCAGGAATGCTGATTTTATTGTCAATAAAAAGTTCACAGGTTTCTATTATTTAGTCTCATTGATATTGAAACTTGTTTTCTGACCCCTAATGACCAACACTATAGAAAATATACTTTACTTACATGTGCAGGAGTTATCTATTTTATTTTTCTGCTGTGTTACGTCACAGCTTATGTTGCCTTAAACCAACCTCTTTTTTGATCACATAGTTAATTAGATAACTGGAAAATGCTGTGCTGTATTTGTCCATATCTTTATGTGGTAGAAGTAAAAAATGTGAGCACTTTTGAAACCAACACAAGCTCTTTATGTTTTTCACCAAATGAACAAGATAAAAATTAATAAAAATGGAAAGAAAATTCTGCTGCTATGAAAATGATTTATAATCCAAGCAAAGTTGTATAAGTAAATAAATTAACTATGTTTAAAGGTTGCAAAAACTGGTAAGGCTTGTTCTCTATAGGATGTGTTTAGTTGCATGTAATAAAAAGACACAGACGCTTTTTTCCCCAGTGTCTGACACATAACCCTCTGAGTTAAAATGTATTTCCTCTAAGTCAGGGAAATTTGCCAATAAAACAGAAATTTTCAGAGTTTCATTAAAATAAACTTCTAAGAGTAGTTTCCTTGATAATATTCCTCATTTCTACAGAAAATATCATCTTATGTAAATCTGCGTGTCATGTTTTTTGTCTTTGAAAAACCTGCTTCTTCCTCTTTGATTGGCATTTTGGCCCACTGAAATAAGGTACCCGTTGAAATAATTGCTCTCTCTTATTAGCTTTAGCCACCATTTTCACAAACTGGTTAATAGTTATTGACTTCAGCAACTCCCAGTCCTTACAATAGATTGTGTGGTTATATCAGTACAAGAAAGTGCAAAGCATCAGGCAAATATAAGCTACAAAATCATCATAACTAAAAGGCAATGAAATTAAAAAGGACTTAAATAACTATATTTCATAGCTACCATGCAGTAATGATTTGGGTGGATGCACAAACAATGTCCAGAACTGTTGTCCTTGTTATTACAGTTTCATTAAAATTGACAAATGCAGTATAATGCATATTAGTGTTCTAGTTTTATGACAATATGTGGTTACAATGATCTTTGAAAAAATAACTAGACGTGCAGTTAAGTCTTGCCGTTCAGTTCTTTAAGAAGCGTGTCAATAATAATTCAGGGCGACCAGGTGAGCTTTGTAAAAGCCAAGCAGATCTCCCTGAGGCACAATCATGTTCTATATTTCCAGAGGGAAGGTCTGCTCTCCGGGTAGCAGTCTCCCTGAGGGCTATTAGACTCCTGTAGCTAGAGTCAAGCAGAGAGGGTGTCTCATCAGTGCGGATAACAGGATATCTGGTCAAGTCATTAGCTCTCCTCTTATTGAATTCCTTGAGCCAAATAGACCAAATTAAGCTAAATAAAGCTGTGGATGGTCAGGAGCCTACAGCCCATTAATACACTGCCTTCTCACTTTCCTTATGCACTCATAGGTAAAGACACGCTGTAGCCTTCCTTCCTTCCTTCCTTCCTTCCTTCCTTCCTTCCTTCCTTCCTTCCTTCCTTCCTTCCTTCCTTCCTTCCTTCCTTCCTTCCTTCCTTCCTTCCTTCCTTCCTTCCTTCCTTCCTTCCTTCCTTCCTTCCTTCCTTCCTTCCTTCCTTCTTGTCTGGGGGCCCTAATGGTGAGCGTGTACAGCAGCTCTGACACCGTCACATCTGCTGGCAGAGAGGGTCTCTCCCTCACCACACAGCCTGCTAATGAGATCTTCCCACATTTAATTAATACCATAAGAATTTTAATTCTGACTGAATCAATTTAATGTGATGTGATTTTGTCAGCTCTATTCCCCAAGTAAGGAAAAAAACAGAGCAGGCCCTGATGCTTATTACATACATCATTTCACGGGCCCTGCATTCCCTGCTGACTTAAACAAATTCTAATTAAGACTAATTAAAGCATCATTTATGAAAACGCTTGTGATAGTTATGCAAACATTCTGGGTGGGTATGCTCTGCATGATAATTACCCCCTGTTTAAATTAAGACTTTTTCCCTGGCAATTATGCTAGCCACACAGCAGCGGCACTTGGAAAACGCTCTTTATTCGATTCCTGCAATTAAATATGGAACCTGGCTCCTGAGCTATCTATTCAGAATGTATTTTATGAGAAGAAAAGGGTGATTACACATAGTTGTTTTTCACCTTCTGTCAGGTTGAGTTTAATGGAGCCAATCCAGTGTTCTGTATCAAAGTTACACTGGGGCTAAAGCAATGATTATAAGGCAAGGCAGTGGCTGACTGATAATGTGAGCTGACACCCGCTGACTTGGGATTAGGTGATTAATGCGTGTTTTCTAGGTGAGTTTGTGTCACGCTGATGATGGTTAAGCAGATGTGAGCAGATAACTGTCTTCATCCGCCACCTCTGCTCATCAGCTACTCTCTGTGAATTCTCACACCCCATGCTTAAACATGTACAGTGTGTTTTTGTGATGACAAAAATCTTTTTATCAGGTCTAAGTTTAAACCTTCAAGAAGAAGTTTAAA
The DNA here is from genome assembly GCF_016077235.1 of Cyprinodon tularosa. Lineage (NCBI taxonomy): Eukaryota > Metazoa > Chordata > Actinopteri > Cyprinodontiformes > Cyprinodontidae > Cyprinodon > Cyprinodon tularosa. The sequence goes on from NW_024038786.1 coordinate 562,243, forward strand.
GGGGTCTAGTCTTGTAATATTAACTTACACATTTCTATGCCAGTAGCTCATTCTGGTTGCATACACAGGTCTTCTAGTTAAATTATTATGCCCTCTTTGATTTTTACATTTTATTTCAAACTTTGGTTTTGATCCATTTGTTATTCAATAAGATGTTTTGTTAGTATTTATAATGACTGGAGGTATGATATTCAGCATGCTTGCAATAACCAAGGAAAATACTTCGACATATATATGGTTCTTAAGGAAGGGTACACTCACACATATAAGCAATTTCGAGATGCCAATCAATGGCTGTCATGTTTTTAACAGTGGAAGAAAGCTGGATGAAATCAAACCAAGGAGTTTTGTGATTAAAGGCAACAGCACTATCTCTATCTTTAGAATTAGTTTGGTGAAAATACTTCATATTTGCCTTTTAACATAAAGTTGTGTTTAGATTTGCAAATTTTTTAGCTGAACATTTTTACACAGTTTACTAATGAAGAATGGTAATGCTCACTTTTTATATTGATGTAGTACATGAATCATTCAGCTTATATTTTTTATGATTTAAAAATCCTTCAGTAGAATTTAAACAAGAAAAGTAAGTGTCCTGGTATATAAATGTAGCCCTTAGCGTTGATCAGTTTCGCTGCACTCAGGTCTGTCTGTGAGAACAGAGCCTAATTTGAGCGAGTAACTTTTAAATAAATTGAAAAGGTTTAAAACAGCCAGTTTATGAGTTTTAAAGTGACTTACTCAGTCTACATTCGCAGGACCAAGATTGTTGATGACATTTTTTTTGTTATAGATCTAAGAAAAAATAAAATGTAGATATAAATATGATAAATTGCACAACCCTGTTATAAAGTATTAAGAATCCTTCAAAATTCAGATGCTTTGATTAAAAAAAGAATACTGATTTATTTGCACAAATGTCATTAAAAATATAGATTTTTTTTTTATTTTGTAGAATTAAAATTATGATACATGTAATGATATACAGACATTTGTCTGCAGTTTAAGACACTACGAGGAGTACATATGAAGAGGGGTGTGGAAATATAAAGTAATAATCTTTCTATAGCAGGAGTAATGAAAAATGTGTGTTTTTTTCCACTGGAAAACCTTTCCACAAGGGAAATAGGATAAACATTATCATAAGAACAGTCCTTTGTTTGGCTACAAGAAACAGATTACAAACAAATATGTTATTCTTAAATTCTGCACCTTGAAAAAATTGATGTACTACTCCATCTCCTCCAAGGTAGGTGTTGAGTATGAACGTGTGTGTGATACAAATAATGCTCTGAATCACCATACAATTGTTCTGACAAAGTGTTGGAAGCTAAAAAAAATGGAGAATGCATAAGTGTGTTACAAAACAGAATTCCCTCGGTGTAAATGAATGTGCTGATGCATTTGCTTATGTCAGCTGGCTGCTAATAGCTGTGTTGCAGAATGCCACCTTTTTATCAGGCTTTTAGCAGGAGTTTACATTGTGACTCCACTGCACTCACTGGCTCTGTTGATACAGCAGCACACTCCCTCAAATACATTGTTTTACAGAACTGAGGTCTGGGCTATTCTTACCATATGAGTGCTATTTAAAGTGCTTTAGAAACCTCCTTATATTACAATACTCTATTAATCACTGAATTGTTTCTTCTATTTACATTTTCACCTGATTCTTTTCAGATCACTTAAGGCTTTTATTTCTGTTTACTAGAAATTTCTGTATGATAAAAAAATGAGTAAACTTTGGAATTTACTGTAGATGGCTGGGTAGTTTTTGAAAGTACTTTTGTTTGTGTTCTGAAGTCATAAAACACATTAAGTACCATGATAAGTAGGCCTGGATGTAAGTTGGACAATTCACCACTTTTTAATGCTTTTAATAATGTTCGGACTTCCATGTGCTCAGATGGCTCGACACGGTGGTGGGGTTGTTTATATGTTTACATAACACTTATCACTTCTGTTGTGTTTGTTTGCTTTTCTCAGTGGGTTCGATTTTGGCAATGCTGCAGCATTATTGCGTTTCATTTCATGAGTGGCAGCTGGCTCAATAAGATGAGAGGGGGAGAAAAGGAAAAAAACGAAACGTAAATTTCCAAATCAGTCGGTGGTGAGGTTGAGGGAACTCTTGCGACAGGGAGCAGACCTTGCTTCACCCACGTCCTGTTCTACGTGTGCCGTCTCTCCCTGTACATGCAGATGGCACCGCGCTCCCAGATTTCATTTGAGGTAATCTAATCCCTCCACTGCTCCCTCTAGAAAGAAGGAGTATTAGCGGCCATATGTCAACCAGATTTGTCAGATTATTCATTACAATTAATTGCTGTTCCACTTAAGGCCTTTAAGGCTGTGAATTGCTCTGAAATATATTGCAAACACAAAAAATTATGAGTAAAAGACTTTGGCCCTGTCATTCAAATTTCAGGCTGACCTTTAGCAGAGCCAGGCTTTTCTGAGAGAGTGCAGAAGAGCGAGCCATTCTAATTGGTGTTTCTTCAGCCTTTTTATTTCCATCTACAGGTAGAGTGTCTGTCTCTGTTGACAAGGAATACACTGAAGACATGGTGCCAGTCCAGAATGACTAAACCTGCTGCCCTCTGAAGTTCACTATTACACAGCACTGGCTGAACTATGCATACTCACATTGGTGGTGTTTATATGAGCAATTTGTTTCTCTTATTATTTGGATGCAGTAGGACCGTAGTTATCTTTTTACACTCAACTGAATCTCAGTGTGGACCTTTTTCTAATGTTGGCTGCAAGGCAGCTTAATAGCAACCTGAATTAATGTGCTGTCCAAGAATGTTAGCCATAATACTTTGGCTTTACTGCACTACTTCCATAGTTGAAGCTTACACCCAAGAGACTAGTAGTAAGTAGTTTGGACCACAAACTATTGTAACCCTATATAGAAAACATAAACATGTCAAATTATTTATTATAAATTTACTTTCAATTATGCGAATGACAAATTCCAGATGTTGCTAACAGTGTTGGGCTGTACAAGTAGTGCCATTAACATTTTAACTTAATTTCTACATCAAACAGTTTTTTTATTAGTGAAGCTACTTTTGTGGCCAAGTACCGGGATAGCCTCCACAGAAGCTACATTTTCCCAGGCCTTCCTAGATCTTAAAGACGTATCTACTGTGAATACTCCTAATGCAGACTTTGCAGGAATATACCTTTTAGCTTTGTGTAGCCATCATTTTGGTTTCCGCCCTAGAGTGTGTATAGAAAGACGCCCGCGGGAATATTCTGATGCTACTGGAATGGAAAGGGTGCAGCTGGGGACCATGGAGGGGAGGATGCAGAGGTAGAGCAGATTTCACCAGGTCCAAGATATTCAAGGTAAATTTAAAGACACACATAGTGGTACATTTGGGTATTTGCCAAAGTTAAATGTAAAAAAGTAAAGTTAAAAAGACCAGCACAGTCTCAGTAATTAGTTCGAGGGCCAGTAAACAGGCAGAATTCAAGAGAAGTCCGAAGACAGATCAGGCAAACAGATCAGAATGGTAACAGGCAGGCTCTGAGGTCAAGAGGCAGAACGGATTAGGATCAGGCAATCAGAGACACTCAGATACGCTAGAGAACAACATGCTCCAATAATCTGGCACTGATACCTGGTAGAAGGCTGGTTAAATAGAGGCTGAAGCAGGTGGATCAGATGAAAAGTAATGAGAACTGGGCGGAACTTGGCAGGTAAATAAAATGAGTAATCAAACCAGTTCAAGCCATGTAATGGATTTCAATATTATATTTAATTTTATAAACATGTCACAATGTCAAAGTTCAGTAATTTCTTAGCATTTTGGTGTAATTGTAGTCTGCCGTTCCCCTGCATTTATTTCTGCTGAGCTATGAAGCCATTTTTCTTTATAGTATTTTACTATTATTGTATAATATGTATTATTGTCTTCGTCTTTGTAGCCACAACAACTACAAAAGTTTTTGAGTGTGAGTTTACACCTGACTTTCAGACCTCCTAAAAATATGCAAAAGCCACAGCTGCAGTTAAGCTTTAGCTGTTAAAAATCACTTTGCAGATGGTAAATGTTTACATTTGCATAGCCACTCAAGATTTTGCACAGTTTGGTCAGTAGAATATGGTCTGCATATTGATAAAGGCACACTTTTAAAAATGGGTGGCACAATACAAAGCAATGATCTTGGTCATATGAGGTATGTCTAATCCAACTTTTTTGCAAGCTGCAGTGTGTGCTCTACCGTTAGCAGTTGTGCAGATGTGAGTTGAGTCAATTAGTCAACTTGTTGACTAGTTGACTTTTTGTTGAATGGACTAGTTTTAAGTGATTTTTTAATTTTGAATGCTCCATTGAGACCATAATTTTACTATAAACCAATTACCAGCAGGTGCTTCAAGCAGGAGTTCAGACAAAACAAGAAACATATTCCAAAAGCTGATGTGTAGAAGCAGAGAACCTTAAAAAAATATTATATTTGCAGGTACACCTTTTTCTATGAAAACAATAAATAACACAGAAATTCATAAAAGCCCCAACACACTCACTTTGCAAGACTCCACTACTGAAAGACATTAAATAAATGTTGACACCTTTTCAGTGGTCGTTGACAAGTCTTTCAAAGACAACTAGGGCAGTCTGAAGTTGGAGCATTGATGTTTTTTCAGCAGCATGGAGGTCAATCCCTATAACACATTTCAAATCAGATGCGAAACAGTGACACCCAGTAGCTCTCCTAGGTTGTTGGATGTTGTTTTTTTTTATGGATTTTGCATTTGGGCATTTGAATTACAATAAGCATGTTTGTGTAACCTATTCAGAGTGAGTTCTAGGAAAGAGTTGAAGATGCTTGGAAGCCCCCTCTTTAAGTGATGGCTTTTCTCTTTTGACAGAAATGGCTTCCTTCACTGTCAAACCATCTCACCAAAATAAGAGCAATTTGGTGAGCACAAGTGATTTATTTGCTCTTAAGGTGCAAGTGTACAGCTGAGGCTTGCTCAGAGCTGTTAGCTCTCTTGGCTATGCCATGTGTTTGTGTAGTTGTTAGTTGGTCACTCTGTTGTAGGAGATCAAAACATTTGAAAATATTTAAATAAGCCAGTTACACCTTGAGAGACTGTGGAGATATGACACCAAACTGCTGTTACATGGATGTTCTTGTAAGGAGAACTAGCACTGCATATAGTCCTGAAAGGCCTAACCAACATTGCTGTTAATAGTTGGAAACACTATGGAGAGATGAACTGAGATGTATACTCGGGAATTCTTAACAAGTTTAATAAAGGATGAATGGATAATATTTTACAAAACATTGATAACAGACTCACAGGGAAGAAACCTCTTGACTGGTTTCAGCGAAAAGAAAAAAAAAGTTACAATAGCCAAGTCAATTTATTGATCTGTCCTGAAAACTATGAAAAATAAGTGTAAATCTGATATTCTGAAGGACTTAAAGAAGGTTTAAGTAAAACAAAAATACTACTAAGCAGCTTCTCCTTGAAAGAGAATTTGTTTAATTTGTGTAGTATCTCTTTATAACATCTATGGATTTATTATAATTTTTATTTTCTATTAGAAGATTATTTAGTTGTTACTGACATCTGGTGTGAATTTTATGTCACACACCTTCCTATGAATATTTACTGAAAATTATGCTCACATTTTTTCTTGCTGTAACTACTTTCTCATAAAAAAAGAAAAATTATACATTTTAATTCTTATTACCCAAATTACACCAAGTAGTCCTTGAGTAAAAAGTCACAGAAAATTACTAGATTAGGAGCGACTATGATTATGATTGAAATCCAAGGGGCTGATTCATTGCTGATGATGTATTTTGGTTAATTAGGAGTTAAGGCACTAGAGGAGTGACTTTAAGCCTGTCTGATTGGTCCAGTTAATTGTGCTTTATGAGATAGGGGCTTACCGAGCAGGGCTTTGAGACCCGGTGTTAGTGCTGAAGGAGGAGGTGAAAATCTCTCCCAGGTCATATTACCACGGATAGAGTTAATGAGAAGGCGGAGGTAAGAGAATCCATCACCATATCAATCTGCAACACCTCTACTTTCACCTCCACTCCAACTGTTTTCATCTTTTACTCTTTAATAAGTAATAATAAAATACAAAACTGTCACATTTATCCCTTTACAAAGCTTATTGGCCTCTTTAGAAAATAGATAAATAAGACCTTTCATTTATTATTCTTTATTTTGCTTGTAGTTTTCTTCATAATTTCATTTTATGCAAGAAGGTTTTAAAACACATTCTGATGGGTAGCTCTTTATAAATGGTACACAAGTGGGTTCTATTACTTTGCTTTTGATTGTTTGCAGCTTTGCTCGAGTTTGCCTCAGACCACCACCACTAGTCCCACATCCACATGTGCATTCGAAGAGGGGGTGTTGAAAATGTTTCAGATTCTCCTCTATACTCACTGCGCTGGCAGATCGATGCTCTAACCACAAGTTGCCTTGCCTTGTCTCATCACTGTACTCCTGCCGACTGACACATCCTCATTACATTACAATACGCTTTGCCACTAAAGGTCATTCTCTTGAACATAATCACACACAATCAAAACCACAAACTTCACAGATCAAGAAGACAGTAAATAGCCTTAGGGTACTATTGCAGAAATATTTATATCCTGTTCATAGAAAGAAAGAATTTTATATAAAGCAGCTACCATGTATTTTAAACAAGAAGCCCGTTTTTTGTTTTCTGTACTACTTGCTCAAATGTAATTATATTTTGAGATTTGAATTGAGTTTAAGAGGATATAGTTATATCTGCTCTCTTAATCTTTTTCTTCTGGCTCTGTGAGGAGTAGAGTGACATGAAAAGAGGTGTCAAAGTAGAAAAAAGGAGCGGAAACGCAGCCCTCTCCTCCATATTACCATAATGAGGAAAACACACTTAGTGGGCCATGACCTGATGTCATCTGATTATACCCATGATTAATGATATCCTTTTACCAAAACATGCCACTACTGTAACTGTCTAGGATTAAAAGCAGCAGATGGTAATGTATTCATGCTCTCAGTAATGCATTCTTATATCCAGCGTTAACTAGATATGAGTTGTGTGTGTCTCTTTAATGCTGGCTAAGATGTTGGTTTACAGCTACGTTTTCTCTCAAGGGTGTTGTATGCTTTCACTTCATGTAATTCCAATTATTAGATCAAAATTGGGTTTTATTGTTTTTCATTTCATTTAGTAAACAAACACTTTCAAATTGAAACCTGCTTGAGTTAAAAATGTTTGAACAATGAACTTTCTGTAATAAATTAGCTTTTTACCTAATCTATCGGAGTGCAGCTCATTTAAAGGTGGAATATTTTTGATAAACATCTGCAAAACTTTTAAAGCAAATCTTTGTTGGAACCTCTTATGTATAAAGTCAATGCATTTCCCTGAAGCCTATTGGTGTGTTCACACTGAATGCGAACTCTGCGAAAAAGTTGCAAATGCTCCTATGTCAATGAATCAAATGGTTGTTGATTTTGACAATAGCGGACATTGATTTCTCCGAGCAAATTACAGTGCTCTTTGTACTAAGCCGAACAAAACCGTCAACGTTCCTGAGTTCATGATAGTCTGTGGAGATGGAATAAGTATGGGGAATATCACCACCTCCTTCAGAAACTACGTCTGGATGAATCTGTGAACCACTTCGGGGTCCTGTTGTCTCGCATTGGTTGACGAATCATCCAGACAACAGAGTTACAGAAAACTTTAGATATTTTAACCTCATTTGCAGGTGAGGCAGCGATCAAATGTCACCAAAGTTAGTTATAACAAAAACTAATGGCCCATGCTAACTAGTTAAAGTGGTTTATTTTTTTATATTTTTTTATTATTCTTTTTTTTTTAGAGTTACAAATGTTGTGATACTGTCGCCACTTCTTTCAAATTGATTGATTTAAGCAACAGATGGAAAAATGTTAAAACAAGCCTATAATAAAGCATTAAATCAAGTTTAAATTTGTGTGGTCTATTTTTACCATCGTGCAAAAAAGTGTTACATTAATACATTCACAGTTTTTTCAGTTCAGGGGGTTTGGATTGGGAACACCTTCTTCTTTTCGCTGCCCCAGGGTTGCCACAGAAGAACACATTACATCATCTCATCCTCTTATTTGCCGTTTTGGCTGTAACACCAATACTTCCCAGTTCCTTTACTATGTACACACATTTTTTGTTAGGACCATTCTTTTATTTCCCTTCTACAGTTCTATTTCCAGCATTTCCTTTCAAATATATCCACCATATTTCCTTATATCAAGTTTAAGCAATTTGCCTCTATATCCCAATCACCAAACTTACCACCTTAATTTTTTCTTTTGATAAACTGATTTCTAATCCTGTCCATCCTGATCTTTCCTAATCAAAATCTTAGCATCTTCTATTCTATTCTACCAACCTCTTGTCAATCTGACAATGTTGGATTCAATTCACTGTACTGTACCTGTATTCAATTTAAGTCAGCTTGTTTATATATCATAACTGCACAACACTATTATCCTCCAGTAGCCTAAGTCTTTGGCAGCATAGCTGTGGAGATAGCTCAGGATAGCCTGACCCACGCTTAATATAAGCTTTATCGAAGGTGTGTCTGTCACACAGACAAAAATGTATAGTTGGTTCCCTAGGAGAGGAACCTGATAACTAAAAGACCTGCTTTTCATTCCACTTATAACAATTCTAGAAATCAATAGAAAACCTGCAGATTGAGAGCAAAGTTTTCCGTTAGGAAAAAAAGGAACAATCAGATCTCTGATATTAAACAAGCTTGGTTATTTAAATTTCATTCTTAAGTCAACAGGACACAAATGAAGAGAAGCTTAAATACTGTAGGAGAAATGTGATCTCTCTGTTTATTTTCCTCCAGAACTCTGCCCATAGTATTATGTATTGGCTGAGGACTGTTAACACCAGTTTGTGGGCTTCCTGATTGCAAAGAATTCCAATAGTCCGGTCTTGAAGTAAAAAAATGGAATAGTCAAGTCTTAAAGTAACAAATGCATGGAGTATTTTCACACCCTGGAACCAGATTCTTTCAAATTTTTGCAGTATTCTTGAGATTAATACAGGTCCTGATTAAAAAATGACGCAAAGTTTAAAAAATATATATATATATCTCAGACTAATTTAATACCATCTGGATAAAGTTACTTGCTTATCATCTTATTTTTCCTGTAAGATGTCAAACAAATAAGATTTAAACCATCATAGTACCGTTCCCTTAATTCCTACAAAACGTTCAAGCCTTTGTAAAAGAATATTATGATTGCCTGTATCAAAGACAGCACTGAGATCTATCAGGGAAAGCACAAATAACAATCCATTATCTAAAGTCATGACAATAAAATTGGTGACTTTCACCAGTTCTGTTTCAATTCTGTGCTGAGCTCTAAAACTTCGTTAACACTCTTCTAAAGGTCATTATGGTGTGGTCAGACACCTGTTTAACAACCATTTTCTCAAGAATTTTCGATAAGAAAGTAAGATTAGATATTGGACAATCATTGATCAAATGGTTTGGATCAAAAGAAGGTTTCTTAAATAAAGGATTATTTCTTTATGCACACCAAATATACCTCTGAAGTCCTAACAAGAAAACTAATCAACAACAAAAATGCTCATCAATCAGTTGCACTAACCTATCAGATCGAAAAACATGCAAGAAATCCCCTATGTGGAAAAAAAATATTTTTCCAGACTTACAATTGGTTTATAATTTGGGCTGATCTATGATGGTTCCACTTGAGAAATAACTAAATGTTTCAAACTTTGAGGGTTGTAGATACTTTGGCCAGAAGCTGTACATCACAAAAACCTTCGAAATTAATAAATTATTTAAAGTTCTGGAATATAAGCAAGGTTTACTTTCATTTTACTATAAATCTGAATCAGTGCAGCTTTATTAAAAAACTTTAAAGTATGAATCAGAATAAAAAGTAATAAAGAAACAGATGTACAAAAGGTACAGAAAAGTTTAAAGAAGCAATTAATATGTTATTGAAATCATCTAAGAACAAACTCATTACATGTTTTTAATCTCATATTTATGATTGAACAGGTGTGAATTTAGTCAGTAACTATTTGTTTCTACTTTTACAGCTCTGAAATTCAAGCCCCATCCATTCAAAAGTTCATGTAGGGATACAAGTATTTCTGATTTATTAATATTTTAGTTGTTATACTGTTGAAATGAAAGTAATACATATGATAGAAAGGTTTGGCAGAATTAAATTAAAATTCTATTCAAACATCTTGTGTTACTCTCATACACAAGTTTCCAGATACCAATGTCCAGGCAATGACTCAGTTGAAAATATTTTCCTCTAGTTTTTCCCTCTGTCCAGACGCCATGTCAACAAAGCCCCCAGTGTTGCTGTGGCGTAGGAGCGACAATGTCAGTCTGTCTGCTTAATTGCAAGTGGGATGAATGTTAATTTACTCAGTCAAGAACCCTCTTTGTGTCATACTTTTATTGCCCAGAGGTGTAGATTTACATTATTGGGATACAATGAATCCTGGCTTGTGCTAAAAAGAGGGTGTTAGAGCCCACATTCCTTCCAGCCTCCCACGTTTTATTGTTCTATTGTGCTAAGCACCTCATTGCTACCGGACAGCCCTGGTTGGAAAGGGTAGGTGTAGACATGGGGGAGGGACCGGGGTCTTCCTGCCCTAAAGCTGAACTTGAGGAAATGACCACAATATTTATTTACTTTACATTTGCATAGATGTTCTCAATAAGCACAAGTGTTGTAATAATTAATTCAACTCTAGATTCAAGATGACTGTACTTTTGGATGGATGGACGGACGGATGGACGGACGGACGGACAGTCCAACTTTTTCCTATATAGTTTTATTCCCCCATAAATTCAGACCTGAAATTACTTAAATCAAATTACTCCTCAGATATTGTCTGATCCCTGTGTTAATTTTTTATTTTAGTACCAATTACCGATTACATGTGGCACAACAATAGTCCCATCAGCTATGAAAAAAAGAAAAAGATTTCTGATCTACTATATGTTGGAAAGACATTTTTAAATGTGGTACTGTATAATTATATGAGAGGTGATCTTGGCCTTAGGGGGATTACTGCTAGACTTCAGCAGGTTCTCATGTGCTACATAAATATGCTCAAGAAAGCCACAACATATTTGTGTATTGGCCTGTCAAAAAATTAAACGAAAAGTCATTCTAATGGGCGACCCTTGGCCTAGTTCATATTTCCTGTCAATTATGAAAGTAAGAAGTCATGCATAGTTATGAGCCATAGGAAGGACCTATTAAAATTCATAAATAGTTTGTGTATATACTGGGGGTATTCAAAATGCCTTCATTGTAAGTGTCTGTGTAGAAACAAAGCAAATCATGACTGTATACCATAAAAATACAGAGGTTTTTATGTTTCTGACTAAATGTTATAAATGGATTTGGTAGCAAAAAGGTAACAAAAAAGATTTTTCTACAATAACCAACAATAAATAATTACAATAACCAATTCACTTTTAATACTCAAGCTTTTTCTATTTCTTTCTGCATAGACTTACATAGAAGAGTTCAGTTGTTTGTTCAAAAGCCAGAAGTAGCACTTCAAAAACTCTTTAGCCAACTGCGACGAGAATAGCCTAATTGTTTTCTGGTAATTATACCTTCTTCACCAGTAAACGTTTTGGGGACCTCATGGGCTCTTGTGTAACTGAGGTGTGTGTGTGTAATTACATTTCTTAAGGTCAACCTTTCACCAGGATGAATTAGTGAAATTGCGTAGTTGACCACTTCAGGGCATGGATCCAAATGCAATTATCTTTATTAATAGATCTGCTACTCAGTTGTAGGAGATGATCCAGGAAGCAACTGAGTGACAAAAAAACACATTTCAGAATTGTGTCATAAAGTCAGTTCCAATAAACTCTATAGGCAAAACAAAGAAAATCATAGTGTAGACTAAAATCAGCTGGGTTCTAGTTAATCCAAATTAAGAAATAGCGCTTCAGTATTGAATCCCAAATGCCAGGGTAAATACTGGCTTAAAATACACAAACACTTGATTTGTTTTCTCCCACCATGTGGGGCTTGGTGTGTGATATTGATCAGGCAATATTCTGGTCAATCAGACTGAATGATTGTCTATAAGCCTCAAGCCTCTACCACTTGCTGGAAGGCATGAGGGGGATTGGGAGGATACAGAATAATAGTAGCTCAAATATGAGCTGCTCGGCCGCTGATGGTTTCCGACAGCCTCATGGAACTAGGCAATGCAAATGTACAATAAACAGGGCCTAAGCTGCTAGAGGTCTTTCAATCACTCAGGGGCAATAGTTCAACACCCAGCAATGCATAATCCTAGCATAGAAACCCCTGGGACTGCAGCTCCCAGTCTGCTCAATGGACAAGGATATTAGATAGCCATATGTAGATTCACTTGGTAAACAGACTCTTATAATAACAATATGCTCTCTTTTCTACCAGAAATGCATTTAAAGCTAACTTCTTCTTTATTTCAACAGAACGCTCAAATCGAAGGCTTAGTTTTATGCTATCAGAATTCAGTGCTGTTGTTTGCTGTTTTTGACATCCTTGATATATCTCTTGCTGAGAAGGAATTTCCTTTTACAAATTAAGCTGCCTGGGTGTTTGCATGATGTACCAGCCATGACTGAAGTGTGGCGTATGGAGGGTTCTATAGGAAGGCTTTGAGTGTGCATGGAAAAACAACAAAAAAAATGCAAATACGAAAAAAAGTTTTTGTTATGTGGCTGTTAAAGTTAATTACCCACACCAAGTAGGTTATGTTCTTAGAAGGGTTTGTCTGGGTGTTTGACTGTCTGTCTGGGTGTGTACAAAATAACTTGAAAAGTTATGGACAGATTTAAAAAAAAAATCTTCAGAGGTGTCCCTCAGGAACAATTTATTACATTTTAGAGATGATCAAGATCGTAATCAGGATACAGAACTTTTTAAAAGACTCTCTAACATTGTGAGATAGGGATATTTGTTGGAAGAAACTGTTCCCCATTAAACCAGATGTTGGCAGCAGTGACTATTGATAGCCTCATCATCCGACTAAAAAAGTCCAGAGGTATTTTACCGAAGAAGCAATGGGAACGTTGTTGGTTTGTTAGCAGGATCAATAAAAAACTTATGAACTGATTTTATTTAAATGTTTAGGTAATGTTTAGGTTACCACATGATCTGGTAAAATCCAGATCATGTGGGAGAAATTGGTTGCTTTGTGGAGGTCTGCGCTCTCTGGGTTTTCAGAATGATCACAACATAATTGTTGGTAAGATTCCTGGTTCCCATAGGTAAAGTAAAATATTGAAATTGATAACACACCTTTTAAGGCGCTATGTTCACCCTTCAACTTATTTTTTTCCTTATAAAATGCTTTCTTATGTAATTTGTAGTTTTGTAATTTGATTTTTAAAAACTTCACGGTACTAAAAATACCTCTATAAGTTAGGTGTCCCCCACTGTCTCACACCTGACCTAAAAAAAATAGGGTTTAGCAGGATTTCACAACACTTACTATGCTTAGTATGCCATCCATCCATCCATCCATCCATCCATCCATCCATCCATCCATCCATCCATCCATCCATCCATCCATCCATCCATCCATCCATCCATCCATCCATCCATCCATCCATCCATCCATCCATCCAACATCCATCCATACATCCAATCTTTTGTTTGAATAAACAGCATAAGTGGTCGAGTTTTCATAAGTTGTTATTTGCCTTTAAAATTTCTCCCACATAAATTTGATTCTCATTTGTGATAGGGCAATTTTATTCCTTGAGTTACATGACCACACTTATGTACAGGACCCATTAAAAACCATTCATACAGAATTGCACAAGCAAGACTAATGCAAATCATAGTGTAGACCATCAACCAGAAAAGCCCATATGGAGACAAGCGCACAGATGCATATACACACACAAACAGCAGGAAGGGCCGTCTGTCTTTCTGTGGGGGAGGGGAAACAGGGACAGAAGATCAGTGACTGGAGGTTTTCTGGGTAAGGTTGTGGGCTGCTGATAATGTTCTCTGGGTCTATGTAACGCCCCCTCCTCAATCCACCTCTTCGCCAACCTCCCCTCACTCTCCTGGGCTCAACAGTCCCAGCAGGAAGCCACTCCATCCTGGGGAGAGGGTCCTTCCGGACGGCAGGAGATCCAGAGATGAGCGAGGGGAGGCCAGGTGGGGGTTACTGAAAGATAGGCACGAGAGGGGCCACTTTAAGTGTGCATCAGATGATTTATGTGAAAGGAGGCAGTTGACGGGGAGCTGACACTGATCATGTGCTCTGCCTGTCCATTGTGTCAGGTAGGAAAAAAAAAAAAGACAAAAATCACCAGCTCAACCCTTTGTTCTCAGCAAATGTAACTGAAGTAAGCCACAGGAACTCCGAAAGAACATTTTTCTCACGTCTCACGTATTATAATTAGCAATTTTCTTCAGTTCTTCTTTCTTTTAAACTTATTTTATGCCATGCAATTTACTTCAGTGAAGAGTCTGCGTTGTATATCTTTATTTGCTGCAAATGATGCCTCTAAGGTACATTTTATTTTATTGCTGATCCGCTGCTGTAATTAAGTGTCCCATAGAATGCTGCCTATTTTCAGTTAAAGTGAAATCTTAATTTCATTCTGCTGGTGTTCGGTGTCTAAATCAGTCGCTGATTACAGGAGAAAAGGAAAAAACCAGCAGGGCTCTATGTTAGATAGGACGAGGGATGAGAGTGACTGCAACGTGCTGCACAGCAGAAAGCAAAAATGCTAATCACGTAGTAAAAAATGCCCCATTTTGTTTTATTTATTTTTCTTTTACAACTTTTACACTGTTACAAACAAAACACAGCCTGGGGATGTATTCTTTTTTCTTTTCTATTTTTCTAAAACCCACAAGAGCCTTTTTGTCAAATGTAAGCACTTGTGAGATGATAAATGATGATATAATACAAATCTATTAGCACTTCAGTTTTGCATGCCTAATAATTAGATTAATTGAATGACACTCATTTAGAGAGAATGAGAGACCCAGTGGTGTTAATTCAACCTGTGATTCCAGATGCTCATTTCAAAACAGCTAAGTGAACTACCTAATCATTGCGCGCCATCTGGGAATTCCTCTCCATACAGCAATAGGACATAGCTCTGCGATATATGTTAAAAAAAGGCATCAAATGATCACTGCATGCAGTTTAACAGATTGTAACTGCTGCTTTGTCTCTCTTGCTAAAAAGGGGAGTGAGAGGGGGTTCTTTGATTCAGACACCCTTTTCATCTTTTTTAACCTAATGCCGCTCCCCCCTATTTAAATGAAGCTAGAATAGGTCATTATACCCCTGTTAATGGGCAAATGCAAGAAACTGTCAAAAGAAAGCCATAAGAATTTCACCACAAGCCCTTTATGCGAAAATGCAACTATGCAGGAGGCATTTTTCTCCTTGGATAAGACCAAAATGTTTAATTTTTTGCAAATCAGGACATCACCTTTAACACAGTATCACTATGCTAAAACATGATACCTTCATCACACATGGGACAACTTGCACAACTTGATGAGGAGATGGTTGAAACTAAATGTAGGGCAATGCTGGTAAAAAAAAAAAAATGCCTGAGATTTTTTTATTCAAAATTGAGGTTTATCTTTTGGGAGAACCCTCAATGCCAGGGAGTTCCCCTTAAGCAGCATTAGCAGATAGAAGCTTACTATGATACAGTATGCATTGTGTAAAATATGTTGTTTAGCCTCTCCTTAGCTGACAAACTGAGGAATAAAAGTGAGGGCCTTGATTATTAACTCCCTGTTAAAGCACCCTAATGCTAATTTCCCTCTTTTATATGAAGGAAAATAAGGTCATTATGGCTGTGTTAATGATTAGCATATCTCACAGGTGTAATTCTCTGGGAATATTGCACTGAACCTCCTTTAGTAGAAAAAAATTCCTACTCCATTTCAACAAAGGTAAGAGACTGACTAATTTATCCTCAAATTTGCACCATGTACAAAAAATCATGCAAATGAACTGGGTTCTCAATTGGAAGACACAGCATTTGGGTGACATTAATCAAAGAAAAATATGCAGACAAAGGTGACAGTAATCCCAATACTCGTGCATAAGTGGCACAGCTGTGATTTTGCTCATTGTATAGTTGTAGAGTTCCTTACATAGACTGAGTGCAAATGGAAATTCTATATGTTACAGATGAACCTGCACTCATTATTTTTTATTTTAGCTTGTGGTGATCAAATGTCTATGGACTCCTTTTTTTCACACTTAGGTGCTCAGGGCTTCCAGTTACAATAATGCAATTACAAGTATCCGTTGGTTTTTCCATTATCACTTAAAGTTGGCAAGGAGCAAAAGACTTCAGCTTGTCATATGGGGAGATAGCTTGTTATCTGAAAATGAGCAAGTGTAGTTTTGTAGGTGAAGCAGGATATAGAAACCTTGACCAAAAGTTAGGAGCATTCAGATCATTTTTATACTTCATAGGAAAACCAAGGTATCTGTCAGACAAAATTAAAAGTGACAGAACACCTTTGACAGTTATGATAGATTCAGACATGCAATGACAATAATCATCTGCCAGTGCATACAGCATCGTTGTAGACTGCATTCAGACCCTAAAGTTTGAAATTGAACAAAATTCTTCTATTCATCTGCTTTTTGTACGGCTCTTTCGAGTTCCATAGCCCGAGCTCACCTAAGCTCTCCGCTGAGTTGTAGCGCAACGCCGCCTAATCCCCAAACAGAGCCATCAAGCCAGCCGGCAAACAGAGCTCACTGCTGGCTCTCTCTGCATGGAGTGAGCAAACCAACATCACAACAAAGGGTGTTTATGGAAAAATAGATGCTGGAGCAGCCGACCAGAAAGGGCTTAGCAGTGATCAGACCCCGCTCCCACCTTTATCCTTCACCGTTCACATTGAAATGCAAATATCAAGGCAGGGTTTCCATCCGTGTGCCACTCACAAATTGAAAAGCAGTTTTTATCTATGCAAATGCAAGCATGGTAATTGAAGTTAATCAATCAATGCTAGCTTTCACTAAAACCTTGAACATGATTGAATAAAGTAATTATCATTCAGGAGAAAATGATGAAGTTGTAGACAGCATGAACCTTATTAAAGGAGGATTTTGAGTCACAATGGCTTAATTTAGCCAGCAGCCCCCTCTGTGTCTTCCTCTTCTTCTCCCCTCTTTCTTTGCATCTTTTTCTCCCTCTTCACTCGATCCCTCTATTCTTCAATCTTGAGTGAAACAGAATAGCTCACTGTTAAGAATATTTTAATTTGGTGTGAAATATCCCCCAAGTCAGACAACTTGTAAGCAAGACTAAAGGATAATTGAGATTGAAGTTCTTACTGTTTCAGAACAATGTTATATATCTGGACTAATATTTATATTGAGCTTTGACAATAGTCAGTAAATTAGCAATCTAAAATACCATCAAAAATCATAACATGATTTTATACCCACAGTTGTTTACATACGGTATAATATTTTCCATAGATTGGTTTATCGTTTCAATCAATGTGCTGTTGGAAAAATTAGCTTTAAATATTTGGAAAAGAGCTCTTAAAAACGTTTTTCTGTGCTAGTACAACAATTCTATTTGTGTGCGTCTGACTGGGAGTTTATGTAAAAATTTAAGACAAAGTAGCACTTAGCATGAAAGTGGAAATTATGCATAATCTTATTTTTTTGGCACATATGGAAAAGTCCAAAATTTATTGACCCCACCTTTCTTTCTCTACCCATTCATGTTTCAATTTCAGTTCATAATTAAACAGTTTATTAAAATGTAACTTAACCAATGTGTGAATATTGTTCTGTGAAGCACGGTGTTTAAACTGTTTATCTAAAAAGTACTGTATATTGAAGAGCAAGGAGCAAACCAGATCAGTCAGTGATAACGTCATAGAAAAATATGGTTATACAACATAACTCTAAACTCTCAACATCTCGGGGCAACCTTTAATCCACTGTCTGAAATTCATCCCAAAATCTAAGGTCTATGGCATAACAACAGAACTCGAAAGGCAATGCATTTTATTAAAACTGAGTGAGAATTGTCCTATGGCAGGCCGTTTTGACATTTATTAGAAGCACAGAGAGCCATGAGCCCCCGCACGGGGAAGCAGGTGTCAATGCTACCGTTACCGGGTCAGGTTCGGTCACTCCGTCCCCCGCTGGCTCCCTGTTTCGACTACATGCTTGCACTGTACTCAACCAAAATCCCAGACAATTTTGAAATTTCACCCAGACATTTTTTTAGGTCTGAAAAGTAGGACATGTCCGGGAAAAAGAGGAAGTCTGATCAGCCTATCATTGCTGCTCTGGCTGCGCAGTGGAAAAAGTGGGTCTGATGTGTGTTGAGCGGAGCTACTCTATCCTTTCTTTGTCTGTAACAATAGCAGCTATATTTGCTGTGATCAGTGGGTAAAAAGTAGTTTGAATCATTTTTTAAGCGAGAAAGTCCACCTGAAAACGTCGCCAGTGCAGTCAGTTCATCCAGATTAACATCCTGCCTTTAAATGTAATTTTTGTCTGAGCTGCTCAGACTCCCTAGGAATCCCATTCAACAGCAGCCGATGGCCCTGCCGCCGCCCGGTTTGTCTCAGTGGCTGGAAGTTTTCGACATTTTAAGTTAATTTAGGAGCTGCTCAGATGTCCAGGAGGCATCCTAATCAGATGTCTGAGCCACCTCAACTGGCTCCTCTCGATGTGGAGTCCTCCCCGGATGGTTGAGCTCCTCACCCTATCTCTAAGGGAGAGCCCAGACACATTACGGTGAAAACTAATTTCAGCCGCTTGTATCTCATTCTTTCTGTCATGACCATAGATGAGGGTAGGAACCTAGATCGACCGGTAAATGGAGAGCTTTGCTTTTTGGCTCAGCTCTCTCTTCACCACAACAAACCGGTACAGGGCCCACTTCACAGCAGACACAGCACCAATCCGCCTATTGATCTCCCGCTCCATCTTCCCCTCATTCGCGAACAAGACCCCAAGATACTTACACTCCTCCACTAGGGGCAGTACATCCTCCCCAACCCGTAGAAGGCACTCTACCCTTTTCCGGCTAAAGACCATGGTCTCGGATTTGGAGGCACTGATCCTCATCCCGGCAGCTTCACACTCTGCTGCGAACCGCTCCAGTGAGAGCTGTAGATCACACCCTGATGAAGCCAACAGAACTACATCATCTGCAAATAACAGAAATGCAATCCTAAAGCCACCAAGAAAGATCCCCTCAACACCTTGGCTGCACCTAGAAATTCCAAGTCCAACCCTTACCGGAAACGAGTCAGACTTACTGCCGGCAATGCGGACCAGGCTCTGACACCGGTCATAGAGAGACCTAAGAGCCCCTATTAAAGGGCCCGGTACACCATACTCCGAGATTCGACTATCCGACGGACCTTCCTTTCCAGAACCCCGGAATAGACCTTACCAGGAAGGCTTAAGAGTGTGATTCATCTGTAGTTGGAACACACCCTCCGGTCCCCTTTTTTAAATAGAGGGACCACCAACCCAGTCTGCCAATCCAGGGGAACTGCCCCTGATGTCCACACAATGTTGCAGAGCCGTGTTAACCAACACAGCCCCACAACATCCAGAGCCCTAAGGTACTCAGGGCGAATCTTATCCGCCCCTGGAGCCTTGCCACCTTTAACTAGTCATAAAATAACTAGTGAATATCTGTAATGAAACGTCAATAATTGTATTTCTGGATAGCTAGAATGTTATTTTCATATTTGATATCTGAAATGATAATTTAAACTTGTAGTAACTCTATTATTGAGGTCTGAAATTTGAATTCATTCTCCTCAGAATTCGTTTTAGATAGGATGAATGTTTATTTTAGATAGGAAAAATGTTATTTTAGATATCTGGAAGTAAAAGCCCAATACACATGAATGGGAAATGTGAAGTCATTTGTACTAGTAAGAATGACATTTCAGATATCTCAAATGTATATTTTATATAGGAAGAATTTTATTTTAGATATCTGAAATGTTTATTTTGACTAGGAAGAAATGCATTTGAGACATCTGGATTACATATGCAGTCAATCTAATGAATGTCAAAACGGCCTGCTATAGAGTGTCAGTCATTACAGAAAAAGCCAGCAAGCACATGGTAAATGTGGGGGAGCTGGAAGGATCCTACGCTCAGGTGAGAGGTACTGCTGACAAAAAAAAGCTTTATTTCTGGAATCTGTCTTTT